>NC_061508.1:126628498-126907405 GCF_022539505.1 Lolium rigidum
GAGTGAAGCCTTCGTGGCTGTTGGTTTGGCTTGCGTAGCAACCACACTCCTCCAAACGTAGACGTACCTTCTTGCAAAGGAAGGGAACTACGGGAATCATCTCCGTGTCATCGCGTGCTCCACTCTCGGTTACCTCTATCCCACTCTATCTACTATTGCGTAGCTATACCTTGCTTTGTTGATATCCTTGTCATATAGGTAAATTCACTTAGTTGCATATCTAGAGAATTTACCTTTCGTGTCAAGCCTAAATTGAAAAAGAACTAAAAATTGGTTAGCACCTATTCACCCCCCCTCTAGGTGCGGCATACGATCCTTTCACCAACGCATCTCAAAGGTAGTCGGCCTTTATGGAATCCAATAGAATAGCTCACACTCCCGTGCCAGCCCCTACAGATGGGGTAGCCGCGTCACGTCGGATATCGCCCACGGGATCCTCCTGACAGCCACACAAACCAACCCCTAAAACTATTGCCGTAATTTCTCTCCTTCCGCCCACCACTCCAGTTCCCGCCGGCGTCTCTAGCTTGTGCCCAAAGGATGCCCCCCTCCCTGCCGTCGCCGCTTCTGGCATGCCTCCGAAAAAGAAGGTGATGATGCCGATGAAGTCGTGCAAGGACCCATTGAAGAAGAAGCCAGCGACCATGACGAAGGACGAGTGGAATGGCGAGCAGGAACAATGTCGGATTGTTACAGTAGACCGCAAGAGGCGTCGCAAGGCCTGAGGTGGAGGCGAAGGCCATGACAGTGCATGTCAGTCTCAGCCTTGCAGGCGCACAATCCAAAGTCGCGAGCGGCTACTATGCCATCATCGGGCGCAGTCGTAGGTGCACCCAAGCTGGATTTACAAGGAGCAAATCCTCATTGTCGCTGGCGTTCTTCACCGAGTCGTCGCTGCTCTCAGAGATGTGCTTCACCCCCGAGTTCGACGAGAGCGATGTGAGCACCGATCTCAAAGCCACGTTCTCGCATGTGGCAGCGCCGCGGCGCGAGGCCTTCCACCTCGACCTCAAAAGATCTTACACTGACTCGCCTGTTATGCACCAGGGATATGACAATGATGGCGGCCAAGTGACTGACGGCACCGACTTTCTTTGAAGCCACTTTGGCCTTGAGAGTAGTAACGCCCACCATGTGTTCGACAATATGTCCGACGCGCTCTACGCCCATGGCAAGGTATGAGTCCACCACTTTATCATTGTGCACATGTATAATTTAATTAATGGGCGTCGAAATCTGAAGAATTTGCTTGGTGTGCATGTCATTGGCGCCAAAATCTTGGGTGAATTGTGATTCGAGGTAGCCACGCTGATCCCGTCCTTGATTACGACAAAGAGGAAGAAGAGGGTGACAAGGGAGAAGAGGAAGAAGATGCATACATGGTTGACGTGGCTTGTGGCGCCACTACTAAGACGAAGAGGAAAGAGTGGGCTGACACAAACGGTCCGAAGCGGAAGTCTTTGGAGGATGATTGCCTCATCAGGCGTGGAAGGTGCTGAGCCTTGGCCCCATCACGTCGCCAACCAAACCTCCGACAAGTACTACAAGCGCATCTTCGACCTAGTAAATGAGAGGAAGTAATTTGGAGAGTATATATGCTTCCACCCACACGATCCGTAACGAGTCGGCCATGTCGCATCGGTGGGGGATCATCAAGGCTGCGTGCAACAAATTTCGTGGCAACTCTGAGAGGTGCGGGCGGAGAAAGGGGAGTGGAAAGACCATGGCCGACTACGTAAGTGGCTCTCTCGTCTTGTGCATCAATTCGACACTCTCATATTGATGCATTGTCATTTTGTTTGCTAGTTGTACGACACGCTCGCCACGTACAAGAATGAAAATGATGACAAGGATTTTGCCTACATGCATTGCTTCAAAAAGCTTGAAGGCAAGAAATGGGACAACATCCGACTCACTCTCAATGGAGACGATGTTGATGAAGATGGATCGCTCCCCCACCCCCCCAGTCACCCAATCGACAACAAGAAGGCGAAGACCGAGAGGAATGGGGTGCCCTCATTGGCCTGGTTTGATGCCTCCACTAAGAATATGGTGTCCTCCTTCTCCTTTGACAACAAAGATAGGGATGAAAAGGGGCATCGCTATTTGAAGGGTCATGTTGGACAAGCAAGATGTGAAGTTCAGGCTCGAGAGGGAGAAGATGGAAGCCGCCAAGATGGAAGCCCAAGCTGGCATGATGAATGACATGAATGAAGCATCACACATTGCATTGGCAAAGATGACACAAAAATCAAAGATCTTGATGGTGGACATGTCGGGCATGGATCCATTGGCGAGGGCATGACATGAGATTTACCGTGAACGCATCGACAAGGGGGTTATGGCTGCCCAAACATAGATGGCATGGCGGTGGCAACACCCCCGGTGACAGTGGAGCCGCCTGTGATTGACGAGCCGGATGTGATGGAGGTTCCCGCACCGTTCACACAGTTCATTTGATTTATTTGTCCATAAAACCCAAGTTCTTTAGGTATCTGTTTTATGATGGCGATTTGGAGGCCAGATGTGTACTAGAGTTTGAATTTCTATTCATAAACCTTGATTTGAATTTCTATCCCTATTTATGATTTTCGATTTATTTTGAACCAAAATTTCTATTGTGGTTAGGCTATTATGATTGCCGGTGCGGGGAATCTCTCTCTATACTAAGGGACATTGTGTCGGCGCCTTCAATAGCATTGTGACGATGTTGTTGGCAACCTCCCCAATATCGTTGTGCCAATGTTGCTGTGGGCGCCTATTTAAGGCGTATCGGTAGAGATTCTCTAAAAGGCGTTTTTTTAATTGCTCATTGTTGGACACCGCCTGTCTACTGATGTCGGACAGCTGATCATCACATGTTTCTGGAACGATGTTGTTGTTCATCTCTCAACCTTTTTCCCCCTGGAGTCACTTTGTTTCATTACCTCTCAGTTGCATTCAGATAAGAATCCTGCAGATCGTGTAAGCAACAAGTGCATATGTGTGTACTTGGGTACCACTTTGTAGAGCCTGTGGTTGGATGGTTAGGAGGGCAGTGGCACCCCCAGCCCACCAGAGTTCAAATCCCAGATTCGACACTTTGGTGTTTTATAAAGGCGGAATATTCTTCAGTGGGAGGCGACGTTTCCGTCGACAGCGAGGCGCCTGTGGTGACTTCGTCAATCTCAAGACCCGCCGGATCAATTCTTCAACGCAGTCTCTTGGAGGTGCTCATAGGGGTAGGGTGTGCGTGTGTGCGTTCATAGGAGTGAGTGTGTGCGCGTATGTATGAGCGTCTTTAATTGTACTGTGTTTCGCAAAAAAAAAATAGAGGGTATCCTTACTAGAGGCCCGACCTGTGGGAATGTACGGTTTCTTTCCACGATGCGGTGAACGCCGCGGACTCGCGCGGGTCGCTCGCAGAACGCGGCTCTAGTCTTCCGCGACCTCATTTTCTATTTCGGCCGCGTACGTGAGCGAAAGAAACAACGTATGAGTGCATGCCGGAGTGGACCCAGCCACCCAGGTGTGGATGCATGTGCATGTATGGGACTTGACCGGAGAAACAAAATCAAGTATGCTTCTCCCGCGCGAATACGACCTGGCTTGCTGACGTTCTGCACTACTTTTTTTTTTGTAAACAACCTCCAACAACTTCGTCTCTTCGTGCACTATGGATTTCGGTCGACGACTCCGGCACGCGTACAAAGCACAACTTCACTGAAACCAGTCTTCCCACCTCGCTCGCCGGCGATTCGTGGTCTCCTCCTCCTCCTCCGGCGGCCGCTCCAGCGGCGGGAGGGTGGGAAAACCACGGATCCCGGCTTGTATATAGTGTAGGGTTAGATTGGGCCCCGGTCGGCGATGTCTTGGAGGCGGTGAAGCTGTTGGCGGGGTGTTTGGTGTCGTGGCGCTTCCTCTCCGGCGACGGTGTTCTTCGGAGCCTCTTCGTCAAGCGCTCGACTTCCCCGGGCTCAGCGGTCTGCGGATTCGGCGAGCTCCTCGTGCCCCGTCTGGATTCGTGTAGGTGGAGGATCCCGTGGTTGAAGATGAAGGCGATGGTGATTTCAAGATGCTTCGCGTCGGCGGCGGCGGTTCCATGCTTAGGATCCACGGATCCGGTGATCGGTGACTTCCCGGCTGCCATGGGGCTGGCTCCGATCCAAGGCGAGTTGGGAGCAGCGGCAGCGGCGCGCCAGGTTGTCGGCGTTGACAGGATCCAGAAGGACTTCTTTGTAATTTTGCCTTTGTTTCTGTATCTTTCTGTAAGAACGGAGTATTAATATCACTATCTTCTTCTGCAAAAAAAAAAACACAACTTCACTACGTGGAGTACAAAGTATTACATCCGTTCCAAAATATAAGATAATTTGGAAAGTTAATTTATACTATTCTAAAAAGGCTTATATTTTAGAACGGAGGTAGCACAAAAGTATTTATATCAAATACAAGTACAACACAATATACATTACAAGATACAACCTGTCCGAAAATATAAAAGTACATCAAAGTACAAGTACCCATAGTGAAACCCCAAATACACCCATGTTGAAACCCAAAGTACACCGAAATACTAGTTACGCTGAAATTCGAAGTACACCGAAATAAAGTTGTGCTGAACCCGAAGTACACCGAAATATAGTTCTGCTGAAACCCAAGTACACCAAGGTATAGTTGTGCTGAAACCCAAAGTACAGTGTACGGTAAGAACCCGAAGTACAACTGCGTTGAAACCCAAAATACAATTGTGATAGTTTTGGAAGTACGCCAAAAAAATCACAAAATCTATCAACATGGGATACAATTTTAAAGTTCTCAATGTGAGGATCACAAAAATGAAAACGGTTCGTAATTTTAAACAACGGTTCTAAAAATATTCGTTTTGAAAAGTCGAATCTCCCAAAAAGGAAAAAATGGAAACAAACCCACTCTTCCCATGTCTCTCTCTCATCCCCATCTCACCGGACACACAGTTTGTGAAGTTGAAATGGGGCGAAGTTGATATAACAAATCGTTGCTGCTATTCATGTTTCCTGAAGATTCGGGTCGATGATACCCAACCAACGTGAAAAGAGAATCTACATATGTCATGTGTGTAAAAAGAACAATATTTATGACAATATTGCATGTATAATAGAGAACTCTATAGATCTAGTTCTGAAAAAGTATTTTAAAATACTGAATAGTAGAGTCATTTGGAAAAGTTTGTCGCCGAGGAAGTCAAATATGCCAACAGAAACTCATTTGCATTTGTTGCGTGCAAGTTGTGCTCGTTTTTCAGTTAGTAGTGCATTTTGAGAAAACAATCTTCTCATACGAGTGGGCAAATATACAGGCTCTACTGATGGGCATCCCTATACATGTAATGACTCGAATATCGTCTTGGCCCCATTTTAACCTCACTGATGCATTTATGCATCTCACCTTATTGCGACAAGTAGGGAGAACACGTCCCGGGAATTTTTCTATCACCACATTGCACCACGTGTTGGCACCACAACAAGCGCAATTCTCTTTGTCAAAGTTGGCCTTTTCTTTCTAGGATTGAACTACACAGCGGCGCCGCATATATGTCTCGCTGTGCGGCGGCTCACCACCCCGAGTGTACCCGTTTGCAGGTGTCTGACGGTGGAAAAAGGACACACCAGATTCTCCCTTCGCTATTAATATACTGAGTTGTCACAAAAGCCATTTGGTAGACCAGGTCATGATCGAGTAAAATATGCTACAGTAAATGCTACAGCAAATACTGCAGTTACAATACGGCAAGAGCAAAGTAGATAAGCTACTGCCAGCCGGGACAAAGCATAAATGTACTACGGTAAAGTAAAAAAAAAATTGTCGTGGCTCTAGCCAAACATGATTAGCTTCATTTTAGGATCAAATTAAGTAGATTGGCCCGTCTTTGATCTACAGAGCCGAGGAGTTCATTTCCTACACCAAAATACCCAGGTTATCAGATAAATTCAGTAGTAGTGTCCAGATTAATTAGTCATGATTAACAGAGCTACTGCCAGCCGGGACAAAGCATAAATGTACTACGGTAAAGTAAAAAAAATTTGTCGTGGCTCTAGCCAAACATTAGCTTCATTTTAGGATCAAATTAAGTAGATTGGCCCGTCTTTGATCTACAGAGCCGAGGAGTTCATTTCCTACACCAAAATACCCAGGTTATCAGATAAATTCAGTAGTAGTGTCCAGATTAATTAGTCATGATTAACAGATTATCTATTTAACAATTATCATGTTGCTTTTAAAAAGCATATTCCAGATTATCCTAATACTAAATTTCCTGGTTAATTAGTCGAGGTTTTCAGATTTTTCTCAGTGTAATTAGCAGATTGATCACACATGATTATCATGTTATCTATGTGATAATTAGGCAACTACCAAATTATTCCAGTGCAATTACCCGATTAATTATTCACAATTATCATATTACGAGCAACTGCCAGATTTTTCCCAGTGTTAGCTACACAATTAGTTAGTCAGGGTTACTAGGTTATCTATCTAAACTACCAGATAAGAAATTACCAGATTATCAAAGTGATAACTGACAAATTAATTAGTCACATTGATCGGGTTGTCCCTGAACTACCAGATTATCCAGAAATTGCACGATAAATTCGTCATAGTTATCAGATTACATAGATGAGTACCAGGTGATCAATTAACAACATGTCCAGAGCACCACCACAGCACCACCTCCATGGCGAGCACGGCCTGTCAAAGCGGACTTGGCCCGCGGCGACGCGGAGACTATCAGCCCTTGCGAGAATGCGAGGTCCTCACCTTCGAGGCAGTTCCCCGCCACACGACCTCTTGCAGCAAGCCGACGCCCACACATTGCTCCAGCTGGGTTGCACAGCTGAGGTGCCCGTGGCCTCATGGCATACTCCCCAGCGTAGGCCTCGCCGCGCTAGTCGACGGATGCCTCCTCGTGCTCGTGGCGGCAACCACGCTGCTGCTCGGCGGCGGCCTCTGCACAAACAGATGGGCGCCTCCTCTTAGCGGTTTGTCGTCACCGCGTGTGCCGATGGCTTCCTCCTCTTTGCCCATCACAGAATTCACCATTCCCCACTCCACGCCACAGCCATAGCGCACCCAGGACAGGCGGGGACGCCAAGGACGAGTAGAGCAAAGCGAGACGCGCACGCAAACGCCGGCGCGCCATGCGAGATGCCGCGGAGAACGCAGATCATGGAGGCAGTGGAGATGCTGGCCGCGCTCCTACTAAGCCCCGATGTGAGCGCGTGGAGGAGGTTGGGCACCGGCGGCGCAGCGCTGAAGAGGGGAGCCGGCGCGGAGGAAGGCGGGCGCCGTCTGCGTCACGGGAGGAATCCCGTTCCTGGGCCTCGCCGCCGTGGACTGCCTCCTCCGCTACGGCCCACGGGTACACCGTCCGCCTCGCAGTCGAGACACGGTCACCGGCGGCGGCCAACCTACTCCATGCTCTTCGGCAACAGCCTTCTCCTCGCAAGCCTCTCCGGCGCGGCGCTCGTCGACATCCCCGCCGGCAGCGCTGCTTTTTGTGGATATCTTCACGCGAGACGGCGCGAGAGAGAGCGGGCGATTGTGTGGCCAGAAGGTGTCCTTGGGGGATAAGGTTGGCCGGTAAAAAAAAAAATTTGAGGGAGGGCAGGCGGTGGTTGAGCGGTGGAGCCAGGAGGACGCGATGTTTTTCACGAATCGTGATGCGTCGCACGGTAGAGCAGCCTGTGCGGCGCCTCTCTGTAGATTTTCCCTTCTTTCTAATGACTCCGAGAACAATTTTTAGGAGCTCCTCTCCACTGAAATTCATAAGGAGGCTTGTCCATTAGCTTAAGCTCAAAAAAAGTGACCATAAGTTCTAGATGGTAGGTTTCAGCAAAACTACACTTAGAAGATCTATACTAGTTAGAACTGATGGAGAATTTTTTTTCACTGTTTGGGATATATTGGTGATCCTCTCCAATGGATCGGGACGGGAGCTCGTCTCCTAAGGGTTGCTACCCCGCCTCCTCTCACACACACGCACCGCATGCACAATGATTAAATTTTTGCACTGAAATCGTTTGCTTATGGCAATGGGATAATTTTCTAAAGGAGTCTTACATAGATCGGATTATTTTCGATCAAGATTCTTCTAGCAAGGGAATAATGAGAAGAAAAAAATATCGGTTGACCAAATAGAGTGTTGTTTGCCATCGAAAAGATCAAGGTGGACTAGAAGTCCATGATCTTGAAGTTAAAAACAGGGCCTTGCTACGAAAATGTCTAGTCAGGTTATTAACTAAGGATGGCTGATGGCAGCAACTATTGCGGAGAAAGTATGTGAGCTCAAAAGCAATATCTCAGGTTATATGGAAACCAGGAGTTTCACACTTTTGGGCTGGCATTATGGCAACTAAGAAGTACCTTTTCCTGTTTGGTTCGTTCTTCATTACGAATGGGTCGGAGATAAGGTTCTGGGAGGATAGATGGTTAGGTACAACCACTCTCCGAGAATAATATCCAACTTTGTATAATATTATTCGCCATAAGAGTGATATCTTGCAGAAGGTAATGGAAACCTCTCCACCCTCTGTGACGTTCAAGCGTGATCTTATTGGTCCCAGACTAGCTTCATGGAATGAATTGCTACAGAGGTTAGCTTCACTCCAGTTGGTTCAGGGGGTTGATGAATTTCGCTGGAATCTCACCAAGAATGGTAAATTCATGGCCAGCTTCATGTACAATGCTTTAATTATACCTAGTCAACCGGTTGTTAATAATAAATCCTCCATACGTAAGATAAAGATACCTTTAAAAACAAAGGTCTTTGCATGGTATCTCCGTCGGGGTGTGATTCTTACTAAGGATAACCTTGCCAAACGCAATTGGCACGGCTGCACGAAATGTGTTTTCTGTCATGAACAAGAGACAATAAAACACCTTTTCTTCAGTTGTCGAGTTGCTAGGTCTATATGGTCAATCATTCAGATAGGTTCTACCTTATATCCACCTTAAAGCATTCCAAATATTTTTGGCAATTAGTTAAATGGGATTGACGCTAGGTATAAAACTAGGTATAAAACACTTATCAGGGTGGGCGCGATTGTTGTTGTATGGTCGCTTTAGCTATGTAGAAATGACAAGGTTTTTAATGACAAAAATTCTTCTCTCTTGCAGGTCGTTTACCGCGTTACGGCTTTGCTTCGTTCATGGTCGCCGCTCCAATAATTGGAGGATCACGATCTCTTTACGGAGGTGTCTACACGATTGAAGAACACGGCGAAAGAGTTTATTTCCCAACATGGATGACAACATAATAGACGAATTGAGGCAAATGAAGCTTAGCCAGGATCGTCACCTTTTTTATCTTTCATATAGGAGATCTTTCTTATTGAACCATTTGGACATGTGAACGGCTGTGCGAATCTTGTTATGCAAAGGCTGGGTGTAATGCTTAAAAACTTTTTGAGTAATAAAGCGATCTTTATCGTAAAAAAAACTTTTGCTTCTACTTCGGGTTAATTATCACTACTAGGAAAAGGCCTATAGATGGAAATAGCACTACCGGCGGACCAGCAAATCCATGCGCCGGTGGCAAATAGTGTCGGCGCACCTACATGTCGCCGCGCTGGCGATGGTGTCTTACTGCCGGCGCACAAGCAAAAAATATGCGCCGGCGATAAAGTTCGAAGGGGACCAGACCAGATCCCAAAAAATCGAGCACTTACCACCGGCGCTGCAACATGATGGTGCGCCGGCGGTAAGGCCATGATTTTCCCTCCCCCCCCCCCCCCCCCCTCCCGTGGACCGCCTTTTCAGTTTTTAAAAAATAAAATAAAATGATAGAAAATTCAAAAAATAAAATCCTTTGAACCGCCCATGTATTATGTAATCTAGCTTTAATGAAAATTTGAAAAAATGAATTTCGATATATTATACAAAATGGCAATGGCGTCATCTTTCGGTAAAACGGGATTTCTGGTTGCATACGACCTCCGATGAAAAACTTTTTATATCAAATCTATCTACGCGAAATTTCCTATCCAAATTCAACCGCCTACGGCCGTTTGGAGAAAAAATGGATTCGTGAATTGAAAAACAGAAACAGGACTTTTTTCAGGTTTAAGATTTGGGTGAAAAAAAGAAAAAATTACCCCCGGCGCACCACCATACTAGGTGCGCCGGCGGTAAGCTGTACTACATATTCAAGCCGGCCCTCCTCCCTCTTCTCCTTCCTCACTTCTCCCCCTTCTTCTCTTTCCCTCCTCCTCTTCTCCTTGCAATACTCACCGACGGCCTCCCTCCTCCTACTACTCCGGTGACCTCCTACTACTCTGGTGACCTCTTCCTACTCCGGTGACCTCCTCCTCCTCCGGTAACCTCCTCCACCTTGGGACTCTACCTCCATCTCCGACCTTCTCCTTCTCCTCCTCTTCCACCACCTCCACCTCCGGCCATCTTCTCCTCCTCCTCCTCCTCCTCCTCCTAAACCACCACCTCCACCTCCGGCCATCTTCTCCTCCTCCTCCTCCTCCTCCTCCTAAACCACCACCACCTCCGGCCTCATCCTCCTCCTCCTCCTTCTCCTCCTAAACCACCACCTCCGGCCTCATTCTCCTCCTCCTCCTACACCGGCGCGGCAACGACGACAAGGCGACACACGGCCACTGTTTTCGAGGACCCGAGCTAGATCTAGATCTGGATCGGGCTTTTTTTTGAATTTCAATAAAACGTACCGCCGGCGCACCAGGCCAGGTTCGCCGGGGATAATTCATGTTACTGCTGGCGCACCAGCTGGTGCGCCGGCGCTCACTCATTACCACCGGCCTGTTCCCACCGGCGGGCTCTGGTGCGCCGACAATAGCCATTTTTGGTGCGCCGGCAATAAGGCTTTTCCTAGTAGTGTATTTCACTTTGTTTATTTGTGCCTAGATAATTCTAGATAGTTCAGCTTGTTGAACTTGCTTGTTGGCGTTATTTTGCGATACAGATCGACTCGGATAACTCCTTATCAGTGATCTCGTATGAATCGTTTAGTAGGACGCCCCGGACATGAAATCTACATACAGCTAATCCAGCTGATAGCAGAACACCACTGCTAACACTCTTTTGTTAACTACGGTTACCACCATTGGCGGGCTAAAGCAGAGAATGTGCTGCCTTTTGGCTTTTGTCGTCGATCTAGTCTTTCTTGGTCATGGAAGCTTTCATCTGACCATCTATTCCACGATGACTATGTATGGACCGTATGGTTCCATCAAAAGTGTCTAGAGTCGTCCACCAAACTATCAAAGAGTGGGAACGAGTGGGACTGACCGGATGGACTGCAAGTTTAGTTCAAGTCCTGGCGTTCTGTTCGGACTTCCGTTAGCGGAGATAACCGGCCACATGGAGCCAGAGTGCCAGACCCAGGTGATGAAACCAATCACGATTCACGCCCGGCTCTGTGCCTGCGATTTTTTTCCAACTTGGACTTCTTTCCGAATTCCGATTTCCATTACTTTTCACATAGCGGAAATACACCAACTGTTCAATCTTACCACATACTACAAAACAAAGGGAACAAGGAAAGGAAAGAAAGATGACTCACGCCCAGCTAAAAGGAAAAAAAAATGCTAGGAAAACCGGTTGAGGAGGCCAACCCTAGCCTCCCGCACCCCAACCCCCAACCCTAGCCTCCCGCACCCCGCCTCCCAACGCTCCCGCTGCCGCCGCCGGGACAAAGATCTCGGGGCATGGCGGCGGCGGGGGCCTTCCCTCATGACGCGTCGGGAACGGCGGCCAAGGAGTCTCTCACGCGGCGGCGGCCCTTCCGCCTCCCGGGGCGGCGACGGTCGGACGAGGATGGAGGGGCGGCGGCGGTCCTCCCGGGGACGATCCAGCTGCGGGCTGCGGCCTCCCGCCTCCCCGCCTCCCATCGGCGGCATGCCGGCGGTGGTGGCTGGTGGAGGCGGACAGCGCCTTTCCCTCCGCCTCTCGCCGGTGAGGGGCGATGATCTTGGGCTTCTCCCGCGGTACGAGGACCCCCGGGGCAGCAGCCTTGGGTTCGACGGTGGAGGTGACCCTCTTCTTCGCCGGAGAGGATCGGCCTGCGGTTGGTGGTGGTGGATCTATTGATCTATCACCGCGTTCCGGCGGCGAGATGGAGGAGCTTGGAAGCCGGCGATGGTGTCGCCGGTAGAGGGTTGGAGTGGCCAGCCCAGGGTGGTCGCCGACGTGGGGGTCCGACCTGAATAAAGGCGGCGGTCCTAGGGCCTCTTGTGTGAAGAGGAGGACCTACCGGAGGCCTGAACTCGTGATCTGGCCGGAGTGTTGAGTTCCGGAAGGCTCCGCCGGCGAATGTAACAGTGCTTTTGCCTGGAGTTTGCTGGATCGGTGATATTCGGTCGTGCGCACCCATGCTTTTATTCTGACCGATTGGTTTTGGATGGAGCGGCGCGAAGCTCTTTTTCTGTGTTGACAACAACTGACTATGGATCCATGATGAAAGTCGGAAGAAGAGAATTTCATGAAGGCCGGAGGGGAGGACTAGCTAAGGGAGGTTCAAGTCTCCGCGCTGTTGAGGGACTTGCTTGGTGTTCCGGGCTTCACAGCAGCGGTATGAAAGTGGGGGCGACAACACAGATGAAGTTCAGAGCCCTACCTTTCAGGGTGAAAACCCAAGGTCTGACCTTAACTGGTTGTGTCTGGTAATGACCTTGTTGGAGGCATTGTTTTGAGAGCGGGGACTATCTTCAGGGTGAAAACATAAGATCTTTGATCGGGCGATGATGGTGTTAGAGCACTGTTCCCTTCTTGGAGGCGTCGTTTTTGGAGAGTCTGTATTTCAGGTGTTGTCTTGGCGGTGGATGTATTGCTGTTGTTAGGCCCGAGACACTGTAGCGGGACTTTTGTTTCTTATTTTTTTTTTTGCTGTGTGCATCCGTAGTGCCATTAGAGTGGTGCGTTGTTGCAGAGGCTGGGTGTAATTGATATCTTTTGATATTAATATATTCCCTTTATCGAAAAAAGGAAAACCGGTTGCTTGATCTCGGCATCGAACATCAAGCTACGGGGCAAAAAAAAATACCCTACACTACAGAGTTCAAGGCATCCAACGCAAAACACATCACATGGGATTAACAAAACATCTTACAACCACAGAACGAAACTACATCGAGACACAAGATTCATGCGCCCCCGTTCGTGAGCATCAGGACCTGCCGCACCAGAGTGAAGAGAAAACTCCCGTTGTAGGATTTGATCAGCTCCCATCTTGATCTTCCCTTCATCCCCAGTCCTGTAACCTGCCCAATAATGTAAAAAAGAGCAAATTGTGGCAATAGTCACCAAAGGGGAACGAACAACAACTCCATAAAAAATCACTTCGTTTTTGATGTTCCGAACGCCTGAACAGACGGTAGCAAGGAGAAGCATGTGAATTTTTCTCCCCTTCGGATAAAAACGATAAAACAAAGCAACACTTTGCCACATGCTGCCTACATAAAGACAGAGAGGAGATCCAAGACATTTATGCTTTTTAAAGTTGTCTCTGGTCAAGATAGCATTTTGAAAAAGTAGCCAAAGGAAATTTTAATTTCTAGAGGGATTTGTGCCTTCCAAATCCATTTGTTATGAGAGCATGCCACATTTCTCTCTAGGTGCTGATACATAAATTTAGTCAATGTTGAGGAAATCGTTTATCGGTATCAACTCGGTTGGCTGGCGATTAGTGATTAATAGGTAAATCGGCTGATTAGTCGAGCGATAAATAAGTTTATCGGCTAATCGGTAACCATCAAGTAGTGATTAATCAGCCGAGACGATTTTTTAAACAGTGGATTTAGTAGAGAACACACCATTAGCACACATGCACCAGGTAACTACATCCAATACACTCGAGTTAGGGCGAGAAAGAGCAATGGACTTGATAAGGTTCCATTGCACCATCATGTCAGGTAACCATCTTTTTATTTTTTTTGCGAATTAAGTACTTTTTCAAACGTCTAGTCATGTCGTTGACAGATATCGAAAAGAGCCGGCAAAGCTTCAAACAGAGGAGTGTTATTTAACCAAGGGTCAATCCAGAACCTAACTAGGTCCCCTTTGTTTAGGATAATTTTTCTCCCCGCAAAATAGTGTTCTTTTACCTTTAACAAGGTTTCCATCCAAGGGAATCATGCACACACACAAGGTTTAACCGAATCAATAGATTTGTTTCTCAAGTATTTGGCTTGCACAATTTGCTGCCACAGGCTATTTTGCGTTTCTAACTTCCATCACCATTTACAAAGAAGACTAATATTTTGCTTCCTAAGGTCCTTAACCCCTAATCCATATTTATTCTTGGAACGGCATACTCTTGACCACTTATCTTTTTTTTTTGAAGTTTCGCCGCCCGGCTTTTATTCAAATGACGACAAAATATCTGATTGAACAGGCTCGATAGTAAAAATCTCACTTTTCTTGAAATTTATTTCAGGCCATACATAAGTTCAAACATGTAAAAGTAACATCTTTAAAATGAAGGCGCTCTCAATGTTATGTTATAAAAACAAAAGGGCCAGTCAGTCAGCATATTGTAAGATGGTAACATCATTATCAACCAGGTCAGTAACCAAACCACAAAACAAACTATTTTATTGCGCTCGCAACACCATTTTAGTCAAGGACTCACCCACCATGTTGAACAGAAATGGTGCCATTGAGTCCACCTGCCTCACTCCGTTAGCACTCTGAAAGTTTGATTTAACGTATGCTAACCTAATGCCTGATATATTAACATATGATCTGTCAGTTTGATTTAACTAAATGTGTAATCGGAAGAATATGCTAACCTAAAGCCTGATTGGCTGCAGGACGTTGACTCTTAAGCCGTGCCAACTTCCTTCCCTCTTCCTTCCAACTCCCTTTCGTTGGAGGGGTGGACGAACAACAGCGTAATCGGCCGGTTGGAGGAAATTCACCATTGACAATCGATTCAACAGCACGCCCAGCACAGCACACCACCTAATGTTGCCCCGCTGGTAGATCACTCGAGGAGAAATATACAATCCTGATATAAAGCTACCTACCTCCTCAGTTCCAAATTAAATGACGCAGCTTCTTTCAAAAATAAGCGTCCACATCTGGACCAAGTCTAATCAAAATTCGACGCTCAATTTGAAACCGAGGAAATATAAACATAGTAAGTATGGCAGCTAGTTATTACCATCATGGAGCATGCTTTCTCGTTCCACGGTGAAGTCAGTCGGCGGGGAATGTCATTGAGAAATGTCATTGAGGTCGGGATCTGAGAACTAGCTATGGTGGTTTCAGTCTTTGTGGCGAAGAGAATTTGGCTTGGTGATTTATGACTTGGAGCAACGGCATCGTATGTGAGACGTTAGCTCATGAGAAGTCCAAAGTCTTACCTCTCAGGGTGAAAACCTAAGGTCTGGTCTTAATTGGTTGTGCCTGGTAATGACGAAGGAATTGTTTTGTGAGCGGAGATTTTCTTTAGGGTGAAAACCTAACATTTTTGATCGGACGAACGGTTGTGCACTGTTTCATTTGTTGGAGGCGTCGCATTGGGAGAAGCTGAACTTGGTGCTATCTTGGTGGTGTTAGTGCTGCTGCTACAAGTAATTGATCACTCTAGCGGGATATCTTTTTATTGTAATTCTTAGTTTTTTTGGCTGTGTGCATCCGTATTGCCAATAGGACAATACGGTGTTGCAGAGATTAGTTGTAATTGGTATTTTCACGATATTGATATATATTCTTTGTCGAAAAAGTCAGTAAGTCTGAATAAACTGAAGAATTCAAACCAGCTGAACTGACGCCCGATTGGCTACACCTACAGCCGTTGACTGTTCAGCAGCAGCCACCCCGGCGTCGTGCCCCTCTTCTTCCCAATTTCCTCCCGTCGTGGCAAGTCCGTCAGTCATCGTCCCGAGCCCAGAGTTATTTCGCACGACCCACCTACCGCCACCACCCTCCCCTGCCCTGACCGGGATCGAATTCATTGATAAAACCAGGACCCTGCGCGGGGTGGTCACTCATCACTGCGCGCGAGGGAGAGGAGCGACGACTAATTCGAAGCAAGAGAGCGACGCGATCAGATCTCTCCGCCCCTCGCCCGCGCCGCGATGTCTGATGTGGTGGCCAAGGCCGGGCAGGCGTACATGAAGCAGCTCGGCGCGCACCCGCTCCGCACCAAGGCCATCACCTCCGGGGTGCTGGCCGGCTGCAGCGACGTCGTCGCCCAGAAGATTTCCGGCGTCAAGAAGCTCCAGTTCAGGAGGGTCCTCCTCATCATGGTACTACCTATTATTACCTTGCTGCTTCCTCGCTCTCCTGCTGTAATTTCCCGATCCATACGAATACATTACGTTTCTTGATCCCATCCCATCCCCACCTACCTACCCCCGCAAAGTAGGCATTTACTGCGTGCGTATCTGCTGTTACTGTTAGAGCAGCTGCCGTTTATTTGACGAATAAAGGTTAACGGCCAGCACGGTAATCTTGTGCTCTTTTAATAATTTATTATTGCACAAATCTATCGAATTCAGTAGCAGTTCCTACCAAAATTATCATGTTTAAGTTCAAAAACGGCACCCTACTGTCAAAATACAAACTGTGAGCTTTCAAACAAAAAGTGAGATTTTTCCACACATGTGCAATATGATCATTTTTTTTTACCGGACAAAAGGAGACAAATTTGTGTAGTGCATATAATCATCACGCCGATCCTCCTTTCTTGTCTTTTTGTACAGTACACAAAAGGTCATATTTTGGCACAAAATCTGAATTCTCATGAGTTCATCTGCTTGTTTTCTTGAGAGTAACAAAAGATTATTACGAGTAGTATTTTTATTTATCGATGTGAATGGAGTGTTCTGAATAACGCGGAAGCTAATGGTAGAGACAGGGCTTGAACATATATGTTATGTCCGCCTGTAGTTGAGCACTGTAGCTTAAGCAATGCGATTACTCTACACTTCCTTTGATACCATCCATTTCTGTCTTTGGTTTCTAACTTGTATTTTGATGGTATTCTTGTCGAACAAACAGCTCTACGGACTTGCATATGCGGGGCCCTTGGGCCATTTTCTCCACAAGCTTATGGACAAGATATTCCACGGACAGAAAGGAAAAGAAACTACAGCCAAGAAGGCATGCAACCAACTATCTTGGATCTTGGCATTTAGTCATGTGTTTTGTTTGATGTATGCAGCTCAGTTAATTAGCTGCTATTTCTTGCTCTATATATGCAGGTCATAGTGGAGCAGCTAACTGTATCGCCATGGAACAACTTGATGTTCATGATGTATTACGGTTTGGTGGTCGAAGGTATTCCAGTATTTCTATCTATCCAGTGCCATATATATACCTAAGTTGAATGCATATTTCTATCAAATTCCTCTGTGTGTAATGTAAAGATATCAAGAGAAATCTTGCTGGCAATGTACCGATATTTTTTCATCTCTACAAAATGGCTACAACTTAATCAGTCCCCTTTTTTCCTAAAAATATACTAGTGTCAGTTGTGACGTTCGCGGAGATTACTATGTTGTGCAGCGCTGCTTATAGAATTTCACCGAGCAAAAAAACTGCATTCATGCTATTCAGGGTTGTAAGCACTTTGGGCAAGTCTTGTGCACTGTTTTGACTGTCAAGTATCTACTCGTCCATTGTCCAATAAACTTCCTTTTAAACCGAATGAGATCGACATTTAGCAACATGGAAAGTAATTTATTTTTTTAAATCAGGGAGGCCATTTGGGCAAGTAAAGAGCAAGGTGAAGAAGGACTTTGCTAACATCCAGATGACAGCTTGGAAGGTACTACTATTTATCACCTAATTATGTCTTGTGTGTAGTGGATATTTGTAGTCTGTTACTGTTTTCTGCTCGTTCAAAAGTTGTAAAACACAATGGAAGTACATAACACATGTATATACCTTTCTGTGGATGCATGCAGTTCTGGCCAATAATTAGCTGGATCAACTATGAGTACATGCCACTTCAGCTCCGAGTTCTGTTCGCCAGCTCCGCTGCGTCATGCTGGTCTGGCTCTAATTAATCTCCTTGTTTGTTTTTTTGTAAGTTTTTAATCGAATATTATCAGTGATGCTTGATGCACTCATCTGGCTGGTTTGGATTGACAATTACAGGGGAGTGTTTCTGAATGTGAAAGCAGCAAGATCATCATCCATTGCCGGCCCTAGTAAGAATGCATAAATGAAGGAAGGAAGGAAGGAAGGAAGGAAGGAAGGAAGGAAGGAGCTAGTGCTACACTACATATCTAGCTTAATTAGCCACTAGTGCTTTGCTCATTTCATTTCACCGCTCTTTGTATTTATGTTTCGATTTGAACCGCCCCATCATGGATGTACTGATCATTCGAGAACATGGAGTGAGTTTATCAACAAGACTTCAGTTTGCTTTGCTGCCCACTGTCTTTTTTCTTCTCAGGAGTTCTCTGTGAAAAAGATTGCAATTGAACGCACCTAATGCTATCTTGTATGTCATTGCAAAGACGCCTTTATTCTGCCACTGAAAACACCCACCAAGCAAGAATGATCTGCAGAAGATACAGCCCGTGAATGTACATATATTCTTGTTCCTTTGGTCATGACCGGGTGCACGAAGCTGGAAGCTGCTTGGTGGTCTCAAAGAAAATGTTAAGCAGGGAAACCATCCAACGAGGTATCAGATTGGCGTGAGCGCTGCAATAATATGATCACTAGCAAAGAAACAGGAATCTTAGGTCCGCTCAGGCCTGTTTGGAATACAAAGAAGCAGGAGTGAATGCCATGATCTCATGGAACCCTGAAACAGAAACACATGAACTGCGCCCAATTGTTGGAAAGTAATCTCTGATGCAGAAAACTTCTTGACTAGGCAGAGAAGATGACTGACAAATTGACACGCGGTTTGAGGTTTGAGAAAGTATACCTTTGGTGCCAATCCAAACTACAGATTTACTTAAAGGTACTCGTAAAATATAGAGTTTTTTGATTGGTTTTTCTTAAAGATCACTTATAAATTAAAAAAAGCAATACTGTTCCTTCTTTTTCTATAATGTTTTGAAGCTACGCACGGCAGGAACAAGGCCTGTGGAGCACTGAACCGGAATTAAGTTTATTCTTCAGTGTCTAGTGAGAACTGAGAATACGTTTCGAATTTGTAAACGATAGTAAATTTGACTGTAAGTTGTCACGCTGGTGCAAATTGTAAAACTAACCTAGGAGATTGGAAATCTCGCACTGATAAAAGCCTTAAGTTGAAATAAATATAGTTAGATATGGAAGTTGCATTGGATGCACCGTCTTTTAAATCTTCGTTGATAGTTTGGCTCAGAAAGTTAGACTTTCAGCTGAGTGTGTTTTCTAGCATACATGACCATGTGAAAGTCCAGTTGACCGAAAAAAAAATGTCATTGCAAACACAGAAGAAAAGTCTCCCTCTACTTGCAAACAAATATAATGAAATTATCATTTTGACGATAGATTAATATCAAATAAGGTGAATTATCTGGGGTGGATAGTGTACAAGATGATGAACTCTCTAGTGCTGGGAGGACGCTTTCACTAGCTTCTACACCTCCCGAGTTTTCTCTTTCTCACGTATGATCTTCTTCACACACCTCTGGCTCTCTCCTTTCTCACAACTAAGCTCTTCCCTTCTCCAATGGTGCGATCGTGCTATGATTGATCCAACCTTGCTAACTTCAATTGACCGACCTTCCTGCATGCCGGTGAGGCGCCTCCTTTTATACCACAAGGGGCCACCACAACGGCTAGTCCGAGCACCGCCCAAGGGCGTTCCCGGGCTCAATCAATCAAGGCCACGCGGCAGTCAGGCAGATGGGCGGTGCCGGTGGCCAATGGATGGCCACGGGCAATGCGATGACACACTCGATTGCGGTGTGACAGCTCGGGCAGCGAGCTATCACCTTTGTCTGTCGCGCAGGCAGCTGTCTCGGGGCAGTTCAGGCCACACCTTGGCCTGGTTGCCCCAATCCGCCGTCCCTTAGCCTTCTTCCGGGGGTGCCCGAGGAGGATGGCTAGGGGTGCTCCTCAATCCCTTTGTCATGTTCTCTGTCCCGAACTCGTTGGCTTGGTTTAGCATTGTCCAGTAGTGCTTGTCCGCCACAGGGGTGTCCTACGGCAAGGGCAAGATTCAGTAGTATCACGCACAATGTACACCAAGTCCTTTCCTACGTAGCACGATTTACGCCTTAGCATTGTCACCAGCTTAGTCTCCGACCGATGGGCCAAAGCCCACGCGCCACAGCGTAACCTGGAAGACCCCCGGTCTCATTACGCTGACACATGTCTAGACAAGGTCGGCGGGCATGGCGAGGTAACTCCGTGCATAGGTGTTGCTGGTGCTACGTGCACCTCCATGCGCTGACCCAACGCGTCTCCAGGAGGTTGCTCCCTGATGCCTCTGGTGTTGCTACCGGCAGAGACCAGTCTTGCTAACTTAGGCATCTGATGTTCCTACTGGCGGAGGACAGATTTTTGCTATCGGGAGAGGATTGCTTGCTACCTTATAGGCGTCAGGCGTTGCTACTGGCGGTTCCGGCCATTGCTGCCTTGGGCGGATGGAGTTGCTTTAACCTTAGACGACGCTGATGTCGGCCATAGGCGAGGTCTCCGTTCATGTTTCCGACACAACATATGAATAATTTTTTTTGCTACAACAGTTTTACGGTTTTGCTACAAATGGAAAATATGTTTGCTACTGGGGTCTCCGATGAGGTCTCCCGTAGTTCTCTCTACAGAGTTCCCCGTCGATGTCTCCGACGATATCTGTTTTTGCTAAATAGCACAATTTTTGCTATGCGCTCTCCGCCAAGGTCTTCGGTGGTCTGTCCGGCGAGTTCAGCCTCTTTCTTTTAATTCGTGGGTGAACAACTTTTTGCTACACTGAAGAAGAAAAAGCGGGATTTGTTTTACTACCCGACGGCAAAAAAACACACATGTCAGCACTTGGACCAGGAGGTAGGAAACCAGATCCGGGAGACGCCTAGTACTGTCCTTAGAGCATATCTAGCAGACACCCCAAACCGCAAATCCCAAAACGCATATGGAGGCCACCCCAAACGCGGTTTGCGGGCTGAAAAAGCGTCCGCAGTCCAGATGCACCAAACACAGCCCGCATAACAGCATATTCGCCAAACACGGCGCTAGATCCGACAGCGGTGGTTGAGTTCGATCCGTGCTACGCGGCCTGGTCCACGAGCGGCGGCGGGTTGGGGGCTTCCATCTCGGTGCGAGCACGCCGCCACGGAGGCCAAAGAGAGTATGGAGGCGGCGGAATCGGCGGACGGTGGTGGGCGGAAGCGGGAAAGGGAGGAGCTGAATGCTCCATCGTGCCAACGCAGGGGAGGAGATGGGGTTGGCGCTCGCAATGCCTCGCGAAACCGGGGACTTGGGGTTTCCGCGGCGCGAAACTGGATGACTCGGATAAATTTTTTGGCATGGGGATTCAATGCGGGGATTCGATGCGGTCGTTCGAACCCGCAAAACGACGATTATTATGCGGATAGGGTCAGATGCAATGTCTGCTAGAGTTGCTATATCTTGACAAATTTAACGGAGGGAGTAACAAGATATTTGTTACACTATGCGCATTTAGCACTAAACACAAAGTTGACTGCAACGAGGCGGCGGCTTCCCCGAGTTGGTAACGCAGGACACGAAGCAGGGGCGACGGGTGTTCCGCGGATGAGACGGCTCCATCTCGACGACCAGCTCCAGTTCCCCGACGTGCATATCGGAGGCCATCCTGTCACGAAGCTGCTGAGGCAAGATGGCGTCATGGCGTGAAAGGGGCACGAGCAGCTCCGCCGTGGACCACCGGCCGACGCAGAAGGGAGGCACCTCGCCCCACGCGATGTCCAGCTGGCCGTACGAGACGGTCGCCGTCCCCTGCTCCCTGCAGTCCCGCCATATCTGCCGCCGGTTGTCGACGAGAAAAGTGAGGTTCAGGTCCGGCGACATCGCCGGCGCCGGGCTGCGTAGCAGAGGGTCGAGCCCCTCGACGCCTGAAACCTCGACGGAGAAATAAGGATCGACGTGCCAGCAGATGTATGCGCCGTAGAGTATCGCGCCGACAGGAAGAAAGTGTGCCAGCACCATGGCCACGAAAAGGCAGTAGCCCTTGCTTTTCGCCGGCTGTGGCTCCTGCCGTTCCTCCTCCTCTCGAGCGTCCATGCTCGTGTTCGGTCCTGCCATGGCCGTGCGATCGATGAAGACAAGGAAAGCAGCTGCGCACGTGGATCGATCTATATGGCATAGGCAAAGCAACCTTGACAGTCCTCGCTCATCAAGAGATTATATTTAATTTCAACTTTGTTCTGTTATTATACTCCGTACGAGAATTAACGGATTCAGTTACATGGTGGATACAGTAAGTCGTGAGTTTGGCTTGCTAACGAAGAAATAGCTATGCGATGGCTTCTTTCTGGAAGTAAACATCGTACACGGCTGGATTCTCAGATAGAAGCCGTATCGTGCACAGATAGAATTCTCGCTTGGCCGTTTGGATCTGATGAGTAATCACGATCGATCTCCGTCAATTGTATGTAGCAGTCACTCCCCTCCTATATGTATGTAGACAACGCAATCCTCAACACACAGCCACACAGGCCGAGATCGAGATCGCGGGGGTCGATCGATCGCGCGGGGACGATGAAGCTGCCCAACAGATCCGAATTCGTGTCCTTCCTGATATTTTGTACGTGCATGGGTCTACTATTTGGGTTCGTCGTCTACATGGCCGAGTCTGACAAGCAGTACTACACCGTCGAGATCACCGGCGTCAAGTGGGCGAGCTTCCCAGACGCCTCCGCCACCGCCGCCACGTCTACGCCTTCCTTCAACGTCACGATGCGCATCGACAACCGCTACCACCATGATCTCTACATCACAGACTGGGTCTTCTCCCTCTGGCTCGACGGCGGCGTCCCGCTGGGCCGTGGCTCCTTTCCCTACGACCTCATCGCAGACAGCATGTCCGCGACGACGGTCACGGGGACTACGTCCACCGCGCTGGTTGGGGTAGGCACAGACACTCACATCTCAACCGGTAGCAAGTCCATGGAAGATTTGGAGCTGCAGGTCGACATCAGGTTCACTGTCGTTGACCTGGACGACAGCATCGATGGCTACAAGTGGCTTTGGTGTTCCGCCCGACTCATTGACCGCTCTGCACCATCTCTATGCCGGCCCCTAGGCGGCTCTTGGAATTAGAATAGACTAGCTATAATGGGAGTACTGTAATTACAGTGGCGGAGCTAGAACCTTGAAGTCTTGTTGTTATTTAAAATTTGTGATATCAAATACATGTATTTTTACTTATTTTTAATATTTTTTACATGATTTACCAACATGTAAAGGATTTGCAAGAAACCTGCGTGGTCAATTGACCACACTGATCACAATGTGGATACGCCAGTGTGTATTATAACTAGTACTCGTATCATGTATGATATGTTGATAAAAATTTGATGTGACATAACAATTAATGAGAAAAGAAAAGTGGGAGTGGTAATTATAGGTAGATACGGTATCGTAGCAAGTAAAACTAAAAACTTGATATCGAATACAATATGTACACAAATTTACATCAAGATTCTACAAAATATTAAATATGTTGAAATTATGATATTCCTCCAATTCATATTATGTGCGTAGAACTAAAATATATCTAGATACATCTATATTAGTGACTCTGAAAACAAAGATATTTGCATGGTATCTTTGTCGAGGTGTGATTTTTACTAAAGGTAACCTTGCAAAATGCAACCGGTAGAGTTGTAAGAAATGTGTGTTCTGTCACGAAGAAGAGACAATAAAATATATTTTCTTCAATTGTCGGGTTGCTAGATCTATATGGTCAATCATTCAGACAGGTTCTACCCTATACTCACCCCGTAGTATTGCTAACGTTTTTGGCAATTGGCTAAATGGGGTGGATTCCAGGTATAAGACGATTATCCAGGTGGGAGCGATTGCAGTTGTATGGTCATTTTGGCTATGTAGAAATGATAAGGTTTTTAATGATAAAAATTCTTTTATTATGCAGGTTATCTACAAGTGTACTGCTATGCTCCGTTTATGGTCGCCGCTTTAACGTTTCGAAGACCGAGACCTATTTATGGAGGTATCTACACGGTTGGAGAATACAGCCAAGGAGTTTATTTCCCAACATGGATGGCTGGCCGTAGGATAGAAGCGAGTTGGATACTAGTTGGCTTTTTTCTTTTTATTTCTGTTTTGAAAACTTTTGTTTAGATTTTGGATACTTAAACAGCTGTGTGCATCTTAGCTATGCCGAGGCTGGGTGTAATACTTGAAACATCAAGTAATAAAGCGTCATTTATCGAAAAAATCTATATTAGTGACAACTAATATGGATTGGAGGGAGTAATACTACCTTATTATACTATGCATTATAGAAGTGAAATCATAAACTAGTATCATATGCATGATATTAGTGCATGATACTTTCCATTGTGACTAATCTTATGTAGCAATTAGTTAGGAAAGTACAGCTTGCCGCCCACTTGCCCGTCTAGCAGATATAAAAAAACATTATGAAAAGTTAAACTAAGAAAATATTATTTTATAATACAATTGGTTCGGTTTGTACAAAATTGTACTATAATACATGATATCGAGAGCCAAATAATAGTTTCCATCATGTCAGAAAGAAGCACGGCGTTTTGTAAGTAGCGAATAGCTTGAAAGGTCATTTGTCCGACATGATATATAGATACACATATGATGCTTTGCATCATGTCATGTCATAAGCAGCAATATACATAACATATATAAATTACAACGCCTGGTAGCTTGCTTAGTAATTAGGCAGCATTAATGTTAGCTAACATATCTTTACCTCCTAATCTCCATCTCCATCTCCACTAATATAAAAGATCCGAGAAGGGGGCAGATCCATAAAATCTGAATCAACCAAATCACATCTCAACACATCTCACGGTCTAGATCAACCCGAACGGAGAACCATGTCACCAATTGGTACCTAAACTAAAACATCCATGTCGCTAGAAGGCAGTTAGCAAAACCCTCCCACCTTCCGCCGGCAGCTGCTCCTCCAAGGTGGCCGGCTCGCATCCCTGCACACGCGGCTTCACATCATATCTCAAAGGTACCAGAATGAAAAAACAATGTACAGCTTACATAAAATAGAATTTAGTCTTGTGAGGATTGAAAGAGCAGTGTACTATCCATGCTTGAAACAATATACAAATAGTTACTTCAGAATGTCCTTTAGTGTTCTCCTTCTCCAAGAAAGTGATGGAAAACATGCAAACTCAACTAAAATCTTTGAACGATAATAGCTCAGCTTCATTCATTTGAACTCACAGGTGTCAGTTTATTTATTATTTGTACGTGCGGCTTTCAATAGAGTGTGACTCAGTTTATATATAGCCAAGGATATTTGAGAGAGAAAAAAGAAGTCAAAGTGCTATCTATGATGCCCCAGGTTGGATTGCACTACAAAACATGCAACATTGTGGAATACCATGGTTCAAAAAAGCGTACGCCTAGGCGCGCTTAAGCGCTGAGCGATGGCCTTCCGCTTCGCTTCGGGCCTGAGCGTTCAATTAAGCGAGCCTGGGAATCTGGTCGTGCTATTGTTGGAATCTGGTAGAGGAAACGGAGTAGGGAAGGAGGGTTGGTTGCAGGGAAGGAGGGGGTGAGAGCAGGGAAGGAGGGGTGGAGGCAGGGAATCCATGGAAGAGGAGGCAGCAGCAATGCCATTGCGGCTGTCGATGAGTGCCTGAAGGGAGCATGTGAGAGAAAAAGAGATAGAAGAGAGTAGATAGACAATGAAGATTAGAGAATATGGATGGTTCAGATTGAGCTGGGCAGGCTAGGGTTTCATATGGGCCTTCCTGGGCCAACATTGCCTTACTGGGCTAATATTAAAGAAATATTAGACCTTATATGCGCTGAAAAATGCAACCGGCTGGCTCTCCTAGTGTGTCCGTACAAAACGCTCCAGACCACATACGAATGAAATACAAATGCTGGGATTTGTATATAATCTTGTACAAATTGTAAATAGCAAGTATCTGACTTAATGACAAATGATTCCAAGACCTGAAAGTAAAGAGCAAACGATTACGGTGAACTGATCTATCTGTACAGCTTGTGTTTATATTTTGCTAATGATAATCAGATAAATATATTGTACAAGCATATGGGTAAGAAAAATGAATGGCAGTCAATAAAATCTGTTACTACCGTGGCCTCAAGGAATATATACAGATAGCTAGGATGCCAAAAATAAAAAACTATACTGCAGGAACTAACACAGATAGAAATATTCTCAAAATCCTGATTGTTGGAGAAAAAGAAAGCTGTAGCTATAAAAAGTTCAGCTATAGATTGAGCATGCTGTACACTGTTGGACCAGAGTATTTGAAACAAAAGAAAATCCACTTACCAAATCACCAGCAAGTAAATGTATGTGTACATGAGGAAGAGGAATGGCCATGGTATATGCATGTGTCCATCTCGAGAATCTAAAACACAAGAACATATTAGCCAGCAGCTATATCAAAAATATAAACACATTTGCAACCAGAATTGATGTTTGACTGCTTTGTGCAGTGGGAAAGCAGTAATTGATAAACCTGATAAATAAAAGTACACCAAGTACTGAGTACTCTCTTAGTAAACAATCAGGATTTCAAAATTAGCACTTCTCGGTAGAGAGAGAAGATATTCCGTTGTTAAAACAAGTGGAAAAATGTTAGGAACAATTGTTAAAACAAGGACAATGTGGGTACATCTCTCTGAAATGAATGCAATGTGAGCCAAAAGTAATGAATAGGTTTTAATTGGTAGTGCTAATTAATTCAGTAACAAGATCCTGAATTTCATATAGCTTGTCCTATTTGGTGTATAATCATTTTGACCATAACTACCCAGACATCTTTTTTGTTTTGTGAAGCTATTATGCTTACTCCCATCTAAAATGCAAGCTACTGAATTAGTGGAGATGGTGTACTGTAAATAGCAATTGTTCATTTCCCAGATTTCTTTTTAGCTTTTTTAAGCTGTTATGGTTATTGTGTTTTAGTGCAACAAAAGATCAAATTTTTATATATGCTGCAGTCTTTTAATACCATTTACTGTTGCAGACAAAGGAAGCATAACAAAACATGACATCATCGAACCGTACTCCATTTCAGGACATAACCAACAGGCAAAACCTAGATGATTAACAACAATCATTGCGTTTAAATTGCTTACTGTTATATGTGAACATATAGTTTATTTTGTCGTACATGCAGATCCTAAAGAGATCAAAAGGCAAAGGGATAGAGAATATTATGCTAGAATAAAGATGAGATATCAAAGCGCCGGCGTCAAGCACGAGAACTTAAAAAACAAGCAACTATAGTGGCTACTCTCAATAACGATAGCGCGATATGTCATACGCCATCTGCTGGACAATCAGGAGTCACGCAGACACCAGCAACAGCTAATGTGTTCTTAACTCGCAACATATATAATATATGGCGTGATTTGGGATGCAAGTATATCTATGCCATACTGATTTATCATCTGCTATCATATTTCAGGCATGGCTCCATTTGTACAGCAGACTAATGTATCTCAAATTCCTCAACCAGATTCATTACAATCCTATGCAGATGGTTCGCTCAACCATACAGCAGGTAGACTAATATGCCAACATCATGTTGTTTACTTTACGGACATAAATATTGCGAGGCTATACCAATGTTTCATGTATTCAGGTGTCAAGTCTAATGTGGGCTGCCCAAATGTTTCGCTCGATCAACCAGACGCATCTAAACGTGATGAGTTTCCCTTGGTTACACACCTACCAAACAATCATACTAATCAGACCCACCGACGAAACAAACAGCAAAGTGGTCCAAGTTCGTATGCACGATTGCCAGCTGATAAAAAAGCAGATTACATACAGAGGCAGCGTATACCCCGCCAGCTAAAGAATGCTACAGCTGGGAGTGGTGTTAATCGTGCAGAAGTGTCTCATAAGCAGAGTACCCCATTGAGTAATATAACCATGTCACATGAACTGACAAAAACGATTCATCTGCAGGGGTATCTGCAGATTCAAGCCCAGAGGGTATCTGCACATTCAAGCCCAAAGATGATACACCTGGTAAGAACCAAAACCATTCTCAACACTACTTCACAACGATCATCAACTGACAAGACGATGTGTTTCACATATTCTACTTCAAGAAATCGGGAGATTGGATCAGCATATTCCAGCATGACCAATGATCTTACCATGTGATGCAGCGAGTCAGTTTTGCTTGGCGAAGATGATATTGATTGGCTACACAGTAACCGAAGATGATAATGATCATATGCATATGAGTAAATACCAAAGCAATCACCATATCTACAGAATAAGCACACGGCATATCTTTTCAGTTTAGTTCAAACTGCATGCTACTAACCTATCATGCATGCAAGTTAATTGGAATTTGAAAATTATGAGAACAATTCTTTTCTGGAGTTAGCAGAGCAACATCACAGTAGCCTATTCAGCCAAACCTTTATGGGTACCCTTCAGAATGATGCGTTCATGCTATGTTAGGTGGATAATATATACAAGGCTGTGCAACCAAGATAAGAACTTAATAAAGGGTAGAGGCTGAGTAACCCCATTTCGAAATCTCCACTACTTAATTTAATCTTTTGAAATACTCCTTTATTATGAGCCTGTAGATGGGAATACACACTTATTGTTCTCTTTAGTCCAGCCTGGAATTTAAAAAGATATGAATATCTATACTGAACATTATGTACAGCGAGCTGGAAAATGAGCTGCAACCGTTGTTCAGCAGCCCAACTCACAAAAAGTACATCGAGTAAAGCCTCTTATTTTAGATCATTAAGCAAATCCACTAGAAAAGTACAGGACACGGTAAATACCTTGACTGAAACAACGGGTTCATAACCAACCTGATCATTTAACTCTTGAGCAATTGAATGTCCCGTGGCATAATCAGCCTGCAGCTGCAGGCCGGGCGGACGCGGCAGCGCTCCTCAGTTCCTGCAGTAAATTTAGAACAACATGGAGTCAGGTTGACACCCTTGGATTTCAGTTCCACTAGATTTCATGAATTCAGCAATACATACACCTATTTTAAACTATCAGGTTATTATTCCCAAAAGCCTGAGCAGACTCTACGGCATCCAACCGCCATGAAATCAGCTTCTCATCGAGGTCACTTGGTCAGGATATGCACGGGAGCCACACATCTCCCAGCCTCCCAGGCAACCGTCGCGCCATGACTGTAGCCCGCTACACCCACGAGTTGTACTGTACGGCTACGCGCGCACAGCCGCCAGCCACGACGCCATGCGCGAACCGCGCGGCCGCGAGCCTCAGCTCCGTCGCCCTCTCTCCCCGCCTGATGCGCCGCCGCGTCGCTACCAATCTACGCCGCCTGTCGCGCTGTGCTGCCGCCGTCGCCTGCGCCTGGAGCTGGCGTGGCGGCGCATCGGGACTCGCCGGCCGAAAGGGAGCCGAGGCGTGGGCGGATTTGGGGGCGGCGTGGTGGGGAGACAGGTGGAGTTTAAGGTGTGTTTGCAAAAGGACATAACTACTATATTATAGGGCAACCAACTTCTTTTTTGTGAAAATTTTGGGTTGTTTTAGAAGTTAATTCTGTTGTGACACGTGTTTTGTAAATTGGATTAGTTTCCCGAGTTATATACTTGTGTACACTTTCGATGCTCCTTACCTTACTATATTATAGGGCAACCAACTTCTTTTTTGTGAAAATTTTGGGTTGTTTTGGAAGTTAATTCTGTTGTGACACGTGTTTTGTAAATTGGATTAGTTTCCCGAGTTATATACTTGTGTACACTTTCGATGCTCCTTACCTTTTTGCGAGCAGTTTCATAGAGTGTTTTTCCTTTCGAGTTCTTCGATGCTAGGTCGTTCTTGTGTTTCATTCGCATGGCTCTAGCTACGGCATGATCCATCGTGAGATTTAATGGAAGGCACGGCGGTCAGGAACATACATGGCGGTCAAAGCGATGTTGTAACCTCCGGTCTACGTGTCTACTCCTTCTATTTTTCTCTCTGTACGTCGACACGTAGGTTCTGGGGCCTTCTGCTCCTCTCTCCTCCCGTCAAATCAATCCCCTATCCAAGCTCCCGTGGCTGTTGCCTTTTTTTCCTTCGCCCCCGCCTCAAAATTCTGCCAGCGCTGATGGTTCCTACCACTTCGGCCTGGTTTCTGGCGCCGCGGCTGGTTCGCCGTCTCCGCTATACTGTCCAGGACGATGCCCCGATGGCGTCGACGACCTCGACGGGCGACACTCTGGCCTCCCAGCTCTCTTTGATTGCCGGTCTGCTTTTCCTCCCTCCTCTATCTACGGATTCTCGCCCGTTAATACCACCGCCGGCCTAGCTCTCGGCGTTGCGGTCAGTTTATCGTCTCTGCGCCTCTTTTCGGCTATCCCCTTTTTGGGCTGCAGAGGCAGCGCACACTGGTAGCTCGACCGCCCCAGCGCTTTGTTGACTCAAGGGCGAGCGGCAGCCGCGTCATCTGGGCGCCAGCATTCCTGACCAAGATGGTGTAGGCGAGGCCGCACGTAACGACCTCGATATCCGCCGTTGCGTCCTCGACCCCGCGCTGAGCGACCACTGCGGAAAAGATGCCGGCCACCATGCCTCATCCCAGCTCGACATCGGTGCTGAGCCCAACATCGTTGCCACTTCGCCACCAATGTTCTAGCCGGAGGTACGATTTCTTTTTCTGGCCGTGTTCCAATTTCCAGTTCCCCTGGATCTGTGGGGATTGCCTCTCAGAGTTGATTTGTTATTGTGACTTGGGTTTGATTAGTTGGGTTAATTCAGTTTTTGACCTGCAAAAGCCATCTCGCCTATGCCGACGCTCACGCCCGTCAGCCCCGCCCCTCGCCGACGAGTACCATCTGTAGCCTCTTCCTCGAGTTCTTGCTGGGCGGCTCGCTCGCCGGCGAGGTGGAGAGGAACGGGGCAGCCTAGCGAATGCGCCGTCCGGGCCTTCTCGAGGCGACAAGAGATCTCGCCACTAGGCTGCGTCGCCCGGATGCCCCGGAACGAGTTCATCCGAGTGCTTGTGCTGGTCGCCGGAGGAGACCTTCCTTCTTGAGCCCTTCCCGACGCGCTAGACGGAGCCAATGGGCTCGCGGACGAGCAGGGGTAGAGAACCGGATACCGCCGTTTGTGTTGGACCTCCCTGCTCGGGATCGAACTTGGCAATATTCGGCAGACGATCGCCATGGCCATCCTCTCTGTGCGGTTCTTCGACCTGTTCATGCCCACCAGCGACGCTCGCCGGGTCGCAGGAATAGGTCCAGCCAAGAGTCCTTCATGGATGCTGGCGCGGCGACCGCTGATTCAGGTTTGGCTCGCTTAATTTGTTTGTTGTTTGTTTGTAGAGCAAATGAAGTTTTCTGCTTTGTTCCTGCCCGATAGTTCCTCGAAATAGGCTTGCGCCCCGCTATATTAATATAGCAAACGACCCGATACAACGAACGCGCTGGGGCCGCAGCACAACCAAGCCCAAAAGAAAAGAAAAAGAAAGGAAAGAAGAAAAAATGCCGACACCGGCAGATCGACGAAAACGAAGATGACCCGCAACCGCTGCGCCCTCCGGAGAAGTACCACCACGCTCCTAGCACGCCGAGGCACCGCATACCAAGCAACACCTTCACAAAGGAGACGACGATGACGCCGCTGTTGCCCGGACTAGTCCTAGGGTTTCCCCCGGTATGCGGAGGGGATTGGGGAGGAGGTACACCCGACGCCCTTCAGGAAGGAAAGGTGACACCCGTAGGCGTTGATGTCTACGTTCCCCCTCCTTTCCTGTAGACAGTGTTGGGCCTCCAAGAGCAGAGGTTTGTAGAACAGCAGCAAGTTTTCCCTTAAGTGGATCACCCAAGGTTTATCGAACTCAGGGAGGAAGAGGTCAAAGATATCCCTCTCAAGCAACCCTGCAACCACAAAGCAAGAAGTCTCTTGTGTCCCCAACACACCTAATAGGTGCACTAGTTCAGCGAAGAGATAGTGAAATACAGGTGGTATGAATAAGTAGTAGCAATGGCACCAGTAAAAGTGCTTTGCCCAGGACGAGTAAACAAGCAAGAGTAACGCAGACAAGTAGTAACGCAGAGAGAACAAGTAAACAAACAACGATAGCGATATTTAGGAACAAGGTCTAGGGATTACACTTTCACTAGTGGACGCTCTCAACATTGATCACATAACAGAATAGATAAATGCATACTCTACACTTTTGTTGGATGATGAACACATTGCGTAGGATTACACGAACCCTCAATGCCGGAGTTAACAGGCTCCACAATAATGCTCATGTTTTAGTAACCTTTAGTGTAAGATAGATCAACAGACTAAACCAAGTACTAGCATAGCATGCATATGTAGGAGGAATAGATCACATCAATATTATCATAGCAATAGTTAACTTTGCAATCTACAAGAGATCATGATCATAGCATAAACCAAGTACTAACACGGTGCACACACTGTCGCCTTTACACACGTGCAGGAGGAATAGAACTACTTTAATAACTTTGCCGGAGTAGCACATAGATAGTAGTGATACAAAACTCATATGAATCTCAATCATGTAAAGCAGCTCATGAGATCATTGTATTGAGGTACATGGGAGAGAGATGAACCACATAGCTACAGCGAAGCCCTCAGCCTCGGGAATGGATTACTCCCTCCTCATCATGGAGGCAGCGATGGCGGTGAAGATGGCGGTGAAGACGGCGGTGGAGACGGCTCCGGGGGCAATTCCCCGTCCCGGCAGGGTGCCTGCACAGAGAGTTCTGTCCCCCGAATTGGAGTTTCGCGATGGCGGCGGCGCCCCTGGAGTCTTTCTGGAGTTTCGTCAAGAGTTCTCGCGTTTTTAGGTCGAAAGGGCTTATATAGGCGGAGAGGCGGAGTCGGAGGGCTGGCAGGGTGGCCCCACCATAGGCCGGCGCGGCGGAGGCCAGCCCGCGCGGCCCTATGGTGTGGGGGCCCCGGCCCCTCTCCGACTCTTCTTCGGTGTTCTAGAGCCTTCCGGGAAAAATAGGAGGTTTGGCGTTGATTTCGTCCAATTCCGAGAATATTGCCCGAACAGCCTTTCTGGAACCAAAAACAGCAGAAAACAGCAATTGGCCTTTCGGCATCTCGTCAATAGGTTAGTTCCGGAAAACGCATAATAATGACATAAAGTGTGAACAAAACATGTCGATATTGTCATAAAACAAGCATGGAACATCGTAAATTATAGATACGTTGGAGACGTATCGGCATCCCTAAGCTTAGTTCCTACTCGTCCTCGAGTAGGTAAACGATAAAAGATAATTTCTGAGGTGACATGCTACCAACATAATCTTAATCATACTATTGTAAAGCTTATGAGATGAATGCAGCGATTCAAAACAATGTTAATGCAATGAGTAAACAATTGAATCATATAGCAAAGACTTTTCATGAATAGTACTTTCAAGACAAGCATCAATAAGTCTTGCATAAAAGTTACTCATAAAGCAATAAATTCAAAGTAAAGACATTGAAGCAACACAACGGAAGATAAAGTTTAAGCAGTTGCTTTCAACTTGTAACATGTATATCTCATGGATAGTTGTCAATGCAAAGCAATATAACAAGTGCAATATGCAAGTATGTAGGAATCAATGCACAGTTCACACAAGTGTTTGCTTCTTGAGGTGGAGAGAAATAGGTGAACTGACTCAACATAAAAGTAAAGAGAATGGTCCTTCAAAGAGGAAAGCATCGATTGCTATATTTGTGCTAGAGCTTTTATTTTGAAAACATGAAACAATTTTGTCAACGGTAGTAATAAAGTGTTGGAGATATGCCCAAGAGGCAATAATAAATTAGTTATTGTTATATCTTAGTGTTCATGATAAATGTTTACATCCCATGCTATAATTGTATCAACCGAAACATTGGTACATGTGTGTTATGTAAACAACAAGGAGTCCCTAGTAAGCCTCTTGTATAACTAGCTTGTTGATTAATGGATGATCATGGTTTCGTGATCATGAACATTGGATGTTATTAATAACAAGGTTATGTCATTAAGTGAATGATATAATGGACACACACCCAAATGAGCGTAGCATAAGATCAAGTCATTAAGTTTCATTTGCTATAAGCTTTCGATACATAGTTGCCTAAGTCCTTCGACCATGAGATCATGTAAATCACTTACACCGGAAGGGTACTTTGATTACATCAAACGCCATTGCGTAAATGGGTGGTTATAAAGATGGGATTAAGTATTTGGAAAGTGTGAGTTGAGGCATATGGATCAATAGTGGGATTTGTCCATCCCGATGACGGATAGATATACTCGGGCCCTCTCGGTGGAATGTCGTCCGATTAGCTTGCAAGCATATGATTGGATCATAAGAGATGACATACCACGGTACGAGTAAAGAGTACTTGTCGGTAACGAGGTTGAACAAGGTATGGAGATACCGATGATCGAACCTCGGACAAGTAAAATATCGCGAGACAAAGGGAATCGGCATCGTATGTAAATGGTTCAATCGATCACTAAGTCATCGTTGAATATGTGGGAGTCATTATGGATCTCCAGATCCCGCTATTGGTTATTGCTCGGAGAGGAGTCTCGACCATGTCTGCATAGTTCGCGAACCGTAGGGTGACGCGCTTAAGGTTCGATGTCGTATAAGTAGATTCGGAATGTGAGATGGAGTACGAAGTTTGTTCGGAGTCTCGGATGAGATCCAGGACATCACGAGGAGGTCCGGAATGGTCCGGAGAATAAGATTCATATATGGGAAGTTATTTTCCGGGGTTCGGAAAAGTTTCGGTGTTTGACCGAAGCTTCTAGAAGGTTCTAGAGGGCCACCGGTGGGCCCACCACCCCGGGAGGGACCACATGGGCCAAGGGAGTGCAGCCTGGCCTAATGGGCCAGGGGCACCTAGCCCTCAAGGCCCAGCCGGCCAGCCCCCCTAGGGATAAGATCAAATCCCGGAGGATAAGATCAAATCCCTAAAATCGAGGGAGCAATTTTGGAAGGGGAAGCAAACTTGAAAGGGGATGATTTCTGATCCCCCCTTTCCTTCTGTGTGCTGGTGGGGCCCAAGGGGCTGCCTTGGCCGCCCCTCCCTCTATAAATAGAGGAGAGGGGCAGCCGGCCACTTGCCCCTACACACCAAAGTCTGCCGCCCCCTCTCTCCTCCACCGCAAGTCTGCTCCGGCTTGGCGAAGCCCTGCAGCTTTTCTCCTCCACCACCACCACCACGCCGTCGTGCTGCTGGGATTCCGAGGGGATCTACCACACCTCCGCTGCCCGCTGGAACGGGGAGATGACGGGCTTCATCGACACCGTACGCACGACCGAGTACGGAAGTGCTGCCGGATTGCGGCACGGAACGATCGTCTACACCAACAACGAGATTAATCTCGTAGGCTTTGGAATCTTCGAGGGTTAGTCTCATCTCCATCTCGTTGCTTCGATCTTGTAGATTAGATCTTGGGTGTTCCATAGATTAGATCTATTGGTTTTATTCGTCTTGCGGTAGGAAATTTTTTGTTTTCTATGCTACGAACCCCATCAGTGGTATCAGAGCCATGTCTATGCATAGATCTGTTGCACGAGTAGAACACAATGGTTTTGTGGGCGTTGATGCTCTTGTTGCTTTAGTTTGTGCACTTTGCATCTTGCGGGATGGTGGGATGAAGCGGCCCGGGCTAACTTTACATGACCGCGTCTCATGAGACTTGCTCCACGCTTGACATGCAACTTGTATTGCATAAGTGGCTTTGCGGGTGTCTGTCTCTCCCACCATAGTGAAGATTCCAATTTGCACTTTCTATTGTCAACACTAGTATCACCGTTGTGGTTCATGTTCGTAGGTAGATTGGATCTTACTCGAAAACCCTAAACCACGTAAAATATGCAAACCAAATTAGAGGCGTCTAACTTGTTTTTGCAGGGTTTGGTGATGTGATATGGCCATGATGTGATGATGATTATATTTGATGTATGAGATGTTCATTATTGTATTATGGCAACCGGCAAGCCTAATGGTTGTCTTTAAATTTTTTAAGACCTGCGTGTCTATTCATCTTGTAATAGCTTTATTTGAAGTAGTTGTTATAGTAGCTATAAGTGATGGACAACCATGAAGCGGCGCCATGGACCTTGGTGCAATGCCGGTGATGATGGAGATCATGCTCGTGTGCTTTGGAGATGGAGATCAAAATCACAAGAAGAAAGGCCATATCATATCACATATTATGAATTGCATGTGATGTTAATCCTTTATGCATCTTATCTTGCTTAGATCGCGACGGTAGCATTATAAGATGATCCCTCACATTGATATCAAGATAATAAAGTGTTCTCCCCTCGTATGCACCGTTGCTACAGTTCGTCGTTTTGAAGCATCTCGTGATGATCGGATGTGATAGATTCTACGTTCACATACAACGGGTGTAAGCCATGTTTGCACACGCGGAATACTTGGGTTTGCTTGGCGAGCCTAGCATGTACGGACATGGCCTCGGGACACGGAAACCGAAAGGTTGAACACGAGTCATATGGATGATATGATCAACATGTTGATGTTCACCATTGAAGCTACATCATCTCACGTGATGATCGGTTTTGGTGTAGTGGATATGGATCGTGTGCCACTTAACAACCATGAGGGATGTTGTATTAAGTGGGAGTTCATTAGTAATTAGATTAAAACATGAACTAATTATCATGAACATAGTCCGAATAGTATTTTGAATTAAAGTTTGTAGAATTGGCATCCGTTTTCTACCATGCGCTAGTCTTGTAATTGAGATAGAAATACTGTTAAGTCTGACAAGTAACTTTACGGACTGGTACCGTATTGTTAAAGAATCAAGATATGATTAAGTCTTAATGCAAACTTTTAGTAAACCTCACATTGATGATTCAAAGAGCAATGGTTTCAATTAGTACAAAATCATCTTGTCTCCGTGAAACTTGAAGTTCAAATCCGTTTGAAAAGTAAGGAGCTGAAAATTTTGTTTTCGTAAATAAGCGAGGTATGAGATATATGTGATATCTAAGACCTTATTGCAAGATGATAGAATATAATCTAGTGAGACTACATAAACTCATAAGTTTTATGGGAATGTACGAAGGTTCAAGACGCCAGGCGTCCCAATCCTCCAACTAAGTTGGGCACTAACGATATTCGCATATCCATGAAGTGATCGTCCTCAGTATGCACCGTTGCTAAGACTCATCGTTTCGAAGCATCACGTGATGATCGGGTGTGATAGATTCTACGTGTGCATACAACGGGTGCAAGCCAGATTTGCACATGCGAATGCGAGGTTAAACTTTACGAGCCTAGCATGTACATACATGGTCTCGGAAAGTCGTCATGATATGATGGATAAAATGATGAGTGAAATTGTTCATCATATTACAAAGTTGCTAATAGTGAAGTCTGGAACACTTGTCATATGATGATCAACTTCAAGGTAAGAACCTCAAGGTTATTGGTATTTGACCAATGGACCTAGAAGTTATTGAAGGTGAAGTGTTTTCTGAGAATAGGGAAAGCTAAAAGAGAAACCACAAAGATATTTTGGCGAGAAAGAAAGAAAAAGACTAGAAAGTCTAGCTCAGGTGTATATAGATGATATACATGTTATGGATGTATTCCTTGTTTGGTCACATAATAAAATTCTTGGGTATTTGTACCAGATTGGTTGGTATGAGATGTCATACAATACAACGCAATACAAGAATACGATGGCCTAAGTGATCGATAAGGAATATGGTAATAATGCACGTACGGAACATAATAAAGTGTTATTATGTCTGTCGTTGGCAGTCTACCTAGCCCTTAGAGTTTATAATAAAGAACTTAATAAATTGTTATTTTGCTCTGGTCAAATGAAAACAATGAGTTGTTCAAATTATGACATTGCTCCATGTACGATGTATAAGTTATTATAAATCTTAATGGTGAAACACACATACATAACACTGACTCTAAAATGCCATAAGGCAAATGATTTGAATTCCACTCATTAGTGGAACCGCCATTTAGGTCATGTTAGAAAGGAACGCATGAAGGAACTCCATTTGAATGAAATTTTGGAGTCATATGATTTTTGAATCATTTGGCGCTTGCAAATCTCTTCTAAAAGGAATTGACTTAAATACCGTTCATAGGCCAAGAGTTGAACGGGCAACTAACTTAGTGGAAACATACATGATGATATATGTGGTTCATTGGGCATAGTTGTGTGCGGGAGATTCTTCTACTTCATGAAAACTTCCAACAATGAATTGAGTATATATATGTGGATATATTCGATAAGGAAGAGGTTTGAAACATTTGAATGGATTCAAATAAATTTCAGCATGAAGTGGAAATCATCGTAATAGAAAAGTCAAATATCTATAATTGGATCATAGTGGAAATATTTGAATTACGAGTTTTAGCGAACATATAATAGAGTTATGAAGTTGTTCTACAACTCACGTTTCTTGGAGTATCATAGTGATGATGAAGTATCCGAGATACGTATCCAAACCTTGTTGGATCAAAGATGAGATAAAATATTGATGCCATTATATTTTTATGGATTATGCTTTAGAGACTACCACTTTTACACTAAATAGAGCATCATCATAATCCGTTGAAATGACACCATACGAGTTATGGCATGGGTATAAACCCTAATAGTCCTTTCTTAAATTTTGGTATGCATAGCATAAGTAAATAAGTTTACAACCAAAATCGGATGAATGTCTTTGTTGGTTATCCCGAGAGAATTGATTGGGAATTCTTTCCACTATGGAGACAAAGATAAAAGTGTTTGTCGATGTTTCTTACTTATTTCAAAGAAATTGTTTCTAGCGAACTATTTGAGTGGGAGGACAATGGAACTTGATAAGGTTCATGAACCTGAGCATGATGATCAGAGTAGCACAGCATCGGAAATGGTTCGGAAGTTGCTACGAAGATCATGGCTCCCATGTCTACAAAGTGTTATAGTCATGGAGATCAAAGTACTTATTGAACCTTGTAGGTATGGTTTACTTTATGATCAAATAAATGATTTGTGGACAAAGGATTGATTTTGAACAATAATAAACCAACTACATACAAAGAAGTTATGATGGGCCCTCGACTCCGTTAAAATGGCTATGCGCCATGAAATCCAAGATAGGTGAATACTTTTGAAAGTAAATGGATCTATAACATAGATGGACTTGGATGGAATATCCTTAAAGAAGCTTGACTTATCGAAAAATTGTTTACGACAAAGTTCAAAGAGTTGACTACGATAAGATTAGATCTTCCGTGGCAATGCTTATAGTCTATGTGGATTATTCTAGTAATCGCTACATATTTCTTTTATGAGAAATGATAGTAGGATAGCAGAAATACATTCCTTACCAGAAGTATGTATGAAGGATGTATACCAGATACAACCAAGAGTTTTGCTGGTCCGTGGAATACTAGATAGGTATACAAACTTCAATTGGATGAAGTGAGTATCACGGAGTTGGAATCTTCACCGGATGAAATAGACAAAGAGTTTTTGATTTCATCAGAAACGATGAAGATGCTTGCATTTGCAAGAAATTAAGTGGGAGCGTTAAGACATATTTATAATACTTTATGTAGATGACATATCGTTGATTATAAATAATGTAATTATATAATTGATTAAAAAGGTTTCATTGAGAATTAACTTCAATGAAAGGATATGGAGCGAAATATATTTAGTGTCAAGATCTATGAAGATAGATTGAAACACATAATAAGTTTAAGTCAAAGTACATAGAATGGATATTGAAGTAGTTCAATATAGAAATATTAAGAAAAATGTTCTTGTCATGTGAAGGTTTAACAACACTTGAGTGTATCTGACACTCAATGAGTAAAAACACATGAGTGACTTTAGATCACGAATAATATGTACAAAGTTAGATGTCCAGTGCTCTAAAAGGGAGCATATACCGAGAATGATTCATGTGATGATCATTGGACAACGAGTAATAATATCCCTAAGTACTTTAGAAGAACCAAGGATATATATATATATATAGTTTTTGTATGGGGTAATGACAAACAAATCGCTGTAAGGTGTTGCACCGATATTAGTTTGGTCACATATAAAAATATTTTTCAATCTCAATTAGGATAAGTGTTGATTAAAAGGTAGCGCAATGAGCTAGAAGAAGTCTTTGCTAGATTTAGAAGAGTTCTAAATAGTGTGACGGATTCTACAAACGAAGGCGAGAATATGTCATTGTTTTGACAATGACTAAGAGTGTTAAGTCGAGGAGTTCTTTGAGAACTTGGTGTAGTTCCGATAGTGTCGAACTTTGAAGCTATATTGTGTGTGACAATATTAGTGACTTATTTCAGACCGCGGAATTAAGGTTCCACCGAAGACTGAACATATACGATTAATGTCGACTCATTTGGAAAATGAGTGATGCGTTGAGACGCAAATGAATTGCAAAATACATACGGTTTCGAGCATGTCGGATTCGTTGACTAAAACCTCTCCCGTAAGCAAAACATGATAAGCACCGGAAGGCCAAGGTGTTATATCTTTTCAAATGTAAACTAGATTATTGACTCTAGTGCAAGTGGGAGACTCGTTGGAGATATGCCCAAGAGGCAATAATAAATTAGTTATTGTTATATCTTAGTGTTCATGATAAATGTTTACATCCCATGCTATAATTGTATCAACCGAAACATTGGTACATGTGTGTTATGTAAACAACAAGGAGTCCCTAGTAAGCCTCTTGTATAACTAGCTTGTTGATTAATGGATGATCATGGTTTCGTGATCATGAACATTGGATGTTATTAATAACAAGGTTATGTCATTAAGTGAATGATATAATGGACACACACCCAAATGAGCGTAGCATAAGATCAAGTCATTAAGTTTCATTTGGTATAAGCTTTCGATACATAGTTGCCTAAGTCCTTCGACCATGAGATCATGTAAATCACTTACACCGGAAGGGTACTTTGATTACATCAAACGCCATTGCGTAAATGGGTGGTTATAAAGATGGGATTAAGTATTTGGAAAGTGTGAGTTGAGGCATATGGATCAATAGTGGGATTTGTCCATCCCGATGACGGATAGATATACTCTGGGCCCTCTCGGTGGAATGTCGTCCGATTAGCTTGCAAGCATATGATTGGATCATAAGAGATGACATACCACGGTACGAGTAAAGAGTACTTGTCGGTAACGAGGTTGAACAAGGTATGGAGATACCGATGATCGAACCTCGGACAAGTAAAATATCGCGAGACAAAGGGAATCGGCATCGTATGTAAATGGTTCAATCGATCACTAAGTCATCGTTGAATATGTGGGAGTCATTATGGATCTCCAGATCCCGCTATTGGTTATTGCTCGGAGAGGAGTCTCGACCATGTACGCATAGTTCGCGAACCGTAGGGTGACGCGCTTAAGGTTCGATGTCGTATAAGTAGATTCGGAATGTGAGATGGAGTACGAAGTTTGTTCGGAGTCTCGGATGAGATCCAGGACATCACGAGGAGGTCCGGAATGGTCCGGAGAATAAGATTCATATATAGGAAGTTATTTTCCGGGCTTCGGAAAAGTTTCGGTGTTTGACCGAAGCTTCTAGAAGGTTCTAGAGGGCCACCGGTGGGCCCACCACCCCGGGAGGGACCACATGGGCCAAGGGAGTGCAGCCTGGCCTAATGGGCCAGGGGCACCTAGCCCTCAAGGCCCAGCCGGCCAGCCCCCTAGGGATAAGATCAAATCCCGGAGGATAAGATCAAATCCCTAAAATCGAGGGAGCAATTTTGGAAGGGGAAGCAAACTTGGAAGGGGATGATTTCTGATCCCCCTTTCCTTCTGTGTGCTGGTGGGGCCCAAGGGGCTGCCTTGGCCGCCCCTCCCTCTATAAATAGAGGAGAGGGGCAGCCGGCCACTTGCCCCTTCACACAAAAGTCTGCCGCCCCCTTCTCTCCTCCACCGCAAGTCTGCTCCGGCTTGGCGAAGCCATGCAGCTTTTCTCCTCCACCACCACCACCACGTCGTCGTGCTGCTGGGATTCCGAGGGGATCTACCACACCTCCGCTGCCCGCTGGAACGGGGAGAGGACGGGCTTCATCGACACCGTACGCACGACCGAGTACGGAAGTGCTGCCGGATTGCAGCACGGAACGATCGTCTACACCAACAACGAGATTAATCTCGTAGGCTTTGGAATCTTCGAGGGTTAGTCTCATATCCATCTCGTTGCTTCGATCTTGTAGATTAGATCTTGGGTGTTCCATAGATTAGATCTATTGGTTTTATTCGTCTTGCGGTAGGAAATTTTTTGTTTTCTATGCTACGAACCCCATCATAAAGCATATGAGTTATGTAAATTATATCTTACAAGTTGCAAGCCTCATGCATAGTATACTAATAGTGCCCGCACCTTGTCCTAATTAGCTTGGACTACCGGATCATCGCAATGCACATGTTTTAACCAAGTGTCACAATGGGGTACCTCCATGCCGCTTTGTACAAAGGTCTAAGGAGAAAGCTCGCATTTTGGATTTCTTGCTTTTGATTATTCTCAACTTAGACATCCATACCGGGACAACATGGACAACGGATAATGGACTCCTCTTTAATGCATAAGCATGTGGCAACAATTATTATTCTCATATGAGATTGAGGATATATGTCCAAAAGCTGAAACTTCCACCATGATTCATGGCTTTAGTTAGCGGCCCAATGTTCTTCTCTAACAATATGCATGCTCCAACCATTAAGGTGGTAGATCTCTCTTACTTCGGACAAGACGGACATGCATAGCAACTCACATGATATTCAACAAAGAATAGTTGATGGCGTCCCCGAAGCATGGTTATCGCACAACAAGCAACTTAATAAGAGATAAAGTGCATAAGTACATATTCAATACCACAATAGTTTTTAAGCTATTTGTCCCATGAGCTATATATTGCAAAGGTGAATGATGGAATTTTAAAGGTAGCACTCAAGCAATTTACTTTGGAATGGCGGATAAATACCATGTAGTAGGTAGGTATGGTGGACACAAATGGCATAGTGGTTGGCTCAAGTATTTTGGATGCATGAGAAGTATTCCCTCTTGATACAAGGCTTAGGTTAGCAAGGTTGTTTGAAGCAAATACAAGCACGAACTAGTACAGCAAAACTCACATAAAAGACATATTACAAGCATTATAAGACTATACATCGTCTTCCTTGTTGTTCAAACACCTCACTAGAAAATATCTAGACTCTAGAGAAACCACTCATGCAAACCAAATTTTAACAAGCTCTATGTATTTCTTCATTAATGGGTACAAAGTATATGATGTAAGAGCTTAAACATGAGCACAACAATTGCCAAGCATCACATTACCCAAGACATTATAGCAATTACTACATGTAGCATTTCCCAATTCCAACCATATAACAATTTAACGAAGAGGAAACTTCGCCATGAATATTATGAGCTAAGAACACATGTGTTCATATGAACCAGCGGAGCGTGTCTCTCTCCCACACAAGCATTTATTCAAACAAAAACAAAAACAAAAGCAAACAAACAGACGCTCCAAGTAAAGGACATAAGATGTGACGGAATAAAAATATAGTTTCAGGGGAGGAACCTGATAATGTTGTCGATGAAGAAGGGGATGCCTTGGGCATCCCCAAGCTTAGACGCTTGAGTCTTATTAAAATATGCAGGGGTGAACCACGGGGCATCCCCAAGCTTAGAGCTTTCACTCTCCTTGATCATAGTATATCATCCTCCTCTCTTGACCCTTGAAAACTTCTTCCACACCAAACTTTAAGCAAACTCATTAGAGGGTTAGTGCATAATCAAAAACTCACATGTTCAGAGGTGACACAATCATTCTTAACATTTCTGGACATTGCCCAAAGCTACTTGGAAGGTAATGGAACAAAGAAATCCACCCAACACGGCGAAAGAAGCAATGCGAAATAAAAGGCAGAATCTGTCAAAAACAGAACAGTCCGTAAAGACGAATTTTAAAATGGCACCAGACTTGCTCAAATGGAAAAACTCAAAACTAATGAAAGTTGCGTACATATCTGAGGATCACTCACGTAAATTGGCATAATTTTCTGAGTTACCTACAGAGAATTAGACCCAGATTCGTGACAGACAGCAATGCTGTTTCTGCGCAGCAATCCAAATCTAGCATCAACTTTACCATAGAGACTTTAGAGCATCCCCACTCGTTGGCGCTCCCCACGCCCAAATCCGGACGAAACTACCGCCGGATTGGACGAAATTAAGGCGTGGGGAGTACCATATTTCCAGTCGTCCACCCGGAGTTCGGCGGATAGAGTTTAAATTCAAACAAATCGCCATCCCGCGCTACAAGTACGAGCAGTTGATCGGCAAAAGGAGCAAAAGGATCAGCCACAGATCGGCGATCGGAGGGAAATTACACGGAGACAGGCTCGTCGGCAGTCCCGGCCGGCACGGCGGTGTCCGACGGACCGGTTCCCTCACACGCCGTGGCCGAAGCGGCCGCGGCGGGCGACGATGAAGCAGGCGGCGGTGGACGCTCGAAGCAGCCGCGGTCGACGAGGTAGATGGTGAGGTAGACGAGGTAGGAGCCGGCGGAGACGACGTAGTGGCTCGGAGGATGTCGTTGCGGTGGCCCCGGTACCAATTCCTCGTCTCCTCGTCCATCGGTTCCATGTCGCCGCCGCCCATGAGGAACGCCAAGTCCGTGTTCCTCTTCTTCGCCGCCACCGTCGTCTTCGGCGGAGGCGATCCGGGCGCCTTGGTTGGCGAGCATCTCCTGCCACCTGCCGTCGAACTTGTCGTTCCTCCCGTCGGCGTGCGATCTCAAGTCGGCCCAGCACTTGTCGATCGACGCCTGCATCCTGTCGACGGGATTGTCCGTCCGTCCGAGCTCTTCTCGCTTCTTCCGGCCGAGCTCGGGCGCCCTTCCGCCGCGCAAGCCGGCGGAGCGTCGAGGTTGTACTGCTCGGTCTTGCTTTTCGAGAGGGACGTGCGAACTTCCTTCCACTTCTCGCACTTCTCGAGGCGGGCGTAGACGTTGAGGAACTTGAACTGCAGGCCGGTGTCGTCCGTGTACATGTCCAAAGCTCGGCGCAGCTGGGGAAAAAGAGCACGGCGATACGGGTCAGCTAACGACGATGTACCTCGGTGGTGTAGGGCCGGCGGACCATACCCTTTGCTCCAAGTCGTGGCCGCTGATCGGCCGTTTGTCGATCTCCTCCCGTACGCCGTGCCATTTGTCGCACGCCGTCCGCATGATCCCCCAATGGGTGGCCATTGCCTTGTCTCCCCGGTACACGTTCATGTTCGTCTTGTTGAAGTAGGGATCGACGAGCTTGCGTTCCTCGTACGCCTGCCTCACTCGAAACCGAGTATGTGTCGAACGACCGATTGGCCCCGATTATGCCGTTCGTGGACACGGTCATCCAAGCTTCGGCGAGGCACTCCTCTTCCTTCGGCGTCCATTTGATACGCGGTTCGGCGGGCGGCGAGTCCTTCTTCCTCTTCTTCTTCCCCTTCGACGAGGTTGGCGGCGGCTTCGGTTGGCTCTTCTTCTTCCTCGCCTTCTTCTTCGACGGCTTGGCTTCCGTCGGCAACATCCTCCCGATGCTCGTTGCGCGCCGCCACGGCTGCCGTCGCCCTCGTCTCCTCTTGCGTGAAGAACCCCGGGCACGCAGCGGCGGCGGTCATGAAGAACCCCGGGCTCGCAGCGGCGGCGGCGGAGCCGGAGGTGATCATCTCGTGGATCTCCTCTTCGTTCGGCGCCGCCCTCGCACCGAACGCGAGCGGCCCTCATCGCAGGGCCGGCGAGGTGCCCTCGAACAGGCCGCCGCCGCCGACGTCAAGCTCGGGCGGCGACGGTGTGGGCTTGGACGGTTGGACGTAGGCGCCCTCTTGGAACACGGCACTCGGCGACGGCGAGTACAGCGAAGGCGAGAAGGAAGACGGGGAACTTGTTGTACCTTGCGTCGGCCATTGGCCGAGGAACATGCCGCCGCTATAGGCCATGCGCGATCAGCCTCGCTTGTTCGTCCCGGGCCGCCTCCGCCGACCTCTTGGCGGCGGCTCTTTTCACCCTCTCCGCCCTGGCGCTTGTTTCCACCTCGCGCCGTTTCTCGTCCGCCGCCCACTCGGCGTTCGACATGCCCGGCGGCTTCGTCTTCTTCGCCTGCATCTTCCTCGCCGGCGCCTTCGGCGGAATTGTGGTGGACGAGAAGACGAGGAGGAGAGTGGTGGTGGACGAGAAGACGCCCCGAGAGCTGGAGCCTGGAAGACGAGGAGATTGGGGGATTTCGGCGGGAGAGAATGGGGATATGCAAGCAAATTGGAGGGAATGGGGATATGCAAGCAAATTGGAGGGAAAATCGACAGGATTTGGTTTTCCGGTCGCCGACTACGCGGGTCCACACGCCGTTTCGCGCCAAAATCTTTCGTCCGGAGTCCCGAGCGCGCCCGGGGGCCGGGGGTGGCGTGGGCTCGCCGGATGGATTAAGGGCCAAATCCGGACGAAAACGAGGAAGGGCGCGACTGGGCCGAATTTCGCCGTCCGGATGGAAAAAACGTCGCTCGGGGGCCTCGTCGGGGGGACGAGTTGAGATGCTCTTACTTGGCACAAAAACATGATAAGGAGAGGTTGCTAAAGTAGTAAACAACTTCCAAGACACAAATATAAAACAAAGTACTGTAGCAAAATAACACATGGGTTATCTCCCAAGAAGTTCTTTCTTTATAGCCATTAAGATGGGCTCAGCAGTTTTTATGATGTACTCGCAAGAAATAGTATTTGAAGCAAAAAGAGAGCATCAAGAAGCAAATTCAAAACACATTTAAGTCTAACATGCTTCCTATGAAAAAGAATCTTGTACACAAATGAATTCATGAAGAACAAAGTGACAAGCATAAGAGGATAAAACACGAGTAACTTCAAGATTCTCAACATAAAGAGGGGAAACTTAATATTATTAAGATGCATATAACCATATTTCCCTCTCTCATAATAACTTTCAGTAGCATCATTGATGAAATCCACAATATACCCATCACTTAAAACATTCTTATCATGGTTCATATGCATAGGAGTATCATTAAATTTGGAATAAGAAGAGTTATTCTCATTAATAGTAATTGGAGCAGGATTATTATCAAGAATTTGAACATGGTAAACAAGTTGCATATTAAGAAAATTGTTTTTGGTAAGCCTATCATAACTATGACAAGTTTCATAAGGATAATTGTAACATGTGTCATATCCATCTCTATAGCGATTATCTAGACCAGAATATGTGATATCATCATTTTCACTAAAAGTAGAGGTCTCAAGTATAGGATCTTCGAGCACAACATCCCCAAGCTTAGAGCTTTCAATATGAATAATGCTATCATCATTACTTTCATAATCAGTACCAAAAAGATTTCCAACATCAAAGTTAGTGTGCTCTTCCAAATCATGATCACTAATATCGGTAAAGGGTATAGGAAGATCATCGTACTCAGATTCATTATCACAATAATCATCAGGAGCAACATACTTACGGTTACCTATCGTTATCTCATATACGCGGGGATATGCTGTTACCTCTTTCTTTTTATTCCCCTTATTCTTCTTCTTCTTCTTCGTTCCCTTCTTCTTCTTCTCCTTCTCCTTTTCCTCGTTCCCTTCTTCGGGAGGGAGAGGCTTGAAGGGTGGCTTGTCCGCATAACCTGATTTACTTTCAGAAACAATAGAAGAAACTTGGGAGGATCCCTCCTTTTCATTAATTAGTTGAAAACACACAGCGGTCCTATCATATTTTGGCAAGGTGTCATCTTCTAATATATTTTGTATGTAAGTATTTGTATGGCTATTATCAATGCAATAAGGAAAACACCCATGCAGGACATCATCAATATCAAGATCACTCATATGTAACAAAGAGATTTTTCTCGACAGTTCTTCACACCCCAAAAATAAAGTAAGTTCATCATGCTGATTAGGAGTAATTTCATCATCACAATACAAATTTGCAGCACTCATTGGGTTCAAATTATCATTGGAGGAGCATTGAAAATTAAAATGACCCACTTCATGGCAAACTTCACAAATAAAAGGATAGAGGGCACAAACTTTTTTACCAAGATCATCTAGAGCCCTAAACCACTTTCTAGTTTTTTCATTAGCATGATGGATACAATATTCATCTTTGATTTGATTAATTCCACAAGGTCTATGTATTCCACAAAAATTAACATGCTTATAGGAAATAACATTCTTAGGAGTTTGAGCATGCTCATTACAATAATTAACAACAATTTCATTCTTCATGCAAGCCTCTTTAAAAGGTTCATGATACTTATCAAAATTCTTTTTAGGCAATTCAAAATGAGAAGCAAAGGCTTTATAAAGATTTGCAGCAACTTGAGAGTCAAGACCATAAGTAGCAATCATATTTCGAAATTTATCGGTATCCATAAAAGTTTCAATGCATTCATAATCATAATTTATACTCGACTCTTTACCTTTGTCGTTCTCCCAATCTTCAGCGTTCTCCTTAATCCGATCAAGAAGGTCCTTTTTAAACTCTTCTTTGTTGCGCGTGAATGATCCAGAACAAGTAGCATCCAGCAAAGTCTTATCTTGAAGAGAAAGTCTCGCATAGAAATTATCAATAATGATATTACCTGGAAGCTCATGATTGGGGCATTTGAGCATTAAAGACTTCAATCTCTCCCATGCTTGGGCAATACTCTCTCCATCATGAGGCCAGAAATTATATATTCGGTTTCGGTCCTTGTGAATTTCACTTGGAGGATAGAATTTAGAATAAAATAGATGCACAATATCCTTCCAATCAAGAGAATGCTCATCCTTCAGCGAGTTTATGCCAATGCGCCGCTTTACCGGACAACGACATAGAGAATAATTTCTTCTTCACTTCATCCATAGAGATACCTGCACACTTGAATAACCCGCATAATTCATGCAAAAACAGTAAATGATCTCCAGGATGCACAGTTCCATCCCCTTCATAGCGGTTATCCATAACACGTTCAATAATTTTCATAGGTATTTTATATGGAGTACTTTTAATAGGTGCATTTAAAATATCACAAGCATCATTAGAGTTATCGCATATGGGAGATAAAGTATTATCAGAGCAAATTTTCTCACCTGAAGATGGGAAGCTAAAAAGTTCACAAAAACTAGCTTCCCCAAGCTTAGACTTCTCCATAGCATTAGCAGTAATTGCATTCATACTAATAACATCGCTACTAGCATGCAAATGAGGTTCCATTGGTTTTTTAATGTTTGCACCAAACAATTCTAAATCAGGAAAAAGATTAAAAAGCTCACTAAATTTTTTGTTGTTTTCCATTATGCCTAACTAGTGTAAACAAGAAACAAAAAGATGCAATTGCAGGATCTAAAGGAAATAGCTTCGAGCACAAACACAATGGCGCCGGAAAAGTATTGTTACCGGAACCGGAGTATGAGTGCCTTTTTACCTTTCCTCCCCGGCAACGGCGCCGGAAAATAGCTTGATGTCTACGTTCCCCCTCCTTTCCTGTAGACAGTGTTGGGCCTCCAAGAGCGAGAGGTTTGTAGAACAGCAGCAAGTTTTCCCTTAAGTGGATCACCCAAGGTTTATCGAACTCAGGGAGGAAGAGGTCAAAGATATCCCTCTCAAGCAACCCTGCAACCACAAAGCAAGAAGTCTCTTGTGTCCCCAACACACCTAATAGGGGCACTAGTTCGGCGAAGAGATAATGAAATACAGGTGGTATGAATAAGTAGTAGCAATGGCACCAGAAAAGTGCTTTGCCCGGGACGGTAAACAAGCGGTAGTAACGCAGCGGTAGTAACGCGATGAGAACGAGTAAACAAACAGCGATAGCAGTATTTAGGAACAAGGTCTAGGGATTACACTTTCACTAGTGGACGCTCTCAACATTGATCACATAACAGAATAGATAAATGCATACTCTACACTTTTGTTGGATGATGAACACATTGCGTAGGATTACACGAACCCTCAATGCCGGAGTTAACAAGCTCCACAATAATGCTCATGTTTTAGTAACCTTTAGTGTAAGATAGATCAACGAGACTAAACCAAGTACTAGCATAGCATACACACTCGTAACCTTCATGCATATGTAGGAGGAATAGATCACATCAATATTATCATAGCAATAGTTAACTTCGCAATCTACAAGAGATCATGATCATAGCATAAACCAAGTACTAACACGGTGCACACACTTGTCGCCTTTACACACGTGCAGGAGGAATAGAACTACTTTAATAACTTTGCCAGAGTAGCACATAGATAGTAGTGATACAAAATTCATATGAATCTCAATCATGTAAAGCAGCTCATGAGATCATTGTATTGAGGTACATGGGAGAGAGATGAACCACATAGCTACAGCGAAGCCCTCAGCCTCGGGAATGGATTACTCCCTCCTCATCATGGAGACAGCGATGGCGGTGAAGATGGCGGTGAAGACGGCAGTGGAGACGGCTCCGGGGGCAATTCCCCGTCCCGGCAGGGTGCCGGCACAGAGAGTTCTGTCCCCCGAATTGGAGTTTCGCGATGGCGGCGACGCCCCTGGAGTCTTTCTGGAGTTTCGTCAAGAGTTCTCGCGTTTTTAGGTCGAAAGGGCTTATATAGGCGGAGAGGCGGAGTCGGAGGGCTGGCAGGGTGGCTGACAAGGGATTAACTTATCAATGCCTATGGATTGTAGGCTAGGGTTTTGTTAGAAGTAGAGGGCAAGTAGATCTCGAAGGTTTCAGCCGAAAAGTACTCGACGATTATGAAAACTAGAGTTTGTGAACAACGATTCGATCATCTCCTCGTCCCTCGACTCCCCCTTTATACAAGAGGTGGAGCCGAGGGTTTCGTTTTGTACAAGTTACAAAGTCCGGGACGGTTTCTAACTCATCCCGCCAGATTACAAATAACACATCCTATTACAACTCTATCTTTTCCTTAAATATATCTTAGATCTTCCGAATCTTCTTATTCTTCGAGTAGTGGGCCTTCAATAAACCCCGGGTACTATATCCGGCAGGCCCATTTGGGATGCCTATGTCAATAGCCCCCGAGATTTTGCTTGAATCATAGAATCAGGGAAAATCTCCACTGTTTATTTTTACTCGAAAGCTCTAACTTCCATACTTCTTCTCATAAAATTCTATATTGTACAGGGATATTGGTAGTTGGGGCTAGTTCATCTGACGGATCAGGTACTAGTTAAGCTGCTCTAGTGGCAATCCGCAAAAACCTACTTCAAAATCACGTCCCTGGACATGATCTCGGGATACTTGGTGTAAACTTCGACGAGGTGCCGCTTAAGGTCTTACCATTCCGTCGAGTCCCCAGTCAAATTTATCGGGTACCTAACGCGTCCGTTAGGATTTTTCTTCGTATCTGTTGATACGGATAAAAGTAGCAGAGCGCAGTCTTCGGCGATGCCACGCCCAACAGAATAGATCTGGGGTCTTACCTTCGCAAATCTGCGGCATTCAGAAATTGATCGCAACTTTGGCGTTCTGAGAATATATTGTCGAGTGCTTTTCCGGCTGTTGGAATGGCACATTTTATCGAGTCAAATATGACTTGTATTATTCTCCCGATGGGAGTATATGTAGAGTTAGTTATAACTCGAAATATACTCTCTTGACTTTCTATCTTTATTTCTTCTTCTTTTTTAAATTTCATCGGGCACGCGAACAGCGTTCCCGATGGGAGTAGCCCCCGAGGCTACAACCAAGAACTTGTGCTTGGTTGTAGGCTCAACATTTTAGTCCACCTTGTCGCTATATTGCCATTATCTCCCGATATTCTTTCTCTCCCTTTTTTTTTCTCTCGGGTGCGCGAACAGCGCTCCCGATGGGAGTAGCCCCCGAGGCTACAGCCAAGAACTTGTGCTTGGTTGTAGGCTCTCACAATTTCTATATTTGCCATAGTCGAAACTTTACTTTTTTCGAAGTAGCCCCCGAGCATTTGGGCAAAAACTTGTTTCTGACCAAAGGCTCTCGAAATATCCAAATGACTCATCCTGTCGCCATTCTCCTTTTATTTTTCTTGTCGACATATTTTCCCTTGGCAAATTTTTCTTCAACTCTATTAATGGCCGAGTTTTTCCTGCCTTGTGGGTCCATCGTTTCTACCATGTTGACACGTCGTGTAAGTGGGGGACACACGTCCTCCGCTTTTTCTGGCGCACGTTCGGTAACGCCTATCTCTGTAAAAATACTTGTTTGCCCTTGTATCTAGAAGATCTATTCTCACCACACGATTTCCTCATCCAATGGCACACTGCTTCACCCAATTCTTATATAAACCTGTCTTCAACCTCCGTTCATCCCCTCGCTTGCGCCGCTCACCTATTCCTCTTTGCGAAAACTCCCCTGCGCCCAACTCTTTCTGATCTTCCGCACGCACGAACACTACTTCTCCAGTGCTTTTGATGCCACCGCGTACGCGACTCACCCGCCACAGCACTCCGGATCCAAGATGGCCGGCGAGGATCTTGAATGGGAGAGATCCAAAATCTCCAACCAAGATGTCAATGTGCTGAAGAAGCTCGGGCTGATGAAGAAGGAAGACACCATCCGCTCCCCAGTGAAGAAAGCTACCCCAATCCTCCAATGGAATACCGGGTTAGTTTTGTTGATCATCTCATCCGCGGTCTTTCTGCTCCAATCCACGATTTCCTCCGTGGTCTTCTCTTCATTTATGGGATTCAGCTGCACCAGCTGACCCCCAATTCCATCCTCCACATTTCTATTTTTATCACACTTTGCGAATGCTTTCTTGGAGTCGCTCCTAATTGGGCTCTTTGGAAGCGCATTTTCTGTCTTCGCCGCAATGGCGCTCACAACACCACCTACAACATAGGTGGTGTAGTTATCTGTGTCCGAACCGATGTCGATTACTTTGACGTCAAATTTCCTGACTCCGTCCAAGGCTGGCGCAAAAGGTGGCTCTATATACACGAAGAAAGTGCCAATTCCGTGGAACACAACATAGTTCCTTTCGACGGACACGCAAAAATTCAACGCCGCTACTCCTGGGACGCTGAAGCTTCCGAAGAAGAGAAGAAGGCAACGGAAGCTCTTATGTCTCGAATTCATCAGCTCCAAAATACTCGAGGCAAAGAGTTATCTGGTGTCCAAATCACTGCCTACTTCCTTAGGATTAGAGTACAGCCTCTTCAGGCTCGAAAAAATCCCCTTTGGACGTATTCTGGTGTCAATGACGCCAATAGGCTCTCCAGCGATCTTTCCGTGAAGGACTTGGAGAAGCTTATTCGAAGAATTACCTCGCTCGAACAAGAAAGATCCTATTCCTTCCTCTTGTCGCATTGAGCCATACAGTTCCACCAATCCACTCCCCGAGGTATTTGCCTTCTCGAGTTTTTATTTTGCTCTGAATTTTCTCTGCATCTCATTGTGTTGATATTCCGCTACTTTTCCCTTTGCCGTTATTTTCCTGCAGGATCATCCTACTATGGCTTCCCTTCCTCCTCTTCCTGAGGATGGAGAAGTCGAAGAAATGGGCATTATTGCTGACGATAATCAAGAAGCTCCATCCTTTGTGAATGATCCCGTGGATTCTCGAAAATCTGCGGGATCTTCCGAGGACACCTGCGTCGATCCAATCTCCTCCTCCCGCTGTTTCCCCTCAAGGGAAAAGGAAGAGGAACGATGTCGAAGATTCCGGCACATCCAAAGCCGAAGAAGTTTTTCCTTCTCATCCGAAGGCGACTTATGATCCTTACGTTGCATCCCTCGTCAGCTCGTAAGTTACTTTGATTGTCTTTTTTCTGTAGTCGAAGTTTTCTTCTCTTGTCTCTGCTTTTTATATTAGCAATCCTTACTTGCAGTGATGACGAGGAAGAAGTACCAACTCGCGACGTAGCTCCTCGGACGAGCACGTCGCATACTTTAGTTATTTCGGAGAAGCCTGTTGAAGGAGAAGAATCGTCGCCTCCTCAACAGAATGTTGATACATCTACTCCTCCTTCGAGCCCCCTTGTCCCTTCGCCAAAAAGGGCAAGGGTTGAAATGATTGTTGAGCCTCCTCCTCAATTGAGCAGCTCTTCGTCGCAGCTCTTGGATGATGTAAGTTTGTCGATGTCTATATTTCTTCTATTTTGCTTTTGTAAAACCCTACTTTTTTTAATGCCGATGTTTTCCCCTTCATTCTTCTTCTTTGACAGCCTATGATCAAAGATCTTATCCGCATCGGGTCCCAATTTATTGGGTACCGCGAGTATGCGAGCAGAGCCGAAGGTAATAACTTTTATCTTTACTGTTCTTCCTGAATTTTGCTCCTTTTTGTTTGCCGCAATTTTTGATCTTTCTTTCCCCTTTTTTATCTTGATAGAGAAACTTGCAGAGGTCAACAAGCGCGCCGACGTACTTGCTCAAAAACTGGAGCAAAGTGAGGCGGCTCGCAGGAAAGCCGAACTTGTCGCTAGCGAAGCTAAAGTCGAGGCCGATGATGCCAAAGCAAAGGCTGCTAGTGTCGAGGAACCTGCAGAGAAGGCTCAAGGATGCGAGAATCTGCCTTAGACGAGCAAAAAACTGCACAAGCTGCTCGTGAGGAAGGGATCCTCAAACGTCTGAAGTCGCAAAGTCGACGTACTCTGAGTAATGTTATCGATCCTTTTTGTTTTATCATACTTCCTGTGTCTTGGTTTGTGACTAATGTTTTTGTCTCGTGTGGCAGCTCAAACAAACCAAGATTTTGATCTGGATAATCCTGTCGATGATCCCCTCCTTGACGCACTTTCTCTTCTGGAGTTTCATGGGCGCGAAATTCGTGAAGGCGTGGCCAATGCCAGTGCAGGTTTGTCGGCGTTGTTCCCCTACTTCTTCCCGAAGAAAGAGGAACCTTCGACTTTCCTTGCCCTTGCCAAGCTTTTCAATTCATCGGAAGATCTTGGACTTAAGACGCGTCATGAAAATATGAAGGTGGTGCATCGAAAATACTCGTTGCTCTGGTTGCCGACAGCCAACGGACTCTTGATCGGATGAAGGTTGGCGACACCGATCAAATAGAACAGTCAAGATGGAAGTCATTGATTAAAGCTGCCAAGCCCAACACGAAGAAAATCCTTGCATATCTCGGGATCAAGCCATCTTCGACTCCTAGTTCGTCGAAGCCGGAGGTCTAGTTGCATGCCTCCTTGTTTCTTTGTTTCTTTTGTCCTTGTCGCCATTTTAGTCGTGGCGACAATTATCCTCTTAGTCCCCCTGGAGAACTTTCTTTTTGTAATGTCTGTGTAAATTTTCTAGTAAGTAATGAAATTGCCCTTCGTGCTTTTCATTGATCCTGGGCCTTTCTTTTCCAGTTAATATTTGATAACTACTCGACTCCTCCTTGTTCTCGCCGCTGCTTCTCCTGCATCTTCCTTCTCGAAGAAAATACTAGTCGACCATAATCTCCTCGAGAGTTCATCCAACGGACATTTGTCGGAAGATTTGCAAGAACTTCGACAACAACTTCAGTCTATGAAGAAACAAACTTTGGTCATGATGGAACAATCTCGAAAAGCTTCTGAAGGAGAAAAACTTGCTCTTCATCAAGCCGAAGAAGCTTTGGCTGCTAGGGATGCTGCTGTACTGGAAGCAAAAGGAGCCACCACCCGAGAAAATAGTATGCTTGAGCTAATGCTGGAAGCTAGCTCAGATATGCTAGGTACGTTTGTGCTTTCTTTTGATGCCTCCTCTTTATCTTGCCATGCCTTTCTTCCAACTTCTTGTCCTGTCGCTTTTAACAGGCTCAGTTCTTGATTCTGCTGCCGAAGATCAGAGAGTAAATGAGAGGACAAATCTTCTTGTTAATCTCTCCCTTAATCATGGGTGTTTGTTCTGGGCCACTCCTGAACGAACCCAACAAATTGTTAGGTTCCAAGACCGTGCTTGCCAGGTGCGCGATTTTCTCAGCTTTTGTACGTCGACATTAACCCTTGTCTATAGGAATCTATTTCCGCGGAACGAGGTTCCAAAAACTCTTCCCGAATTATTGGAGGTATTCAGAGATGCTCCTCGCATCCATAACTTTGTGCGGGCTCAACTCACTGCTGGAGCGAGATTTGCCATGATTATGATAAACATTTGTTATCCAAAGTTGGACCTGACGAAGATTGTTGCTGGTTGCCTGGCCAAGAAAACGCGTCGAAAAAATGATATTGACTCAATCGATGCAATGGTAGCTCCTGTAGCTGAATCGATGATAGATGAACTTCTTCGGATGGACTCGGAGTTTTTTACCAAGGGTTCTTATGCTGAGCATAAGACGACCAGGAGCTTGTCCGTAGATACTATCTTGGGATTTAACTGACGTGTATTATATTGGAAACCTTATATCTCACTCTTTTTTAATGTCCCTTCTCTTTATTGTCCGAAGGATTTTATTGTATATTGCTGAGGTCCTTTATGTTGTTGAAGCCCCGAGCCTAACTAGGCGAAGATTGCACTATTTTTCCTTCTTGAAATCTATCTTTTCTGTTGTAATAAGACATCCTTGTTCGACCCTTGGATGGATTGCCAATCTTCGAGTATCTCTAATGTCGAAGTTCTATATTTACGTAGCGAGGTTTTTAGACCAAGGCACTTACGTTTTTTTGATGTGTACACTGTATTTATGATTGTCGGCTTCGATTTTGTTATATTTGGCGAGGTATTAATGTACCAAGGCGAAATATTTCAGTGAATCTATGTTGTATATATTTTGAGACTTGGGCGTTGAGCCTCCGAGCATGTCGAAAAACAAGAAGTATATCTCCACTATCTTTATTATATTGCAGCACCACGAGCCCGCCTCATTAAAAAACTTCCCGGCCCCACTCGGTGCCCCGAAAAAGGAAAAGAGTGCGTCTGAAAACTCGTGGGCGTTTCAGTACATTTGAAGTTTTACAAGGACTATGTTTTAGCTCTTAGGCGTAGAACCGCCTAAGTTGCGCCACGTTCCAGGGGTTTGGCTCCTCCACCCCTGTCTTCTTGTCCTTTATCCTGTATGCTCCTCCTCCGATTACTTCCGTGATAATGTAAGGGCCAAGCCATGGTGACTCGAGTTTTTCATGACTTTTTGCGTGAGCCGAAGAACTAGGTCTCCCACCTGAAAAGATCTTGGCCGCAAACGTCGACCGTGATAATTTTTCAAGTCCCGTTGATATTTGGTGACCCTTGATAATACTTCGTCTCGAGCTTCGTCGAGTGCATCTACATCGTCTTCCAATGCTGTTTTTGACGCTTCTTCATCATATGCCGTGACTCTAGGGGAGTCGTGCTCTATTTCTATTAGAAGTATCGCTTCCGCACCATGGACTAGAAAAACGGGGTTTCTTGTGTCGCCGTATTTGGTGTTGTTCGGATGCTCCACAGCACACTTGGTAGTTCTTCAGGCCAGGTATGTCGAGCTTTTTCTAAAGGTCCCAACAGACGCTTCTTGATGCCGTTGCAGATGATGCCATTGGCTTTCTCGACTTGCCCATTGGTTTGAGGATGTGCAACTGACGCGAAGTTCAGCTTGATACCCACCTCTTTGCAATAGTCTTTGAATTCATTGGATGTGAAATTGCTCGCCGTTGTCCGTGACGATGCTCGTGGGGCACTCCAAATCCGAAGACGAGGCCTTTTATGAATTTTACTGCAGATGCTCCGTCCGGTGAATTTATCGGCTTCGCTTCTATCCACTTTGTAAATTTGTCGACAGCCTACTAGCATGTATTCCTTTCCTCCTGGCCATGATTTATGTAACTTGCCCACCATATCGAGTCCCCATTGTGCGAAGGGCCACGACAAAGGTATTGGTGCTAGCTCTGCTGCTGGAGAGTGAGGTTTTGCGGCAAACCTTTGACACGCGTCACAAGTTCGTACTATGTCCTTAGCGTCCTCAATTGCTGTTATCCAGTAAAATCCTGCCCGAAAAACCTTGGCTGCGATAGCTCGACTACTTGCGTGGTGGCCACATATCCCTTCGTGTACATCCTTCAGAATTATTCTTCCTTCTTCAGGTGTGACGCACCTTTGCAAGATGCCTGAAATACTTCTCTTATATAATTCTCCCTTAACCACTGTGAAAGCTTTGGAGCGTCGAATTACTCGCCTTGCCTCGACTGGATCGTCGGGTATTTCTTTCCTGAGTATATATGATATGTATGGCTGCATCCACGGTATCCGTATTACCATGACCAGGTCTTGCTCTTCTTCTTCTTCCTCTTGCTTCTCCTTGGTAGCCCCCGAGGGTTTCTTCTCCTTCTTTTTTGATTTTGTCGACTCGGTGGATCTCTCTCGTTATCTCTTCCCGGAATACACCTGGTGGGACTGCAAGGCACCTGCGACCCGATGTTTGCAAGAACGTCGGCTTCGTCGTTGCTCAATCTACTAATATGATTTACTTCGCATCCATCGAATAACTTCTCGAGCTCATTGTACACCTCCTTGTATGCCATCATGCTATCATTGATTGCGTCACATTGGTTCATAACTTGCTGAGCTACCAACCGTGAATCGCCAAAGATTTTTAATCGAGTTGCTCCACTGAGCTTTCGCCATCTTCATCCCGTGTATGAGAGCCTCATATTCTGCTTCATTGTTAGATGCATTAGGGAACGTCATCCGAAGGATGTACTTCAACTTGTCGCCTTCAGGTGATATGAGTACTACTCCTGCACCAGCCCCTTCTAGTCTCTTGGACCCATCAAAGTTCATAGTCCAGGTTCTCGACAAATCCGGAGGTCCTGTATTTTGCAACTCCATCCACTCTGCGATGAAGTCCGGCGAGTATTTGCGACTTTATTGCTTTTCTTTTTCGTACGTGATGTCCCGAGGGGAAAGTTCTATTCCCCAAAGGGAGACACGACCCGTAGCTTCCGGATTGTTCAAGTATATTTGACGGGGAGCTTCGTTGACCACTATGATCGGGTGTGCCGAAAAATAGTGGCGCAATTTCCGTGTCGTCGTGAATACTCCATATGCTAGTTTTTGGTACTGAGGGTACCTTTGTTTTGAGGGCGACAAGACTTCGCTCACGAAGTATACCGCCGCTGCACTCCATGGATTTTCCCTTCTTCTTCTCTTTCGACAACTAAAACCGTGCTAACCACTTGAGGTGTGGCCGCAATATACAACAGGAGAGGTTCCTTTTCCTTTGGAGCCACCAGGACTGGTGGTGTCGAGATTTTTCGCTTCAGATCTTCGAAAGCTCTATCGGCCTCTTCGTTCCACTCGGAATTTATCTCCTTGTTTTATCGGCGCATAAAATGGTAACGCTTTTTCTCCTAACCTGGCGACGAATCTGCTCAAAGCTGCGACTCGCCCAGTTAGCTGCTGTATTTCTTTCAACTTCGTTGGCTTTCTCATTGTTACTATGGCTTGTATTTTGTCGGGATTTGCTTCAATCCCTCTTGCTGAAACTAGAAACCCCAGAAGTTCTCCTTGCTGGAACGCCAAAAGAACACTTTGTCGGGTTCAGCTTGAGGCAGAATTTGTCGAGGTTGTCAAAAGTTTCTTTGAGATCCTCGATAAGCGTTGCCCCCTTCTTTGACGTTATGACGACATCATCGATGTATACTTGCACGTTTTTCCCGATCTGTGTTGCTAAACACTTCTGCATCATCCTCTGATATGTTGCTCCCGCATTTTTTAGACCAAAAGGCATTGTCTTGTAGCAAAACACGCCGTAAGGTGTAATAAACGCTGTTTTGGCTTCATCATCTTCTTTTAATCTGATCTGGTTATAACCAGAGTATGCATCCAAAAAGGAAAGACGTTCACAACCTGCCGTGGAGTCGATGATTTGATCGATCCTTGGGAGGGGAAAGTGATCCTTAGGGCAATGTTTGTTGAGACACGTGAAGTCGACGCACATGCGAAGGACTCGTCGTGTTTTTCTTCGGCACCATCACTGGGTTAGCTACCCATGTGGCTTCGTAGATATCTCTCCGATAAAACCAGCTTCCTCTAGTCGATTTATTTCGACGAGCATGGCTCTGCGGTTTGGTTCCGAAAAACGCCGCAAAGGTTGTCCGATTGGTTTCATTGTTGGATCCAAATTTAGGTGGTGCTCGGCAAGTTCCCTTGGTACTCCTGGCATGTCAGCTGGACACCATGCGAAGATTTTCCAGTTCTCACGGAGGAACTCGACGAGCGCGCTTTCCTATGCGATATCCATGTTGTTTGCAATGGATGTCGTCTTTTTGGATCTGTCGGGTGAATCTCGCACCTCCTTAGAATTTTTCTCTCGTGTTGAAAGTTGATTCTTTGTTTGGCCTTCCAACGTCCGGCGATACGTCGTAATCGGTCATGCTTTTCGATGCCAAGTACTCAGCTTGCATCCCGAAGGTTTCGATAACCGATGGAAATCCTTGTCGCACTTATCGGCTAAGGCAAAACTCCCTTTGACCGTGATTGGTCCCTTGGGTCCAGGCAATCTCCATAACAGGTATGTATAGTGTGGTACTGCCATAAATCGAGCGTATGCTGGTCGTCCCAACAAAGCGTGGTACTCGCGATGGGAAATCCACGACTTCAAACTCCGGTTTCTCGATTCTATAATTTTCTCGGGTTCCAAACTGAACGTCAAGGTTGATCTTTCCCAATGGGTAACTTGGTTTCTCTCGGTGTGATGCCGTGGAACCTTGTGTCCGTTGGCTTCGGGTTTGCTAAGGATATGTTCATCTTCCTCAATGTATCCGCATACATAAGGTTTAGGCTGCTGCCGCCATCTATGAATACTCGAGAAACGTCAAATCCTGCGATAACCGACGGCGGAATAAGTGCTGACTGCCCTGGTCGAGGAACTTGCTGCGGGTGGTCCGCTATGGTGAAGCCGATGTCTTGCCCTGACCAATTGAGGTACTCCACTGTTGGTGGAGGCATTTTCTCTGCCATGAACACCTGTCGTGAGATTACTTTTTGAGCTCTATTGGACGGCCTTCCCTTCTGAATCATCGACACTGCTCCGTTGGAATTAGGATCAACATAGGGTGGTGGTGCAGGTGCTGCCGCTATTCTAAGCTGGTGTTGATTGTTCTCTGTAATCGCGGGAGGTGGCGGTAGGTGAACTTCGCTCCTGGGCTCCCGAGGATTTCTCCGTGCTGCTCGAGCGTGAGCATTTTCTCGCGTATCCGAACATTGCCTGAAAATTTCGACAGTCTTTCTGCAGGTGCCCTGACTGTCTTTTCCTGTTGCTGTCGAGGAAGAAGTGCATCTGGCACGGTCCGTTCAGCATTTCTTCGGGGGACACGAAAGGTCTTGAAAACCTTGGTCCGCTATTTTGTCTATTGCGGGAGTCGTCTCTGTTGTCGTTTCTCTGCTCATTACTTCTCTGATAATCATCTCTATTGTTTCCTCCGCGGCTGGCTCGGAATCCAGCCGAAATTTGCCCCGGAGCATCGTAGTTCGCAGTGCTGTCGAGGAAATCGTCGCCTCGATTGATAATTTCGACCACGGTCCTCCTCCGGCGACCTGTGTCGTTTATTGTGGACAGCGTCTTCTCCGTCTGCCCATCTATTTGCTATCTCCATCAACGCGGATACTGTTTTTGGATTGGTCCTTCCCAAGTCCTCGACGAAATCTCCACGCCTAATTCCTGCGACAAACGCATCTATTGCTCTCTCGTCAGATATATTTTCTGCCGAGTTTTTTATGATGTTCCACCTTTGGATATATTTTCTCATTGACTCGTCTGGCTTTTGTCGACACGCTCTCGGTTCTTCTAACGACGCAGGTTTTTTGCATGTGGACCTGAAATTCTTGACGAATACGTCCTCGAAACTTTCCCGACTTGTCGATGGATCCTGGCGGAAGTTTTTTGATCCAAGATCGTGCGGCTCCACTTAAGTGCACCTGAATACTTTGCATGGCTGTTGCCCTAGTTCCTCCGATTAGCTTTACCGTCTCGAGGTAATCAATTAGCCAATCTTCCGGATCTTGCAAACCGTCGAATTTTTGAAGTGATCGGGTAACTTGAATCCCGAGGGGACTCGAGTTTTTCGGACTCTTCTCGTGAAGCACGGTAGACCGCACATATCCTCGTCATTAAGTTACGGGGACCTGCCGATGATCCCTTCTCGCTTTGCCTCGCTCTATCGACCCTTGCTTGTGCTCCTGTATCTCTTGCTCCACTTGGTCCTTCGAGGAGCTGCCGCTGCGTTGCCGCAGGTCGTGGACTATTTTGCCTTGCCGCTCCTTCGGGAGGTGTTGCTACGAACACTGTCCCCATAGCTCCAACCCCTGCTAACGCCATGTTGTATAATGTTTCCCTTGGATCTCCTGGGGGTGGCCTGGATGCAAGGATGTAAGCTTGTGTCGCCATATACCCAACTTCTGGTGTCTTAGGGATAATATTTCCTCTTGTATCTATCGACATAAAGGACATGTCGAGGTTTTGAACCAAGTGCTCTCTTTACGCTTCGGGTATGTGTTGTAACCTTGATCTTCCTCTGTTCCGAGCCTCCCTGTGGCTATCACCCGAAACTCTAGATTGTCCACTTAGATCTGCCCTTCTCCTGCTTGATGCAGAAGCTGCCTCCTTTCTCCTGTTCAACTCAGCTGTCTGTTTTTCTATTTCTCGGGCAGTTCGTGCGAGCCTATATTGATAAGCTTGCAGTTCTTGAGCTGTGGCTGTCGTCGTCATTGGTTCCGAACCATCTAGAGCTTTTGCTGCTCTATCCCAAGCTGCTTGTGGAAGTTGAACGCTGACACGTGGCGTGGGCCCGACATATTTAGTGCCCATACCTCTCCTTAGATCTGAGGGATCGACGAAAGGATTACCCAAATCGTCGAAAGCCTCCGATGTTTCCTCTTGATTGTCGATAGCGTAAATCTGATGATATTTTGTACTCCGATCTATATTGGGTTTGGTGACATCATTGTTGAGATTGATGAAGACCTTGCCCACTGTGATAGATTTGTCGATAAAGTCGTAACTGTCGACATCGCTTGAGCCATCGCTTATATATGAGTCCGCAGATGACTCAAACGATGTGTCGCTGAAGATCTTGGTGTCGTGGTATCGTCACGGCATATGCCATAGGGTGGCTAATCGAAGGGGCTCCTGAGTGATCTCACGGCGGTATCCGGAAGCGGGTTTGGGCACGAGCGACACGGCGACGTACCCAGGTTCGAGGCCCTCCGGTGGAGGTAAAACCTCTACTCCTGCTATGAGTGTATATGGTAATCACACATTACAATGGTGCTCCTAGAGCTGTATCCGGCTGGCCCTGAGAGGCTAAGGGAGACGATGGTCTCTCTCACAGGGCAGCGCTGTAGGTAGGTGAAAGCAATAAGTGATCGATCGTCCGTCCCCTGTACGAGAGGGGTAGTGCGGCTTATATAGGCGCCGGCACTTTACATATAAGACCCTATAGTCTACTGGCCGGCTTGGCCGGCTTCGGCTTCCGCTCCTTCCCGAGGCGGTGACGTCAGGAGCCGTTGAGGCGTCATGGCCTGTCCCATCCGGCTGCTTGGTCAGCGGTATGGAGAGGAGGTGTCTCTGTCGCCGTCAGCCACTGTAGCTCGTACGGCGCGTCGTAAGCCATGATGGCTTGTCCGGCGCGCGGCACTATTGCTCCACAGTGCCCCGCGCTTTACGGAAGATGAAGTCAGCGTGGACTTCAGGAACCCGGATTACCAACCCGGTTCCTTCCAGCACAAGACTCGCCAGCCTCGAGTCGGTCCGAGGTACAGACCCCCGGTCGGATATGGCTTGTAGAAGCCGGCCCAACTACAGCATTGGCGGCCGTAGCTAGGCCGACTAGGACCTAGAGCCAGCCGACTTCCGGACCAGCCGGCCACGGCGCCAGCCGGCTGCTCCTCAGCCGGCCTTTGCCGCGAGCCGGCCAGTGCTCAGCCGGCTGCTCCGCGTCCATTGCCCTACCCGGGGTCTTCCCCCCGACACTTGGCGAGTTTCTCTCTTGCTCTGATGCTGACGTAACGTGTTGACGAAGTTTCTTCTTCTGACTCAGTTGACGATGCATAGCTTGAAAAATCAGAATCAACCGCCGACGATCCCGACGAAATCGGAATTTCGACACGATACGATCCTTCTTTCTCGACGCGAAAGTGAAACCTTCCGAACGTCATCTCCAAGGGCTCCGCCAGATACGCATATGCATCCAAACGGGAGGGTAGGTGAGGAACAAAATCAACAAGACCAGCAGCGATCTGTTTACCTCGATCCATAGTGTTGCTTCCGGTTGACGATGTCGAAGACTTTGAACGTGCCATCGAGATCAGATCCTTACGCCTCTAATTCCCACAGACGGCGCCAATTGACAAGGGAATAACTTATCAATGCCTATGGATTGTAGGCTAGGGTTTTGTTAGAAGTAGAGGGCAAGTAGATCTCGAAGGTTTCAGCCGAAAAGTACTCGACGATTATGAAATCTAGAGTTTGTGAACAACGATTCGATCATCTCCTCGTCCCTCGACTCCCCCTTTATACAAGAGGTGGAGCCGAGGGTTTCGTTTTGTACAAGTTACAAAGTCCGGGACGGTTTCTAACTCATCCCGCCAGATTACAAATAACACATCCTATTACAACTCTATCTTTTCCTTAAATATATCTTAGATCTTCCGAATCTTCTTATTCTTCGAGTAGTGGGCCTTCAATAAACCCCGGGTACTATATCCGGCAGGCCCATTTGGGATGCCTATGTCAGTGGCCCCACCATAGGCCGGCGCGGCCAGAGGCCAGCCCGCGCGGCCCTATGGTGTGGGGGCCCCCTGGCCCCTCTCCGACTCTTCTTCGGTGTTCTAGAGCCTTCCGGGAAAAATAGGAGGTTTGGCGTTGATTTCGTCCAATTCCGAGAATATTGCCCGAACAGCCTTTCTGGAACCAAAAACAATAGAAAACAGCAATTGGCCTTTCGGCATCTCGTCAATAGGTTAGTTCCGGAAAACGCATAATAATGACATAAAGTGTGAACAAAACATGTCGGTATTGTCATAAAACAAGCATGAAACATCAGAAATTATAGATACGTTGGAGACGTATCAGGCGTCACCGCGTCGGTGTCGAGCATGCCGACAGAGATTTCTCCCGACCACCAAACCGACCACCCCAGACGCTCCGACGTGCTCCACCTAACCTGCCGCCCACCCGCACACGCCACCACGGTCTTGTAGCCATCCTCGCCGCCTATCTGTGGTCACCGGAGCAAGGCCTAGACGAAGAAAAGGGATGCAGCGGGGACGGGGGTAGCAGCACCGCAGCCACGCGGGAGGGAACTGCCTCCACCGCTTTCGCGGTAGCCGACCGGACGAGGCTACGAGGCAGACCAGGCCCGAACTGGCCCGGCCGGACCCAAAAGGGCCCGTAAAGCCCCGCTGCTACGCTGCAGCTGGCCGGCCGAAGTGCCGCCGCCGCCCACCCACCGCCGCCCTGTCTTCTCTTCCTCCAGGGAGCGCCGCCGGCGTGCCAAGAGCAGAGCCACCGCCGTGCCCCTCCGGGCCCCGCCTGGGCCCAGATCTGGGCCGAGCGGCCCTGCCATGGCGCCGCCGGAGCAGCTCCGCCGCCAACGGCCGCGCCGCCACCCCTCCTCCCACCCGACGTGGGGATCTCACCCCACCACGCCGGACCGCCGCCGGCCGAGGAGCACCTCCCGGCCGCACCTACCCCGCGCAGGCGCCGCGCCGAGAGGGGAAAGTTGAGGGGCCGCCGCCGCCGGCGCCGCCCGGCCCTTGCCCGGCGACGCACGCCGACGACGGCGGAGGAGAAGGGGAGGAGGGGGGAGCTGGACGAGGGGGAGTGGCGGCGCGGCCCCGTCGCCCGCGGGGGACGACGCTGTCGCGAGAGCGTTTTTTCGGCTCGTGACAAAAGAACTCATGTCTTCCTGCCCGATAGTTAGCTGCAGGACTTCCTTTACTGGATGATGCCCCTCCGCCCGGTTTTCTTGCCCTGTTCTGAGGGGAGTAGCGTAGCTGATTAGCTGAGCCTGTGTGGGAGAAGGTAGGGGCTTTGTATGGCTGCTGGCAAGTAATCAATTTTCTTATCATGTTCGTGATTTGTTTACATGTGACAGGATAATTAGTTCAACAAGATAAAACCCCACCTGTTTGGTGCGGAAGTGTTCAAGTGCATTTTACATAATCGTTTGATGTAAAATCAAAACCAAATATAACCCTGATGGAGCATGAGGTAAAGAAATAACCTGTCTTGTGGAGTAAGTGTTGCTGTAGTGGCATAAGTGCATAAAAAACACTACACATGACTAAGAGAAAGAAAAGGAAATTGCTGAATTAAATTCAAACCTGAAAATACAAATATTACCCTTGCTTGCAATTTCTACTAAAAGAGAAGCATAAATATTTGGCAAAAGGAGGACAAACGGTTTGAGTCTGAACGATAAATTGCTCTGTTTTGTTGTACAAACCATTGAATGAAACAATAAATTGGTAATTACACAATATTATTTCTTCCCACTGCGTATGAAGTATACATGTTGGTAACATTTTTTTTGTTAACGAGTAAAATATTCTTCTGCCAACACCTCTGATTTCTTTCAGCTTCAACCCTGATTAGTACTTCACATACCAATTGGCTCTGCGGGTAGTATCAAACATGTGAGTTGTGATTGCATATTCATGCTTCTATCGGTGTGTAGGGTGTGGTGCTTCCCCTCCTTTCTCCGTTCCGGCCTCGTCGCCGGGGAGGCCGTGAAGCTTTGTCGGGCGCTCTCCTTCTCCTTTGTTTCTCTAGCCGGCCGTGGCGGCGGGGGGAGAAACTGGAGGTGGTCGGTGTTCCGCTTTTGTTGCAGGTGGTGCTGGTGGTTTCCTCTGGTGGTTCTGCTCCGGCCGGCCGTGGTGGTGAGGGGAGCGGGCTCTGGAGGTGGTGCGGTGATGGTGCTGGTGGTCCTGGGCGCCGCCGTCGCGGCTGGAAGTTGGGTGGAGGTGGGGAGTTGGCGCTGCGGCCGTGTTCGTTCAAAGAGACCAGATTCCGGTGCTTTGCGGCGGATGGATCTTGCGGCTTTCTACGATGTTTGGGGGTGCTTTCTTCCCAGCGGACGGTGGTACGGCGTCGGCGACGGCGACTAGGAGCTTTGGGTGCGGTTGTGGATCCAATTGAGGTTCTTCCCGGTGGCTTAGGGTGCTTTTTGCACTTTCCTGGGTTTCCTTGTTATTTTCAGTTTCTGGGGACCTGTCTGTAAAGTGCTGAGCCTCCTTTTATATGAATTGGATCCTTCCTCAAAAAAAAAAAATATTCATGCTTCTAAAACTAAAGATATATATAATCAATCTTTGTATTTAAAGTAATTATAAAAACCATTTAAGAAATCATATGCTTCCACCGAGTTAATTGCACACACTAAATAACTTATGATGGAGATGAATAAATAAGACCAGTTTACCACGAAATAGCATTCTGTAATTATGTAGATAGCAGGTGAGGAACTTTTGTAGCTACAAATCACCATGGTTTTATTACCTGCATGTTTTCATTTTGTATGGTTTCCTTAACATGGTGGCATTCACAAGTACTTTTCCGTATTAATCTTGTACCCTAAGTCTGATACCTACTATACTTACATGTTCATGTATAAACTATTATCTATTTTGCTTAAACGGTAGATTGGCAGTGGAGAATTGTAACTGCTAAGAGAGGATGCCTGACTACAACTTAGTTGGATGTGAGTCTCAAATTGTTCATCTTAAGTTAAGTGATCTGCCTGCAACTTAAACTCGGTTCCCCTAATTGAGTATGTACCAAGTCCTTCTGCTTTGGTCAAGACGGCTAACAGTGATTCAGATCTGGGCAATACATTACTACAGATTAAGATGCTATGGCTACGTCTGCACTCAAGTCTTAACTGACGCAACACTTGAAGTTTCTATACAAGCACAGGCAATTACTGACGCATCATAGTTTGTTCAAGTGATGTTGTAACTGACTTCTCTGTATTCTATGACGGTGATTTAATCTGTGATGCCTATAATCCTTCATTTCCATTTTCTTTGCCTTCTAATGTTCCCTATAGTTGCAATCAGTTTACAAGTGTGGTGTTTTATTTTCTCTTTGATTTCTACTTTTTTCTATGGCTCTAATCTGTTTGATCAGCTGTTTAATTAACGTATTAAGTTCAGGATTAGTCTAAACATGTTTTTTATATGAGTCTAACATGTTTACAATGTAATTAGTGTGTCCACGTTTTTCCACCATATTTTGGCCAGCCACTATCCTAGCGCGGCGTGCCGCCGCGCCGATCTTTGCTAGTTTTAACTAAAATAAAATGCATGGCTGAAAACCTAGCTTTATCTGACAGTGTGACCGGTTTCTCTCCACCTAAGTGTCTGTTCCGTTTTAGGATAGACTAGAATGAAATGGAACCATTTCATTCCTAGAACTTATTCTTGCGTTTGATTTGGAGATGGAATACCTAAGTGTCTGTTCTGTTTTAGGATAGACTAGAATGAAATGGAACCGTTTCATTCCTAGAACTTATTCTTGCGTTTGATTTGGAGATGGAATGGAATGGAACGGTTTCTCGAAATGGTATATTCTCTCCGGATGCGGAACCAACCCGTTCGGCCGATTCGGCTGGACCAAGTGGAACGGGTGACTGTTACACGCTGATTAATTAAGTTTAGCAATAATTAACCAAGTTTAGCACTACTTAATCAAGTTTAGCAAATAATTAATTGAGTTTAGAATAATTAATTGGGTGACTATCTCACCCATTCCATTCCATTCTCATCCCATTCCAAAACCGAACACAGGAATGGAACCATTCCGTGACAAAAAAAATCCAAACTGAACACAGGGATGGAACGGTTGACAGTGGAATTGAATGGTTCCATTCTATTCCACCCCATCCAAAAAACGAACACACCCTAAGCGAATACGCAGAGCTACATCCCGATAGTGACCGTCGATGGGCCTCCCAGTCGTATTTATTTACCGTAGATTACGTATTTCTGTGTATGGTGACCGAGGCGGGCAAGCATCCCAAGTTCCAATGCGTGCGTGTTGGCCCAAGCCGCAAATCTGATGGAGAACTCTGTCGGTCTATACCTCGGGGTCATCTCGCATACCGACCTTGGCGTCGCCTGCTCTCCGCAGGATCTCCAGTGCATCATCGGGCTCTTCAGTGACCAGGCAGAATCTATGCGGCTCGAGAAAAGGGAGGCAGTAGCAGGGGGAGGCAGGTCAGGGGCTGGTCCTCACGTGTGCTGGGGGAAGTCCTCGCATGGTTGCCGACGCCGAACGGGTCAAGAAGACGTACTAGAAATAAGGAAGAAGGAATATTTGTCGATGACGAAGCTCCGTTGAGATCTGGAGATCCTCCAGTCAAAAGAAGTCTCCGAGAACCACACCACTCCACAACCTTTTGAACGTCGTCGTCAACATGTGGCTGAAAGTCGTGGAGACTTTATTGAAGAAGATGCCGCCGCCATCACCTGAGCACCGCTACACCAGACCTTAACCCTAAAATCGAAAAAAACAAAGCCCTCTCGGCGACAGGACCGAGATCCACCCCGCCTCCATGGCTCGAAGGCCACAAAATTGGGGCAAGTCGGCGGCACCAATGGGTGGCGGACGGGAACACTAATCGCCTCCTTGATCGCCTCTCTCGAGACATATCCGTTCACGTAAGTGTTTCTTTTCCTTGCAACACACGACCCCCAAAAAAACTTTGATAGTTTATAACAAAAGTTGTTATTTTTTAATTGAGTTGAAAATGAATGATGAGAGGTCGAGACTTCAAAAATGGTGAAAGCAATATCTATCCCTCAGACTTTAATAGATGACCTATACACCGCTAGGACCTATCCAATGGCTCATCGAATAAAGACTAGGTAAAAAAATAGTATGATAAGCGCACGTGCTATATTTTAAAGATGTGCATTTACTGCAAGTTGCAAAACAATATAAGATGCAAAATAACCATCAGGGTATCAAATTCTACCATAAAAGGTAAAATAAAATGAAAAGGGTAAAATATTCTGAGTAAGGCAGCCACGATATACAGCCAAATATCTTGCCAACTCAGTAAAGAAACGACAATAGAAAGTCCAATAACCATTGCAGCTCTTTGTTGATCCATCTCACTAGTAAAGAGGAAAAAAAAATCATTTAGTTATCAAGGATCCATTAGAAAGACATTCTGAACAAACTTTCAACTACATAGTCTAAGGTTTTGGTTCCAACATTCCCAAAGGTACTAAAGTTGCCCACATCAAGTTTAAACATCCTTAGTTTTTTGGATACAAAACAGATCAGTACATTGAAAATCATCGACAACAACTTCTCAGCGTGGGAGGATAATCTGTTCATTGGGCCACATTGTTAACGTTATGGACAGCCGTTGATTCAGATGTGTACTGCAAATCTGCCATAAGACAAGAAAATATCAGAACCGGAATTCTGTTTCTGAGTTCACCATACACTCTAATATGCTAGTAGTTTGCCATGCTCAGATTCAGCTACACTGAATGCACTAGAATTACATCTATAACTTGAAGAAAATAAATCTAACTATGCATTGCAAGAAACTAGTATCTGTACACCAGTGCAAATAGAATTAGAGATCAAAGTACCATTATATGCATATGTACTGGGTGGTGTGTGTTTATGTGGCGGGGGTGAACGCGGATGATACTATGATATCCTGGCAACCAGAGGTTACAAGATTTTACTGGTCAGTAGCTTCCTTAGGCATATTGGTCAGCAGGACTCTTTATGGAACATTGTGGGACAGGGCATGGAGCTGGGTTCACTTGCAATTATTGCTGAATGACTAACATGATTTTCAAAAAAAAAAGTTGAGCAAAAATTACAAGTAATTTCTTTAGCTAATTCACTCCATATTTCTTTTGAGAAAAGGCAAAGAACCTTTGCATCTGATTTCATTGAGCCTTGGAACGTGGCGAGGTAGGCAGAGCGAGCAGAGTAGCTGCCCGTTGGTTGTCCACTTCCAGATCAGCTGGTTTGGAACGTCGGCAAGCTTTTTTTATAAAAGAAATATATTAATATCAAAAGATACCAATTACACCCAGCATCTGCAACAACGCAACACCCTAATGGCAGTACGGATGCACACAACCAAAAAAGAGAAAAAAAACTAAGAAATAAAAGTCTCACTACAGACCTAGCAGCAACAATACATCCACCACCAAGACAACACCTGAAATATAGACTCTCCAAAAACGACGCCTCCAAGAAGAGAACAGTGCACCAGCAACGTTGTCGCCCGATCAAAGATCTTAGGTTTCACCCTGAAGATAATCCCCGCTCTCAAAACAATACCTCCAACAAGGTCATTACCAGACACAACCAGACCTTGGGTTTTCACCATGAAAGGTAGGACTCTCACCTGTGTTACCGCCCACTTTCATACCACTTCTGTGAATCCCAGAACACCAAGCAAGTTCCTCAACATCGCGGAGACTTGAACCTTATTTAGCTAATTTTCCAATCCCGCCTTCATGATATTCTTTGCTTCTGACTTCACCATGGACCAAAAGTCTCTTGATGTCAACATAGAACAGAGCTTCACGCCGCTCCCTCCGGAACCAAACGGATGTGAACTCCAGGCAAAAGATGCACTGTTCCATTCGTTGTCGAAGCCTTCTGGAACTCATCACTCCGGCTAAATGAAGAAAGATCGGCATCCAGAACGTCTTCATCTTCGTGAAAGAAAAACCCTAGGACCACCACCATTAAAGCCGAAACGGCTGGCCCCCACGCCGCCGCCATGGCTGGGAACGTCGGCGAGCTGTGTACCGTTAATCGGTTAATGGTGTGCCATGAGGTACTGACCTGCAAGCCTAGGACACCATGTATGTCCGTGCCTGTGATCATGTAAGCCGTCGGCCAACGTACGTGACTTTCTTCTACGCTTGGGGATGCACGCGTAAAGCATAGGTGCATGCAACCTCGCTGATGGAGCATCCGTTTATCCAGCGGTCCTCCTAGAATAAGGTTGAGAGTGCATCCCCGATCTGCATGGTGGTGGATGCGAAGATCAGGGAGCCCTCCTCGGCGGTGAACTTCAGATCCAGGCCTTGCCAAGCGCAGCGAACATCGGTGCAACTGAGCCAGAGACATCGCAAACGTAGGGCTAGGCTAGTGCGTTCCAGGTCGTGCACGCCCAGACCGCCAAGGGCGACCGGTCTCGCCACGCGCTGCCAGTTGACGTGGCAACACCCTCCGTTGGCAGCTGCGCGCCCCGCCCATAGTAACCCTCGTTGGATCTTGACGATCAGTTTGACGGTCTTCTTGTCAGGGGCTATGCTGAGCAGCTGATGTATTGGGAAGGCGCCGAGGACAAATTTCACCAAGGCGAGTCAGCCGGCCTTGTCCATGAGCCCTGCTTTGCAGGTAGGAAGCTTCCCTGCAACCCTGCCGATCACAGGCTGCAGCTGTGCAGCGGTGGGTTTTCTGATGGTTAGGAAAATGCCTAGGTAGGTCAGCAGTAGCTTGACGACAGGGAAGCTCAGGTCGGTGACGACAGCGGCCACCTCCTCGGGTGTGCACCATATCAGACAGGCGGTGCTCTTCGTGTAGTTTACGCGTAGGCTGGAGGCACGACCGAACAGATTCAGCGTTTCCTTCACAGCTACGATCTCCTCTAGCGCTAGGTGACAGAATAGGATTACCTCCTCGGCGTAGAGGGAGATCGTGGGTATTGTCTCTGAGGGTGTAGTTGACGTAGGACTCCAAGCTCGACGGCTCATCGGTAGAGCTTTCCGAGCGTGTCAACGGCGAGGACGAAGAGCTGCGGTGAAAGTGGATCGTCTTGGCGAAGTATTTGTTGGTGCCAGATTGCCGGTCCAGGGTCACCGTTGATCAGCACGCGTGCACTTGCAGAGGACAGCAGGATGGCAAGCCACTCCACGAAGTGGTTTCCAAAACCATAGTGGCGCAACGCCTCGAAGACGAAGGGCCACGCGATTGAATCAAACGCACGTGCGAGGTCGAGCTTGAGGAGGATGTGCGGTGTGCCAAGCTGGTGTAGAAGCCTCGCAGACTGACGGACCAGCATGAAGTTGTCGTGTAGGCTCCGGCCGCTGATGAAGGCGTTCTGTATCGGGCTGACGATGACGTCGAGTTTCAGAGCGAGTCGCAGCGATATGACCTTAGCGAAGAGATTTGCAATGAGGTGGATCAGGCTTATCGGCCGAAACTCGCATAGGGTGGCTGGGCCAGCGTGCTTGAGCAGCAGGGTGAGGAACGCTTGATTCAGCTTTGAAAAGTCGCGGCCTCGGAGCTGGTATAGCTGCTAGAACTTGTCGACAATGTCCTGCTTGATCAAGGGCCAGCACGAGCGAAGAAACTCCGCCGTAAAGCCATCAGGGCCAGGCACTTTCCGCACGGGCAGCCGCATCACGGCCTGCCAGATCTCTTCCTTGCTGAAGGGGGCGTCGAGGTCAAGCAGATCATCCTCGTGGTCGATCAGCTCCGCGAAGTTGAGCGTGCAGTCGTGTGGCACCTCCATGCCCAAAAAGCCATCGTAATGGTGGAAGGCAGCCTTGGCAATGTCTGCATGCTCCGTGAGGACTCGGCCGTCAAGAGACAAGCTCTAAATTATGTTCTTCTGTCGGTGGTAGGATCACTGCCGGTGGAAGAACAAGGTGTTGGCGTCGCCGTCCTTGAGGGAGGCGATGCGGGCGCGCTGTCTAGCCATTGTCCGGAATGGTGAAGCAGAAGTGGTGAATGGTGATGTCAAGTGTAGAGTGGTGAATGGTGATGTAAAGTGTAGTTTTAAGAAGGTTCAGAGCGTGTCATATTACCTTTTGTAAAAATCAATTCAGTATATAGTTGGTGAAAATAATTTATTTATTTTTGAAATGCAGTGGCGGACAAGACATATAGGATAGGTAGTCGGAACTAAAATCATAGTTAAATGTAGAATGTAAAAAGTTTCATACCAACAACGCCTTAAATAATATAGAGACTAGAATAATACTTCACATGTATTGATGTTTGTGTTACATGATAACATGATATCTATTTGTAGATATGATACTCACTTCATATATGTGGCCAAACAATCATTTTGGTTTCTTAGCTCACTCTTCAAAGAATTCATTTAGTTGACCAAATTTACTTCATTGAATGAATAAATTATATGTTATGAAAATGATTAACTTCGTTTTTTATTTCATCATACATGCTTTCACTAAAAATTTCCTTCCAATGAAATTATTAACTATAGAATTCTTGGAAAACAAACGAAAAAGGAGGATTTGAGCTTGAGAAATAATGAACAAAACAGAAACATAAGGCAAAGATAAATGGTAAGATATAAACCTAAAACGTTGGTTTTCCAATGTGTCTCTGGACCAATCAAATTATGATGATTTCTTACTAGGAGTCTTAAGAATACATTATAGACAAGGCCGGGTGTCTCAAATCTCAAGGACTTAACACCGAAGAAATGTGCATAAGAGAAATGAGTACCTACTTAGCCATCATTCACTTGTTCTGCGACAATCACAGGATTCCTCCCTCCATAAAACCAACGCCAAATTGCCCAAGTTATTAGCTCGATCAATCTGCATAATAAGCCCACAAATAGAACACCCCATTTGTTCCAGTTGTTTTCTTCTCTGATGCAAAGCAATATTATTCCACTTACGATAGCACATAGATTTAGGAAGAAATTAAAACCTGTAGGTTCCTACAGAAAATTAACAAAATGTTAAAAACAACCAGCAACAAGAAACTGTACTGCATTGATATAGTGATTGTGCTTAATGTTTTAGAACCCATAGAATCCACGTCAACTACAACCAAAGTTCAGTGCAATGAGTTGCCAGACAATTATCGAGGTAACTCACGTGCAACATAATTTACTCGCTAACCCGCAAGTATAATGCATAGTGTGCTTTAATCACATTATATGAAGCTTTTAACAACTAAGGTGGGATTAACTCCTAAAGAAGAAATTACAAGATATTTAACAAAAAAATCTAGTATTCTCTAGAAACAAACGTAACACGCTTCGATAAAATTATTTGAGTAGTTGCTAGGTGAAAATGTTTTGCAAATTAAATACTGCAGTGCTTAAATGACAACATTTTAATAATAGACTTAATAACATTATAATTTAAAATATTATTCAGTTCATTACCATTGTGAACCATCGAAACAAGTACATCAGTACTCCGCACACAGATGAAAGAATCTCAAATAAGAAAATGTTCTGAAAATTGGGTGGACGCTTAACACACAGCACAGAGTGAATAATGCATATCGGGATTAAGCCACCAATGGTATAAAGCCACGATCTAACCATATTGGCTTCCTGTAAGATCAAAATTTTGAGCAATATATCAGAAACAGCGGATGCTACAATATACAAAGACTTGATAATATGCAGATGGTAATTGTTGAAGGTACCTACCTGAACAATCCTTCTCTCATGATGCAGCAACCACATGAGCGCTAGAGAAAATGTGAGACAGTAAAGTACATTCGCGGTTGTTATAGTGAGCTCAAGCCATGTAAAGTTATTCCACAATGTTCTTTCATTTGAATTTGACACTAGTCCATATGCTACTCCATATGCTATCATTGATGCATAGAAATTTATACTTATTAGAAGTGTATACCGCCACATGCTTACGGGCTCTATTCTGATGAAGAGAAGAAACCTATGGACCCTCCCATTTTCTGGCAGAAGATTTTTAATGGAATACCTACACGGGAACAAAGGTCAAAAAAATGCAAATATTTGAAAGAAAAGTGTCAGATATGTAACTCTTATTTAATTAGAACCAAGAAATTACCATGGAGCAGCACAGCATAACCATAACAAAATATAAGCAACAATTGTACAGATCACATTTATGTTTGTTTCCCTGAAAAGTAACAGATCATTACAACTCCATATGTTTTAGCAGCGCATTTCTTCCATGAAATCAACCAGATCATAAAATATTACCTGGGTTGTGGTTGTTGTGATGGCCCTGGAACTGCAAGTTTTGATTGTATCCAGCGGGCTGTCGTGAAGTAATCTTCAGTTTCTTCTATGAGAGGGCATACTTCCCATTGTTGAGGTATAGGTCTTGTATTACGCTTTGGACAGAAGTTTTTCATCGAACTTGTGCCCGTTGATGATGAATCAACTCCAGTAATCAAACTAAAGATGACTAGAATGAGAATGACCTGTTGTTTGTTAAAATTGTTTAGAACAATGCACTTTTGGTAAACAAGTACTTCATGAAAATAAGAATTCTCCCCAGAATTGGAAGATCATTTCGAGATCTTCGAGCATATTCGAGGGTTCAATATGACTATTTTCACTTCGGCAAATACCCAAAAGATATGTAGCATCATCATTTGACTTGCACCTAAGTAAGGCAAATGAACCTCTGATGAAATGAGCCATATAAAGGGTTCCATCACCTTATACTGCAGGTTCGCTTGATTTTTATACTCCACCAAAATGGTGAACAAACATTCGTTTGCCAATAGAGAATCCTAGAATTGTTTATTGGGTTACTATGTGATTTTAAACTGGTGGTTCTAATAATGTTGGCGAAGTCCAATTGTGTTAGACTATGTGTAGCTTCTGTATACGGGTACGTATTGTACCATTGTAACACACCCATTATATATATATGTGATAGGCCACCCCTAGAGGGTTGAGCCGGTTCCCCCAATTCTATTGTATTACATGGTATCAGACTTGTTTTGGTCCTACGCTTCCGCCGCCGCCATCAAACCCTAGCCGCCGCGCCGTCCGTCGTCGCCGATCTTCGCCGCCGCCATGGACTGCGCTGCTGCATCCGGCTCCTCCAACGCAGGCTACCTCCCGGCCTCGCTCGCGGCGTTCTCTCCCGCCCCATCGACTCCGCTGCTCTGCAGTCGCCTCCAATCGGGACGAGGAGCGTCGGGTCCTTCTTCTCCAACCCTCATGCGCTCATGGTTAACACCTCCGGCGCCTCCTCGCCCGCTTCCTCGGCCGCCGCTCTTGGGCCTCTGGCCCTCGCGCCTGCAGTCGCCTCGCCGGCGTGGACGGTTGGATCCTCCGCCACGGGGCCTGCATCGGTGCACCCTGCCCATACGTCGTCCGCGCCTCCGGCAGGGTCCACATCCTCGATGGCGCCACCGCCTCTTGAGGGTGTCACCTCCGTGCCCCTGGCCGCGCCGCCCGTTTCTGCCCCCATGGCATACGCGCCCCCGGCAGTCTTCACGACGGGCTCATTGCCTCAGCCGTTTCACTTTGGCAACCTCATCACCGTCAAGCTGTCGCCAGACAACTATATCTTCTGGCGCGCGCAGGTCCTGCCGCTCCTTGGGAGCCATTACCTGCTTGGCTACGTCGACGGCTCTCTCCCTTGCCCTCCCGCGCTGGTGGACAGCATGAACGGTCCGGTCTACAATCTGGCGCACCGTGTTTGGATGGGGCAGGATCAGGTGAACCTCTCCTCCATCCAGGGGTCGCTTACCCCGGCTGTTGCCGGGCTCATCGTCTTTGCCAAGACGTCTCATGAGGCATGGACAATTCTCGAGCGCTCTTTCGCGTCGCAGTCACAGGCCCGTGCTAGTGCCCTCCGTCGTGAGCTTGGCGAGTGTGAGAAACTTGACACCACGGCCACGGAGTTCTACAACAAGGTCAAGGGCCTTGCTGACGCTGGCGTCCATTGGACAGCCGCTCACGGACTCCGAGTTCAACTCCTTCATCGTCAATGGCCTTGACGAAGAGTATGATGGCCTGGTTGAGATCATCAATGAGCGGGGCAACTCCAATCCCATGATGGCACATGAGATACACTCCCGCCTTAGAAGAGCAGCGTGTCGAGGCGCGCCGTGCTAGCCGCAGCCGTGGCTCTCCCTCCGCGCATGCTGCCTATAAGGGCAGCTCTCCCGCATCGGGCGCCCCGACGTCCGGCAAGGGGCCCGCGCCGTCCTCGTCCTCGTCCGCTCCTCCTTCGACGCTGCCTGGCAGTGGGGGGGGGGGGGGGGGGGCGAATCTGCTAGCTCTGCGGCCTTGATGGACATTGGGCTTCCAAGTGTCATCGTCGCTTCCAGAAGAGCTTTCTTGGTCTTGGCAATGATGGCAGGGATACGCGCAACAATGCGCGTCAAGCCGCCATGGCTGATCGCCCCGCGCCGCCTCCGAAGTCCCAGGGGCATACTCAGTCCTACTCCATCGACCCGCATTGGTACATGGATTCTGGGGCAACGGAGCACCTGACAAGCGAGATGGGGAAGCTCCACACCACCGAGCCCTATCACGGTTCCGACAAAGTCCACACCGCCAACGGAGCAGGTATGCACATCTCCCATATTGGTCAAGCATCTCTCCTCACTAGCCATGCAAATAGGAGTCTTCAACTTCGTAATGTTCTTAGAGTACCATCTGTGATGCGTAATCTACTCTCAGTTCCTAGACTCACTTTTGACAATAATGTGTTTTGTGAATTTCACCCGTTTGATCTTTTATTAAGGATCGGGACACGAGGGACGTGCTTCTTAGTGGGGGCCTATGCCAGGGCCTCTATCGTCTGGAGCATCCTGGCGTCTCTCGCGTTTTCAGTGGAGTTCGCGTCTCGCCGTCACAGTGGCATGCTCGTCTTGGTCATCCTGCCACTCCTATTGTTCGCCACGTTTTGCATCGTCATGAGCTTCCTAGCATACCTAGTTATAAAGATGTAGTAGTGTGTGATGCTTGTCAGCAGGGGAAGAGTCATCAACTTCCTTTTTCGGAGTCTACTAGGGAGGTCAAACATCCTCTAGAGTTTGTGTTTTCAGATGTATGGGGTCCTGCCCAAACCTCTGTTAGTGGTCATAATTACTATATCAGTTTCGTTGATGCTTACAGTCGTTTTACTGGGCTTTATCTTATCAAGCGAAAATCTGATGTGTTTGATATTTTTGTTCAGTTTCAAAAACATGTTGAATGTCTCCTCAAGCATAAAATTGTTCATGTTCAGTCGGATTGGGGTGGTGAGTATCGCAACCTCAACTCCTTCTTCCAGTCGCTTGGGATCGCTCACCGTTTAGCATGTCCACATACACATCAGCAGAATGGCTCTGTAGAACGTAAGCATCGTCATATTGTCGAAACTGGTCTTACTCTTTTGGCCCATGCATCGGTTCCTTTTCGGTTTTGGAGTGATGCTTTCACCACTGCATGTTTTCTCATCAACCGTACTCCCACACGTGTTCTTAACATGAAAACTCCTATTGAACTTCTCTTGAATGAAAAGCCTGACTATACTTTCTTCAAAGTGTTTGGCTGTGCTTACTGGCCGCATCTTCGTCCATATAATAAACGCAAGCTGGAATTTAGGTCCAGAAAGTGTGTCTTTCTTGGCTATAGTTCTCTTCATAAAGGTTACAAATGTCTTCATGTTCCTACTAATCGTGTATATATATATCTCGGGATGTCGTGTTTGATGAGCATGTTTTCCCTTTGCCAAACTCCCTGTCTCCACCGATGAGTCTCCCTCCTTGCATTCATCTTCCATTGCCTCTAACCAATTTGATGATGTTGCATACTCTCCTGTATTATTGCCTAACCATGGTGCAGGCACTGGACGTGGAGCTCGTTTGGAAATTCTGGAGGCACCAGTACCTCCACTGCCGACGCCATCCGATGATCGTGTTGCGCCCCTGCATGGCCTCGGTCCGAGCGCCCATGCACGCTCGCCCGACCCGCCCTCGACGCTGCGGGCTGCCTCGCCTCCTGGCGCTGGGCCGGCCTCGCCCCGGACCCAGCCTGCCACGCCAAGCCCCACGCCCGCCTCGCCTTCGTTGCTAGTCTCTCCTGGGCTGCCTCCTTCGCCGAGCAGCCCATTGCTCGTGACGCCCTTGGCGGGCCCTGGCTTGGTCTCTTCGACGCGTAGTGCGTCGCCCAGTCCCTCGCCGACTGGGTCATTACTGTCGCCATCGCCCAGCCCCTCGTCAGCTGGGTCCTCTCCGTTGACGTCTTCCAGCCCCTCCTCGGCTGCACCTTCGACATCGACAGCTCCCGTGCTGCGTCCGCATACGCACAGCTGCAGTGGCATTTTTCGCCCAAAGGAGCGCACTAACGGTACTGTTGCTTGGCATGCTGCGTGTATGGCTGCTGCCATTGCGGATCCGTCCTCCGAGCCCCGCACATACCAGGCTGCTATGAGTATTCCTCATTGGCGAGAGGCTATGGAACAGGAGTATCATGCTCTTCTTCGTAAAGAGACGTGGACTCTTGTTCCTCCACCACCGCGAACCGCGAGTTAACGTCATTGACTGTAAATGGGTTTTCAAAGTGAAGAAGCATTCTGATGGGACTATTGAGCGCTACAAAGAGCGTCTTGTTGCTCGAGGATTTCGACAGTGTTATGGTCTTGACTATGAAGCTACCTTCAGTCCAGTGGTCAAGCCTACCACCATCATGCTTCTTCTCTCTATTGCGGTCACTCGAGGTTGGTCCCTTCGTCAGCTTGATGTGCAGAATGCCTTTCTTCATGGATTATTGGAGGAGGAGGTCTATTTGCGACAGCCACCTGGCTTTTCTGATCCTGATCGTCCTGATCATATATGTCGTCTTACTAAAGCGCTTTATGGTTTGAAGCAAGCTCCCCGCGCCTAGCATGCCCGTCTTGCGAATGCTCTTCGTGCTCATGGTTTTACACCGTCTGCCGCTGACTCCTCATTATTTCTTCTACAGAAGCCTGCAGTCACTATGTACTTGTTGGTCTATGTGGATGATATTATCTTGGTCAGCTCCTCTCAGTTTGCTGCTAATGCTCTTGTTCGTTCACTTGGTGCTGATTTTGCTGTCAAGCATCTTGGGAAACTTCACTATTTTCTTGGAGTGGAGGTTGCTTCTCGAGATGCTGGACTTGTTATGACACAAAAGAAGTACTCTTTGGACTTGTTGCAGCGGGCTGGGATGCTTAAGTGTAAGAGGATTACTACACCCATGTCTTCCACTGACAAGATTACTGCTGTTGATGGTGAGCTTCTGTCTTCTGAGGATGCGACAGTCTACAGGAGTATTGTTGGTGGTCTTCAGTACTTGACGATCACGAGACCAGACATATCTTATGTTGTCAACAGAGTTTGTCAGTATTTACAGGCGCCTCGCGACACTCATTGGTCTGCTGTCAAGCGCATATTGCGCTATGTTCGACTTACTGTGTCTTATGGGCTTTATATACGACCGAATCCCTATGGGGTACTCTCGGCGTATTCTGATGCGGACTGGGCTGGCAGTCCGGATGACAGGCGATCTACGGAGGGCTATGCTGTGTTCTTTGGCTCTACTTTGATCGCCTGGAATGCTCGGAAACAAGCTACTATGTCACGTAGCAGTACTGAAGCTGAGTATAAGGTTGTGGCCAATGCTACTGCTGAGATCATTTAGGTACAGTCCTTGCGTCAGGAATTGGGTATATCCCAACCGCAGCCTCCTAGCCTTTGGTGTGATAACATTGGTGCTACATACCTTTCTGCAAATCCGGTATTTCATGCCCGAACGAAATACATCGAAGTTGACTATCACTTTGTACGGAAACGTGTGTCACAGAAGCGATTACAGATCAGGTTCATCTCTTCTAAGGATCAACTTGCAGACATCTTCACCAAGCCATTGCCTCTACCACAGTTCGAGGTCTGCAGGCGCAATCTTACCCTTCTCGATTCTTTAGGAAGTGGCTAAGATTGAGGGAGGGTGTTAGACTATGTGTAGCTTCTGTATACGTGTACGTATTGTACGATTGTAACACACCCATTATATGTATATATATGTGATAGGCCACCCCTAGAGGGTTGAGCCGGTTCCCCCAATTCTATTGTATTACAAACTGTAATAGTTGTCTTTTACAACACATAATTAAGAGATATGCAATTTGTGGCATGCTAATAACATTTTTAACTAGGATAATCAAGAACAGTTGTGCATAGTTCATTCATCAATCACTTTTATGAAAAAAAATTCAAGTATACAACTGAATTCGCTCTCGAACATGTATTTTGGGATAATCTCCCGAATATATATACTAGATTGATTGTGCCTTTCTTGGGAAATACACCTTAGAGGTCGTTTGGTATCCATCATTTGGGCCTGAAATTCTGGAATTCATTTTAGAATTCTATAGGTGCGCTGTTTGGTTGTCACAGAATTGGGCCATCATTTCATTTAGGAAATCCAGCAAAATGACACCATGGGTAAACACAATTCCGAGCTGAGACCTGTCATTTGCAATTCTCCGTGGAAGCCATTTACAAATTCAATATTGAATTATGCTGTCATTTGCAATTCCTGTGACAACCAAACAAGTGTCCATTTCTGGAATTACAATGTAAATGAAATGAATACATGTATTCATTTTAAAATGCTACAAATGAAATGAAAGCCTGGCTTCCAAACGACTCCTTAGTTTATTTGAATTTCTAAAGTAGTCGGTGTCAAATTAGACTTATTAACTATATCATCTTCAGAATTTCCAATTGTTAAACATTGAACAAGTTTTTGGTCCAAGAGGCCCAAGCCCATGTAGGAGTTGACCTATAAAAGGAGGGAGCTGGTGGTGGCGTGAAGGCTGCTGAGACCAGCAGCTGCGGCTGGGTGGTGGTAGCGACAGATGGGGCTATTGAGGAGCTGCTACATGCGGCTGCTCGGGAAGGGAAGAAGATGGCTGATGCAAAAAAAAAGCCTAGCTGAGGCTCTAGAGAAGCTCACGACGCTCCTCACCTTCAAGGTAGATGGATCGACCTCGGGGGCCATCGTTCCTCAAGGGGGAGTGGTCCAGAAGGTTGTGTTGTTGCCAACTGACCTCAAACTTGAGGAGCTGGTGCCCATCAAGATCCTTGTGGAGCAAAAGGATCTTGATGGGCACTTGTTGGGTAGTGTTGTTTAAGAACCAAAAGACAAGACTAGTGCAGAGGGAAAGAAGTGGAAGGCCATCAACTCCTTGTTGATTAGGTGGTGGTTGAACTCGGGGGTGCCCTCCCTTAGACGTTGTGTGGAGGGGCTTTCCGTCGCTGCTGAGATATGGACGACCTTGTCCACCCAGTACTCTAGCAAGGGCAATGGCATGCTCATTGCTCAGACTGATGGGAAGATTCATCGTTTGCGCCAAGATGACAAATTAGTGATGACATATGTGGTAGAGCTGCAGGGATTGTGGGCAGACTAGGATAATTGTGAACCTCTTGAGCTCTATGATGTTGCCTGCATCGAGTCAGGGAACAAATGGATAGCACGCAGACGTGTGTTGAAACTTTTGGAGGGCCTCAACCGCTGCTTTGATGGCAGGAAAGCATCCTTGATGCACCAAACTTCCTTGCCAACCATTGATGAGCCTATTGCAGCGAAGACTGAAGAGGAGGTGCGTCTATCTATTGTGAAAGCAGATGAGAAGGTTGTGCCAGCTCCAACATTTACCGTTACGGGGGAGAAGGCGGTTCCTCAGGGGAGCAGCAAGGCAATGTTGCTAGCTCATCTGACACGTGAAACGGCCAGGAAAGGTGAAGTGGAAAGAGAGGCTCATTGCGAAATACATGCTCTACAAATTGTTTTTGATGAACATGACATTGGAAATTTGTGCGTTATGAGGCTTTGTCTCCTTCCTATAGAGCGGTTGTCGCCTCTCTACAAACCGTGTCAATTTCAAAAGATTGGAAGACTACAGAGCAAGATCCAAAGTGGCATGAAGCGATGATAGAGGAGTTGGAAGCACTAAAGAAAAAAAAAGACATGGGTGCTAAGTGCTAACCACATTGCCGACAGAAAACAAAGCAGTGAGTTGTAAGTGGATATATACTTTGAAGCAGAATCAAGGTATAAAACCAGATTGGTCGTCAAAGTATTTAGCCAAACTTATGGAATTGACTATGATGAGACGTTTGCTCCCGTGGCAAAGATGAACACAATAAGAATATTGGTTTCATGTGTCGCTAACTTTGGGTGGAAATTGCATCAATTAGATGTCAAGAATGCCTTCTTACATGGTGACCTACAAAAAGAAGTTTACAAGGAGATACCGCCAGGTTTTGGTACCTAGGAGACCATGGGAAAAATATGCAGGCTGAAGAAATCATTGTATGGTCTGGAGGATAACCATTCTTGCAATTTACGTGGATGACATTATCATCGCACTACAGATGACCAGGAGGAAATAGAGAGACTAATGGAGTGTCTGAGCAAGGAGTTTGAGGTGAAAGATTTGGGCAACCTAAAATATTTCCTTGGCATAGAAGTGGCCCAGACAGAGAAGGGAATATCTGTGTCAACAAAAATACAACTTGGATCTCTTGAGTGACATGGGCATGATGAGATGTCGTGTAGCCACCCGATTGAACAAAATCATCAAGGGCGCGATTGGTAGCTCTCATGGAGGCCAACCAGGCCCTAGGGAGCAGAAAATGGCCTGATTGGATGACTGGGCTGCCACTGCGTTGTAGCTGGCACGCGCGTCAAAGCACCTCCGGGCTAGGCCCAAGAGGAACGCCCGAATCGGCCATTTCCCCAGAGCCAACCTCGTCGCTAGCTCCTGACAGCCAAATGGCTTCAACGCACGCACGTGCTAGTGCGACCATGGAGATGGAGGGCGTTCCCGCGCGCAAGCGAAAAAAGGGGGCGGGAGGATTTGGTCATCTCCTGCCGAGGCCGTCCCCGTATTTCTACCCCTTCCTCTCACCGCCGCTTTCAAAACCACCATTCCCCCTTCCAGCTCTCTTCTCCTGTCGGCAAGCAAGGTAAGTAGGCAGCGACGACAGCAGGGCGACTTTGACCACTTCATCGATTTCTCGACCCCGTCGTCCACCTCCAGCGATGACTATGAGTAACATGATTGTGACTTCTCCAGCTCCATATTATTAGGGTTAGATCTCTGACCGCTTTAGCTTAGATCTGTCACTAATGTAGGCTTGTAGGTTAGATCTTTGACTGTTCATGCTTCGATTCATGGTGTACACTGTTAGAATTGTGATTCTTTACCTCAATGAGCATGGCTTGTCTTTTTTTGTCTTGTTGGCTGCCTAGATTGTGCCATGGTAGTCTTGTATGATCTAGTTCTTTGTATCCCTTGATCTAGTTCTATGTCAACCCATGATCTTGTACTACGTCAATTATGCCATCGTTTAACTAGCTTGTACATTATGGAGAAATGTAGGACACGTTGTGCTAGGATTTCCTTAGCCAGGCTCTGGTCCCCTTTGAGGAATCGTGGATCCCTTCATTTGTCGATGATTCGCAAGCTCCCTTGGGTGAGAACCTCGTGAATGCGGAGGTGGATCAGAGTTCTGAACAACCTCAACATGCGCAACTCGGATCGCAAAGCAGTGTGCATAGCCTTGTTAATATCATGACATCAAATGTTTCCATGAACCTTGCTAGGGCAAGGGCAACTCGGGCAGCGCGCAAAGCGCAGGCTGTGCAGATGAAGGGCGCCATGAAGTGGCTGCCATTCCAGTCCTCCTTTGTGCTGGAGACGATGTGCGAGATCATCGGGACCGGCGTCCGTACTAACAAAGTTTTCAAGGAGGTCCACCTCATTGCTATTTCCAAGACTATATTTGAGCATTGCGGAGCCGAGGTGACCTCTACTCAGGTGTACAACCACCCGAGAAAGTGGAGGACGAGGTGGATCCATGTTAGCAAGCTCAGAGATCTAAGCGGTGCTCAATGGGATGCGGACGACTGCATCATCATGTTAGAGGCTGACCACTAGCATGACACATCATGGTTAGCACATCTGCTACATCTAACTATTTTGCACTTGTCATTTGCTCATCTTTGGCCACTTCTAACACTCTTCCTTGTCGTCCTTCTTTAGGATCACCCCAAGGACGCCGAGTTCCTCAACAAGATGAACCTCAACTACCGTGAGAAGCACACCATCGTTGTTGGTGGTATCGCCGCGGGCAAGTTTTCCATGGGATCCATTGAGCCCCTTGGCACGCCTTCACCTTCTCCTGAGGAGGGAGCTGACATGCAGGAGTCCGATATCATCATCATCATCGATGGCATGTTCAAGGCTGGCACTGCCTAGGCACCTAGAGGCAGGCCTCTACCAGGCCATCATGAGCGTTGTTGAGTACTCCGAGGAGGATCTCATGGCAGCTCTAAGCCACCTTGTCGACCAGAAGGCCCAGGGCACCAACTTTGTTGGCATGGGGGGCAGCCATAGGTCTGTGGCTCAGGAACTACATGTACAAGCACTACTACAATCTGTAGTGGTGCCATAGGGCACTGGGGCTGGGGATGCATGCTTGCTTGTGATGGCTAGTGATGATGATGATCTTGTGATGTATATTTTGGTGGTAGCTAGGGCTTAAAGACTTCTTATGGCCTATAAGTATCATGAGGTGGTGCATACTAATCACTCATGTGATGAAGACTTTGCGGTGCTAGGATGACACCCACTTTTGATGTGGTGCTAGGTTAACACCTTAGTGCTAGGATGAAATTGTGATCCACTTTTGGTAACGATCATACATGCTCCCCCTTGGCTTATGAACTTGCGAAATTGTTGAGTTGCTTGGATGATCATGTTGAGCTTGTAATTTTGCTTCTGATCATATACTTACCTCTTTTGTTTTTGTTCAATGTTAGTGGTACATGGTGTTTAGCATGGTTTTTAAGGCGACGCCTTGGCGCCTTAAGGAGGGAGGGCGCTTTGGCGCCTAGGCGACGCCTAGGCGGGCGTTTTGGACGCCTAGGCGCCTAATGCGATTGTTTTTACAAAGCGGAGGGGGAGCGCCCTGACGCCTAGGCATCGCCTAGGCGACGACTAAGCGATGTTTTTTAAACCATGGTGTTTAGGGGGATGCATCCAGGATTGTACAGTTCTTGGAGGATCTACGAGGCTCAGTTCAATGGTTTCTCCCACAACAGCTACAGAGAGGAGGCAGAGGAGGGGTTCAACCTATTCTTGGTTGATGATGCAATGGCTTTTCAAGGTATAGATGTTGAAGCACGGCTCAAGGTATGGCTCTTCAAGCTATGCATGTTGGAGGTATGCATGTGGAAGCTATGCTTCTTCAAGCTATGGTTGTTGAAGCAATGCCTCATCAGGGAGTATAATCGCATGTTCCGGTAACCTCACCAAAGTTTGAACGTGGTAACTGTAAGCACACTAAGCTGGTTAACCAAACGCCTTGTCTTTGCATCTTCCGTGCATTAAAATGAGTTTGTTGGCAACCAAATAAATGGGCCGAAGTTACCCTAGAAATGCAGCCAAGTCACTTGTGGGCAACCAAATGAAATGCATACATGGTTTGCGACCCATCCTAGCCCCCTATCGCTTGCCCCTCGGGAGCCCCAAATGGGCTGCAACCTACCAATCGCGCCTCAAGTGACATCACAATCAGGTGAGCTAGCGACTAAGGAAGATTATCAGAAATTGGTTGGGCGGCTATTATACATATGTCATACCAAGCCTAGCATTACATATGTCGTGGGTGTGATGAGAAGATACATGCATGAACCGAGGAGTGGGCTGGGCATCTTAATATAGTGCACAGAATCTTAAAATATTTGAAGGGGCACTAGAAAAGGGGTTGTGGTTTGCAAAGAGTGGACATCTTGAGGTGGATGGCTATAGTGATTTTGATTGGGTTGGTTGTCAAGATGATAGAAGAACGACGTCCAGCTATTTGTGTTTGTGGGAGGAAATTTGGTGTCATGGAGAATCAAGAAACAGACCGTTGTATCTAAATCAACAGCACAAGCTAAATAGAGAGCTTTATCTCAAAGGTTGAGTGAGATACTATGGGTAAAGAATCTTCTGAGCAAGTTGAAACTTCTAACCAAGTGACCCATTAGCGTGTGATGTGACAATCAGTCAGCCATAAGTATTGCAAATAATCCAGTCCAATATGATATGACCAAACAAGCGGAAATTGATCGTTTCTTCATTAACGATTAACTTGATGTTGGGATCATCAGTCTTACTCATGTCAGCTCTGGGCAGCAGATTGCAGATTGGTTGATGAAGGGGCTGGAAACACTAACTTTGCATGTGACAAGATGGAATTGATAGATATCTACCATACATGTTAAGGGGGAGTGTTGAACATTGAAGAAGTTTCTAGCCCATGAGGCCCAAGCCCATGTAGGAGCTGACATATAAAAGGAGGGAGCTGGAGGAGAGCAAAACCTAACAACATAACCATAGAGGTGAGCCTCTCTTGTAAGAACACCAATAAATACGAGTCAATTGTAAGAAAGCTATGCAAACCTTCATTAGTATATATTATCACATAAAAACACAATGAGTCCAAGTAAAAAAGCCTAAATAAAGTTGTGGATTTAGTTCTGGAGGAGAAAATGCTTAGTACACTAGAAAAAAAAGAAAGAAGGCAATACCTTTTTAATTTTATTCCAGTGCCCAACACTTGGCGCACAGATTTTCCCACTTGCAAGTTCAGGCTGGCTGACCTGAAATATTACAAGAAGTGAATGTTGCAATTCATCAAACTTCTCCAGAAACTAATGCAACTACTATCGAAACAGACATTTAGTTTGATAGCTAACTGGGACATCATATCTATAGAGCCAACATTACCAAAAAGGAATTATAACATAAATAAAGCTATGGACACTGTCATTAGTATAAGAAAGCTATGGACACTGTCATTAGTATATATTATCACATAAAAACACAATGAGTCCAAATAAAAAGCCTAAATAAAGCTACGGATAGTTCTGGAGAAGAAAATGCTTAGTACACTTGAAAATAAAGAAAGAAGGCAGTACCTTTTTAATTATATTCGCAGGCTCATGGTAGCTGACCTGAAATATTACAAGAAGTGAATGTTGCAATTCATCAACCTTCTATAAAAAACAGAGCACGTGATTCACTTATAGCATATTCAAACTCGAGAGAGCATGTAATAAGTTTAAACTTCTCTTATTCAAACTTATGGTGGTCTCGAGCTGGCTAAACAACGATAAATAAGAGAAGCAGCATGAAACTTATGCAACTACTATCAAAACAAACATTTAGTTTGATAGCTAACTGGGACATCATACCAACATTACCAAAAAGGAATTATATATAATGATCCGTCAATGATTTGAAACTGAAAAACGCCCTTACTGAATGTCTAGTTCTTTCACGATATCTTGCCAAAACAAATGAAACAGATAAAATAGATTCGGTGCACTTAAGTTGAACACCAAAACCAGACCTGACCAGCCGTAGTGGTGCGGGTCGAGTCGACGGCCAGGGGGGAGCCGACGTTCTGGCCAATGTGGAGGCAGACATGGACGCGCTTGGAGCGGCGCGGCACCAGGACGGAAATGCCGTTGCAGAGCACGGGTGGAAAGACGGTGAGGGGCTTCAGGATGGTGAAGTTATCGGGGTGGATGAGATCAAAGTGGCTGCAGGCCCGGAGGGCAGCGACGGTGCACTTGCCGGTGGTCAGGACGCAAAAATGGAGGAGCTTGGTGCAGGCGGGGAGCGCGTTACGGAGCAAGGCGGACTTGGGCTCGCGAGCCGGCGCGTCCGTGCCGCGAGATTCGCAGGCATCGTAGAAGTGGACGATACCGGTGAGGGGCTTGCCGATGTCTCCGGCGTCGGTGAGGCCGAAGCGACTGCAGAGCGGGACGGCGTTGTCGAGGAGGGTGGTGCCGACGGTGACCTTGCCGGTGGTCTGGAGGTAGACGTGGAGGCGCTTGCTGCAGTTAGAGACGAAGACGGAGAGGGCGAGCATCGCCCAGGTGGCCTCGCGGGCCGGCGCGTCCGTGTCGCGAGATTCCCACGCAACGTAGATGTGGACGATGCCGGTGAGGGCCTTGGCGATGTCTCCGGCGTCGGTGAGGCTGAAGCGAGTGCAGAGCGGGACGGCCTTGTCGAGGAGGGTGGCGCCGACGGTGGCCTTGCCGATGGTCTGGAGGCAGACGCGGAGACGCTTGGTGCAGTTCGAGACGAAGACGGGGAGGGCGAGCATGGCCCAGGTGGCCTCGCGGGCCGGCGCGTCCGTGCCGCGCGATTCCCAGGCAACGTGGATGTGGACGATGCCGGTGAGGGGCTTGGCGATGTCTCCGGCGTCGGTGAGGCCGACGCGAGTGCAGAGCGGGACGGCGTTGTCGAGGAGGATGGCGCCGACGGTGGTCTGGAGGCAGACGCGGAGACGCTTGGTGCAGTTCGAGAAGAAGACGGAGAGGGTGAGCATCGCCCAGTTGGCCCTGGCGACGTCTTCAGCGTCGGTGAGGTCGAGGTTGCCGTGGAAGACGTCAGGCGGAGAGGGCGCGAAGGAGGGCGAGAGCGGGACGGGCGCGGACGGGGGCGAGATCGGGACAGCCGCGGACGGGGGCGAGAGCGGGCGGCGGGAAATCCCGTAGAGCTTCCAGAGGGCCCCTGAGCCGTCTCGTAGCAGGAGGATGCGGAGGAGGGCGGGGCCCGTGGAGCCGTCGACGAGAGCTACATCCTGGGTGTGGGTGGATGGCTTCTCGACGCTGTCTCTCGGGCGCTGCTTGGATTCGCCCGCACACCACCACCACCTCATCACGGCGGCGCCGGCGGCGCCGGGATGGGGTTGGTGGAGTTGGGGGAGAGAGGGCGGCGTCGGAATTGGCGAGGGGATTGAGCAGGTGAGAGCATGGGGTTCTGGGTTTTGCTTGCCAGTTGGGTAAAGCTGCTTTACTAGGCAGAGGCCGGCAGACTTGCAGAGGGTGTGCGTAGGGGTGCCGTGCTGCTTCTTCCGGCGATTCGGTTGCGTCTCCCGTTTCCATCCTCAGCCATACGATCAGAATCTTAGGGGCTAGATTGCTTCATTTGGTTTTCGCCTACAGCACCTAATATTTTCCAACGATATTTCCTAATCACGGTGTTGCTGTCTTTTATTGATTTCCCCCGGCTTTTCGAACCTTACTTTTTTATCTTGGTGAATCGGTTTTCAAATTTCAAGTGGCATCTGTAAAAAGACGATCAGTTTTTGTGTCAGCGTTCCCTCCTTGGTCTAGTATAGAGCACGTGATAGCTTCGACGTAAAAGGCCAGTATTGTATCATCATGAAATGCATTTGAGGCGTGTCTGGTTGTTCATAGAGGATTTTATTTTTTTCGAGAACTTACAGGAGATCTACGAGTCATTGAATTAAGTGGTAAGAAATACAATGTCACCCCAGAATATGTTACAAGGCATAAGAGAACCTACAACCAACCCCACCTAGCGCACCAGGCGCTCATCTAAACACAATAGTTCTATGTGCAGGACGCCTACCATCTACCCAACTGAGCCAATCGGCCACGATGAGCTCAGCAAGAGTCGCTAGCGTACATGCCTTCCCATCGAAGATCCGGCCCTCATGATCAGCAGGGCACAAAGAGTTGAAGCAATGTTGTGACCTTGAGGTGACACGCGACATTGCGTCTAGCCACCAAGTTGCAATGCGATCGGTCAAGATAGGCTGGAGTCGATGCAACTCTTGACGGCGCGGGACCCTGAGGTCGATCTACCGCTATATATCACCGTCCGCTTAGCAGAAAATGCCCCCTTAAAGAATGAGATGTCGCCGAGAGGGAGAGTGAATAGGCGTTTTAAAAGCTATTATTGGGTTTGTCAGAATGCGAAATTAAACTAATATTTATTTTACAAGCACAAAATCTAAGTATGTTAGGCTTAACTAAGTACAACAACAATAACTCAAACTAAGCAAGATAGGCACAAGATATATGAATACAAATGATAGTAAGATATAAGTGCATCAAACACGATGGCTATCACAAGAAAAGTAAACTAGGGTATAGAGATAACTGAGGCACGCGAAGACGAAGATGTATTCCCATGCTCCCCACACGAAATGAGGTACATCACACTGGAGAGATGCGGGCTACCACGAAGGTCTCCCGAACGCCACGAAGGCTCACCTTCTTCTCTAAGCCAATACCACAAAGGACAAAGGTCTTTTCCTTATGGCTAGTTTTTCCTCCATTCCGGAGATGGCAAGCTTCACAACCACTTCACGAGCCTCAATGAAGGAGAAGTCCGGACCTCTTCACAATCTTCCACGAAGAGGTCATCGGAGCACCAACCGCCAAGTCATCTAGGATGTAACCCCTCCAAGAGTAACAAGCTCACAGTCTCTCACTCGAACTAATCGTAATGGAGAGCTCAACAACTTATGCAAGGATGCAAAAGCAAGAACACCAAGGGTGCTCAAATCATTCACACTCAAATTCCACTAAAGCAACAAATGTTATGGAGAAACTAGAGAGAAAAAACAATGGAGGAATTCAACAAATGACTCCAAGATCTGGATCCCAAGGGTTCCCCTCAATTAGAGGATGAATTGATTGGTGGAGTTGTAGATCTAGATCTCCTCTTTCAAATCCCTCAAAAATATGCAAGTGTCATGGGAGGGATAGAGAGGAAGCAAGCTTTTGAGGTTTAACAATGTTGTAGGAGAGAGAGAGAGAGAGAGAGAGAGAGAGAGCAAATAGAATGATTGACCCTACCTCCTCAAGGAGAAAGAAGGGCTATTTATAGTCCAAGGAAGAAAACTAGCCGTTTGGGGGTTTCCTGCGAAGCAAACCGGAAGCAAATCGGCAGCGCCAACCCACATGCCAGACGGACCGGCGACAGGGCCGGCAGGTCGGGCCATGCGTCGGACAAACCGGCGGGTCGACCGGCGGGACGAACCGACAGCCCGCCGACTTGTATCCTAAAAGCCACATGGTATAGACATCTGGCGGTCACCGGCGTGGAGCCTAGCACCCGGCCAGTCAGACCGGTGTAGGGGCCAACCTAGCTGGTTTGGTCCTCGGTTTCGCCAAAAATCTCTCACACGCAGTTTTCTCGAAAGAACTAAACTTTGACAAAGTTTTCGAACTCCGATTAAGATGACACCAATATTAGGAATCCTCACGAAATGTTTTAAGATGATTTTAGAGAGGAGACTATCACCGTCAAGAAATGGTAAAGACGTCCACACTCGAAACCGCAATAGAAGATGCATACGGATTCCATTTTCGATGAACTCGGGCTTGTTGAAAAGCTAGCAACAAGCTCAAGAACCTCACACAGACAAACACCGGGAAGCAACAAGAATATAGGGATGCAAAGCTTGCAAAGGATTGAGCTTCCTAAGACGATGCAATCAGGTTACCCACCGAAAGCCCCTCTTGATAGTGCGGCTATCTATCCAATAACCCGGTCTCCAAACAACCACCTTGAGACCGGTACAGTGAAAACCTAGCAAGGCCATGCCTTTGTCTTGCGCATCCCGCTTGATCTTGATGATGACACTTCATGCTTCATTCAAGACTGAGTGCCCACTTGATCATTGTTGCTTCGTAAAGACTCATAATTGCTCCCCCATACACTAATATGGGATAGATTCACACATCTTCACAAGTCCATTATCACCAAATAGACGGCAAGTTTCAAGCATGATCTTATCGATATGCTCATCCTGAACTTGGCCTTCTCAACCTTGATGACGATCACACTTTATATCATCCTTTCATGGGTTATATGAGATCATACTATTGATGCATACCCATGGAAAGATACCTAACCCGCATAAACAACAGAAACACACACATGTAGTGGGATAGCTCATGAAGCATAATTGACAAGGCGTACCATACCAGAAGACCACAAGCTAGCTCTCATGTGAGACATTCTTTATGCATCAAGTGGGGACCTTCCGGGCTTGGCCGGACCAATCTGGACGGTCGGACTCGTCCGGCCAATTCCGGACCATTCTGGGCACAATTTACATGCACCCTAGACCCTGGCCGGACTAAGGCTGGCCCGTGGCCGGACCAGTCCGGCCGGCAGCACACCCCACACCGAAAACATCGTCATTTTCACATCCGGACTCCGAATTTGATAATTTTGGGCTCGTTAGAATCACAACAAAAAGCTTTACAAGATCATGCAGGGAAACATCATAATCCAACCACGGAGGATAATATAAGATTTAACCTATCTATCAGAGCCAAATCGGTCACACCTCCAATAGGGAAAATGCAACAATTTGAGTTTGGAAACTCGGATTTAGGTGAAACCAATTTTGTTGCAAATATGGTGGCAAGAGCTACACCACTAAGAGATAAAATCTTAAGAACAAGTGGGATACAAAAATTCATGAATTCAGAGGTGAAACCTCTCAATACGAAAAACCGGGAAAAACTCCAATATCAAAAACACAACAAGTATTCCATGTGGAATCCGTTTTTTATGAACTAGAGCATTTCATGAGAATAAGTACAAGCTCTAAAACACCATATGGATAAGATCTAAATAAAAACCAAGAAATATGATGCAAGGATGCAAAGTTTTGACCTCTATTTGAATGATACGACCGAGTTACTCACTCGAGAGTCCCTTGATAGTGCGGCAACTAACCTATACCCCGGTCTCCCAACTAAACCATGAGACCGGTAAGAAAGAAACCCTATCAAGACCAAACCTTAACCTTGCGCATTCCACTTGAGTTTGATGATGATGATCTTGACCGCAACAAGATGAAACACCGTTCTTGATTGTGCTTGCTTGATGATGATGAGGTCTTGCGGATTGCTCCCCCATACTCCACTATAGATGAGCTTCTTCTTTGGTGCAATTCACATATCCATGAACACATATGAATGGCAAGCTTCAAGCATGTGAGCTCTCCGAGTTGACTCATCTTAAACTTGCACCTTATTTCTTTGTATTGCAACCTTGAAGCTAACTCATGGTTCAAGCATTGCCTATGGTCACATATGACTCAATGCAAATATTAAGTCCATAGGGATTATCATTAATTACCAAAACCACACATGGGGGCTCTATGCACTTTCAGATGACATCTACCCTGACTGGGCCACACTGGTGAAGACTGTTCGTAATCCAAACTCCGAGAAGACGAGGAGGTTTGACAAGATGCAAGAGGCTTGCAGGAAAGATGTGGAGCGTGGATTTGGTGTGCTCCAAGCTCGGTGGGCAATTGTCTGTCACCCGGCAAGAACATGGTCGCTGAAGACCATGCACGAGGTGATGACATGTTGCGTGATCATGCACAAAATGATCGTTGAGAATGAGCGTCCTGATGGCCGCAATGAGAACCAGTGGGAATTCCAAGGTGAGCTGGCTGCGCCACTCCCTGGGGCTTTATCACATCTTACCCATTTAGGATTTGTTGGAGTTTACCCTATATATTGGAACAAAGAAAGCAAAGCATGCCATAGAATATACATATAGTAAATATGCATGCATGAGACTCTCAATAACCAAACGGAAATACAATTTGGATGAGGGGAAGAAACCCGGTACTCACAGGGGTAGCTGCGCACCCCTTCCGCACGTGACACCTGTCCAAACGGTCAACCCCAATAACAACCCCCCGCGCGTTCTTAACTCGTTAACAACCGATTAATTAGCGTTGGCTCCTTCTCCTTTCTCCTTTCTCGTATCTGGTTGTGTCCCTCGTTTCTACAGTCGCCTGCACGCCGGCGATGTGTATCAGGAAGCCTCGTCCTCCGCCCTCCCGCCATGTATGCCAAAGGAGATAGCGCTGAACACCGTTAATAAGCGGTTAAACGGATTTTTTCCTCGATTCACTACCTCCTGCCATGGACGCCCTGCCAAGCTTGACCTCCGCCCTCCCCAAGCTCAAGCGCCGCACCCGCGATCCCCGACCCTTCGCCGCTACCTTTAGTCGAGTTGCTGGCCGCCTCGTGCGCTTTCAGTGCTCTCCTCCAGAAACGGTAAAACAAGAGCTCAAATCGGTGTTGGGCGTGGCCACTACGGAAAATCGAGATCTCAAATCGAGTCAGGCGAATGGAAACTGAGAGCTAGGAGAAGGTAAATCAAGAGCTCCTCGTCCCTCACCGCGTTGGGCTTGGCCACGACGGGATCAAATCGAGTCAACGGGCGGCGGCGGTCGCGTCCCTCGCCGCGTCGGGCGCGAGCACGATGGGGAGAGGGGAAATGGAGGTGCGGAGTGCCTGGGAACGATGCCGAACAGCGTTGGACACTACAGCTCAAAATCGTGTCAACGGGAGCTCGGGGGAGCGGCTATGCAGGTTGGCTCGCGGCAAGGAGCAGTTCGAGCTAGAGCGTGTTTGTTGGATCAGCGATTAGCTAGGAGAGGTCATGAGTACGGCTGATATCGGGGGATTAGCTCTTTCCTTTTGGTAGAGCCATGGATTAGCAATTGGGATTCATGTACACCACGCGGGACACGGTCAAAGCACATCCTCAATAAGAATGAATCTCCGTGTAGATCTAACGGCAGCGCACACATGCGTAGGTACCCATGTGTGTAGCAAATCCACTCTCTTTGGACGAGATACCAATTAAATCAAGAACAATAGTTGTCCAAATTATATCAAAGAATCAAATCAACACAATATTGATTCCAAAGACTTATCTCATTTCAAGAAGCTAATTAAACCCAAAACTAGCAATGAGATGACCAACTCCCAAGCGAGCAAGGTTCCAACAAATAAACCAAACCCTCACACTTTTCATGATGGCACAAGTACCAAAAATAAAGGGATTTCTATTCCCGTGCCCTCAGGTCCTTAGTTGTACTCAGTTTTCCCCAGCTCCTTAGTTTTTCCTCAGTTTTTCCCAACCCTTGTTTGAAACCCATAGAAGGAGCTCAGATGGCAGGATTCCCGTTTAGTTGACCATTCTGTGTTGACATGTGGGGCTGCGTTGTGTGGGGCCACGTCGCGTGGGGCTGGTAGAAAGGGACCGCGTGGGACAGGACGAGACCGCGTTTGGTTGCACGTGAGCAGGAGCTGGGTTCTGTCTCTCTCGGCCCAAATTGGCATTTTTAAGAGTACCTTTTCCCCCTCTTTCTCTCTATCTTTTTTCACCTAATTAGTATCAAATCTAGAGAAGCTTGCATTTCTGTCTTTCTTCAATTATTTGTGCCTTTTGGCCCTCGTTGTTTACCCAATATGGCAGCAAATCTAGTACTCCCTCTAGTCCATATGTATGTAGTTAAATCTAGAAGCAAATCTCCAGGGTAATGTACGATAAATTCACACAGTCATATAGTAGAATAAGGATAGATAATAGGGATCCCTCCCTAGATAATAAGCTGCATACATCAGCCAACATAGTAACAGGTTCGAGGTTCTTCACAACACCATCATACTAACAACATAACAACAAGGGATCCCTAGCTAACAACAAAATAGAGGAGGCAACAGCACACGTCCATGACTCCGCCTACCCCATCTGGCTCTGCCTCCACTTGTTGCTCGCCTTGGGCACCTTGGGCTTGAGCGGAGGCATGCGCCCGGCGGCGATCTCCACCCGATGCAAGTTGCGGAGGTGGATGCCGAGCGCCTTGTGCTTGGCGCGGAAGGAGTAGACGTTCATCGTCGCACCGACCTTGGGGAAGGTCTTGCCGATGTCCTCGGCATGCGTGAGGAGGCAGTTGAAGTCGGTTCCCTCGAGTCTCCTAGTGCAGAAGGGGCACCTGTAGACACCCTTGGCGAAGTAGGATATGTACTGGTCGACTGATACGTTCAATTTGCATCACTATTTTATATCATAATTTGATGTTATTCATTGATATATTTCATATTTGGAGATGATACTTATGTTATTTCATCTATTTTGCATGTTTCATGATTATTGGAGGATCGCGCACCGGAGCCAGGATTCTGCTGGAAAAAGCACCATCAGAATGCAATATTTCGGAAGATCAACAATTGACGGGAATTATACGAAAAATCCTATTTTTCCAGATGACGAAGGGAGCCAGAAGGGGGAGCCGAGGAGGGCCGCCATGGGCCCCCTCACAGGCCGGCGCGGGCCCCGCCCCGGCCGCGCCGCCCTGTGAGGAGGGGGCCCACAGCCCCCTCTCGCCTCCTTTTCTTCGCGTACTCCTTCGTCCCGAAAACCTAAGCCAGAGGGGTACGTCGCGAAGAGCCATAGCCGCCTCTGCGAGGCGGAGAACACCAGAGAGAAAAGAGCTCTCCGTCAGGCTGAGATCTGCCGGGGAAATTCCCTCCCGGAGGGGGAAATCGACGCCATCGTCACCATCAACGAGCTGGACATCATCTCCATCACCATCACCATCATCTTCATCATCATCACCGCCATCTCCACCGCTGCACCTCGTCACCGCTGTAGCAATTTGGGTTTGATCTTGATTGTTTGATAGGGGAAACTCTCCCGGTGTTGATTTCTACTTGTTATTGATGCTATTGAGTGAAACCGTTGAACCAAGGTTTATGTTCAGATTGTTAGTCATTATCATATCACCTCTGATCATGTTCCATATGATGTCTCGTGAGTAGTTCGTTTAGTTCTTGAGGACATGGGTGAAGTCTAAATGTTAGTAGTGAAGTATGGTTGAGTAATATTCAATGTTATGATATTTAAGTTGTGGTGTTATTCTTCTAGTGGTGTCGTGTGAACGTCGACTACACGACACTTCACCTTTATGGGCCTAGGGGAATGCATCTTGTACTTGTTTGCCAATTGCGGGGTTGCCGGAGTGACGAAACCTCGAGCCCCCGTTGGTATATCGATGCAGGAGGGATAGCAGGATCTCAGAGTTTAAGGCTGTGGTTAGATTTATCTTAATTACTTTCTTATAGTTGCGGATGCTTGCAAGGGGTATAATCACAAGTGTGTATTAGTCCTAGGAAGGGCAGTACATTAGCATAGGTTCACCCACACAAGACTTATCAAAACAATGAAGATTAATTAGCCGTATGTAGCGAAAGCACTAGACTAAAATCCCGTGTGTCCTCGAGAACGTTTGGTCATTATAAGTAAACAAACCGGCTTTTCCTTTGTGCTAAAAAGGATTGGGCCACTCGCTGCAATTGTTACTCTCGCACTTTACTTACTCGTACCTTATTCATCTGTTACATCAAAACCCCCTAAATACTTGTCTGTGAGCATTTACAGTGAAACCTTCATCGAAACTGCTTGTCAACACCTTCTGCTCCTCGTTGGGATCGACATTCTTACTTATCAAAGATACTGCGATACACCCCCTATACTTGTGGGTCATCAAGACTATTTTCTGGCGCCGTTGCCGGGGAGTGAAGCGCTATTGGTAAGTGGAATTCGTAAGGGAAATTTCTACTGTTTGTGCTGATTTTATTTCTGCTCGCTTGCTATAATTCATTATGGAGAGATCTTCTCTTGAGTGTTTATTTGGGAAATCTACTACTACCGCAAAGGTAGTGGATGAGGCGCCGGAGTAAGGAATAAATACCATACAAAATACCTATGAAAATTATTGAACGTGTAGTGGGTAACCGTTATACGGGGGATGGAACTGTCCACCCCGGAGATCATTTACTATTCTTACATGAATTATGCGGTTTATTCAAGTGTGCGGTATTGCTATGGATGAAGTGAGGAAGAAACTATTCTCTGTATCGTCTGTCCGGTAAAGCGGCGCATTGGTATAAATTACTTGGATAATGGGGATTCTCTTGAATGGAATGATATTGTGCCCCGGTTTTATTCTAAGTTCTATCCTCCAAGTGAGATTCACAAAGATCGGAATCGCATATATAATTTTTGGCCTCATGAAGGAGAGAGTATTGCCCAAGCGTGGGGGAGATTGAAGTCTTTAATGCTCAAATGCCCCATTCATGAGCTTCCGGTAATATTATTATTGATAATTTCTATGCAAGACTTTCTTTTCAAGACAAGACCTTGCTGGATACTTCTTGTTCTGGATCATTTACACGCAATAAGGAAGAGTTTAAAAGGGACCTTCTTAATCGTATCCAAGAAAATACTGAAGGATGGGAGAATGACAAGGATAGAGAATCAGGTATAAATTATGATTATAAATGCATTGAAGCTTTTATGGATACTGATAAATTTCGTAATATGAGTGCTACTTATGGTCTTGATTCTCAAGTTGCCGCAAATCTTTATAAGGCTTTTGCTTCTCATTATGAATTGCCTAAGAATAACTTTGATAAGTATCATGAACCGTATAAAGATAAAATTGATTCATCTATAAATAAATGTGTTGTAGTTGAAGCTCGTTGATCATGTTATTCCCGAAGCTTATATTGAAAAAACTCCTTTCCCTGCTAAAATGAAGGAGTACTCGTTATAAATAGTGTGGTTCATAAAAGTGAAAAGAAACCTATAGAACCCGAAGAACAAATAAAAGTTGAACCTGCTGTTGCAATTGTTAAAGATCTTGTGACTGAAAATGTAGAAGATGGTGATATTATTTTCTGTGAAGATGCTTCTAATATTGTTTCGCGTCCTAATAAGTCTAGGAAAGCTAGTGTTCCTATGCTATCTGTTAGAATTGGTGATCATTGTTATTATGGTTTATGTGATATTGGTGCAAGTATTAGTGCTATTCCTTATGAACTTTACACGGAGATTATGCACGAAATTGGTTCTTGTGAACTTGAAGATATTGATGTGGTTATTCGGCTGGCTAATAGAGAAACTATATCTCCAATTGGTATTATTCGAGATGTGGAAGTTTTATGTGGTAAGATGAAATATCCTGCTGACTTTTTGGTACTTGGTTCTGCTGCTAGTAAATATTGTCCTATCATTTTTGGTAGACCTTTTCTAAATACTTGTGGAGCTATTATAGATTGCAAGAAAGAGAAAATTTTGACTAAATTTGTCTGGTGAATCTTATGAATTTAACTTCTCTAAATTTACCAAAACTCCTTATAAAATTGATTCGCCTAATAGTGATTTTAAAGTTGAACAAGTGTGCATCTATTGCTCTTGCTCCTAGTAATCCTTTGCAGCAACATTTGGAGAATAGTGAGAGTGAAGTTTTTAGGGAAGAAAGAGATGAGCTTGATGAAATTTTCCTTCGTCAACCTATTCTTAAGCATGATTTACCGGTGGAAGATCCGGGTACAACACCACCACCAAAGGAAGATCCTGTCTTTGATTTAAAACCATTGCTCGATAATCTTAAATATGCTCATATTGATGATAAGAAAATATATCCTGTTATTATTAGTTCTAAGCTTTCAGAGTTTGAAGAAGAAAGGTTATTGGAAATACTGAAGAAACACCGAGGTGCTATTGGCTACACTCTTGATGACTTGAAGAAATCTCCCTCTATTTGCCAACACGCCATTAATATGTAAGATGATGCGAAGCCTGTTGTTGAACCTCAGTGTCGTCTAATTCCGAAGATGAAGGATGTGGTAAGAAATGAGGTATTAAGACTCCTTGAAGCTGGTATTATATATCCTATTGCTGATAGTAGATGGGTTAGTCATGTGCATTGTGTTCCTAAGAAAGGAGGAATGACTCGTTGTGCCTAATGATAATGATGAGCTCATACCTCAAAGAGTAGTTGTAGGTTATAGAATGTGCATTGATTATCGAAAAGTTAATAAGGTTACTAAGAAAGATCATTACCCTTTACCATTTATTGATCAAATGTTAGAAAGGTTATCTAAAAATACTCATTTTTGCTTTCTTGATGGTTATTCTGGGTTTTCACAAATTGCTGTTAAAACTAAAGATAAAAAAAAAACCACTTTCACTTGTCCCTATGGAACTTATGCTTATAGGCGTATGCCTTTTGGTTTATGTAATGCTCCTGCTACTTTTCAAAGATGCATGTCTGCTATTTTTCATGGCTTTTGTGAGAGTATTGTAGAGGTATTCATGGATGATTTTTCTCGTCTATGGGAATTCTTTTGATAGTTGCTTGCGGAACCTTGATAAAGTTTTGCAGAGATGTGAAGAAACTAACCTTGTTCTTAATTGGGAGAAATGCCACTTTATGGTTAATGAAGGAATTGTATTGGGACATAAAATTTCCGAGAGAGGTATTGAAGTTGATAGAGCTAAAGTTGAAGCCATTGAGAAGATGCCTTATCCAAGGGATGTTAAAGGTATTCGTAGTGTTCTTGGTCATGCTGGGTTTTATAGGAGGTTTATTAAAGACTTCTCCAAGATTTCAAAGCCTCTTACTAATCTTCTTCAAAAAGATGTACCTTTTGTTTTTGATGATGATTGTAAGGAAGCTTTTGAAACTCTAAAGAAAGCCTTAATAACTGCCCCTATAGTTGAACCTCCTGATTGGAACTTACCATTTGAAATTATGTGTGATGCTAGTGGTTTTGCTGTAGGCGCTGTTCTTGGACAGCGAGTAGATAAAAAACTGAATGTTATTCATTATGCTAGTAAAACTCTTGATGCTTGCTCAAAGAAATTATGCTACTACTGAAAAAGAATTGTTAGCTGTAGTCTTTGCTTGTGATAAGTTTAGATCTTATATCGTTGATTCAAAAGTTACTATTCATACTGATCATGCTGCAATTAGATACCTTATGACAAAGAAAGATGCTAAGCCAAGGCTTATTAGATGGGTATTTCTGTTGCAAGAATTTGATTTACATATTGTAGATAGGAAAGGTGCTGATAATCATGTTGCTGATAATTTGTCTAGATTGGAAAATATTGCTTATGATCCTGTTCCTGTTAATGATAGTTTTCCAAATGAACAATTGGATGTAATAAAGGTGAGCTCGCGAGACAGTCCTTGGTATGCTGATTATGCTAACTTTATCGTTTCCAAGTACTTGCCTCCAACCTTTTCAGCTCAGCAAAGGAGGAAATTCTTTTATGACTTGAGGCATTATTTTTGGGATGACCCACACTTATATAAAGAAGGAGTGGATGGTATTCTGCGAAGGTGTGTTCCCGAATATGAACAACAAGAGATATTGAGTGAATGTCATGGTAGTGCTTATGGAGGACATCACGCCGGAGATAGAACCGCGCAAAAGGTTCTACAATCAGGTTTTTATTGGCCAACTCTCTTCAAAGATGCAAGGAAGTTTATTTTATCTTGTGATGAATGTCAAAGGGTTGGTAATATCTCCAGACGCAATGAAATGCCTATGAATTATACTCTTCTTATTGAACCGTTTGATTGTTGGGGATTTGACTTCATGGGACCTTTTCCCTCTTCAGAAGGTAACACTCATATACTTGTTGTTGTTGATTATGTCACTAAATGGGTGGAAGCCATACCTACAAAAAGTGCTGATGGTGAGACCTCTTTAAGAATGCTTTTAGACATTATTTTTCCTAGATTTGGAGTTCCTAGATATATTATGACAGATGGAGGTTCTCATTTTATTCATGGTGGTTTTAGAAAAACTCTTGCTAAATATGGTATTAATCATAGAATTGCTTCCGCTTATCATCCTCAAACTAGTGCGCAACTAGAACTATCAAATAGGGAAATTAAATCTATCTTGCAAAAGACTGTTAATAAAACTAGAAAGAATTGGGCTAGTAAATTGAAGGAAGCACTATGGGCTTATAGAACTGCTTATAAAAACCCCATGGGAATGTCACCTTATAAAATGGTTTATGGAAAAGCTTGTCATTTACCTTTATAACTAGAGCACAAAGCTTATTGGGCTGTTAGAGAACTAAACAAAGATCCTAAACTAGCCGGTGATAAGAGGTTGTTGCAATTAAGTTCTCTAGATGAATGGAGAAGTGAAGCTTATGAAAATGCTAAACTCTTTAAAGAGAAAGTTAAGAAATGGCATGATAGAAGGATTATCAAAAGAGAGTTTAATATTGGGGATAAAGTCCTATTGTATCGGTCTCGTCTCAGATTCTTTGCAGGGAAATTACTCTCGAAATGGGAAGGACCATATGTTGTTGAGGAGGTGTATCGTTCAGGAGCAATTAAAATTAGTTCTCTCCAAGGCAATGCCACGCAAGTGGTGAATGGACAAAGGCTCAAGCATTATATCTCAGGTGATTCTTATAATGTAGATGTTGATGTTATTCGAGTGGAAACACCGGAGGCTTTCATCAAAGGTCAAATTGACAGTCCGCCAGAACCCGACTTTGAATAGGTAACAGTACAGGTAATAAAAAGTTCGCAATTTACTTTCCGAACAATGTTTTTGCTGTTTTTGGAAAATATGAAAAATTACGAGATCGAAACGGAGTGGAGGAGACGCACGAGGGCGTGCCCCCATAGGCCGGCGCGGGCCCCAGCCTGGCCGCGCCGCCCTATGAGCTGGCCGCCTCGTCGCCTCTTTCCGACTCCGGTTCGACCTGGTACTTTCCTTATGACATAAAAATTCCTGCTATATAATCCCCGGACCCCTGGAGGTCCGTATATCGTTTTCTCGACGTGTTTTGTTTCGAGCTGTTTCTGCCAGGATCTGTCTTCAATCTAGGAGCACCATGGTCTCCAACAACAAGGACAAGGAGCCTTCGGAGGAAGGTATCCAAGACCCCGCGTTGAAGGAAGAAGTCAAGGAGGATGATGAGGAAGTCGAAGAAGTTCCGCGAGTACACCCGCGCACCACCATTGCAAGCATCGGAGTGGTGTCAAACCCGTTCAACGCCAAGAAGAGTGCACGGATTAGCACCGGAGGAGGAGTTCCACGTCATTACCTAGCTCCAAAGACATCTTCTTCGGGCACTTACCATCCCTTCGCAATCTAATCTACAATAATCAAATTGAAAGGACCCCCAAGGCAGCATTGCCTAGCAATTGGGATATAGATCGTTCTAACACTGCAGGAAGGACGAAGCCTGAAGCTGAAGGGTGGGGAAATAACTCCAAGAATTGGGACTCGCCGTCGGACATACTCCTTAATCGCGTCGAGCACAATTCGGAGATGATCCGCAACCTCATGTACAAGATTGATGAGCTTCAGGAGCTTGTGGAGAAGCTTGTTGGGAATTCATCACCACCATCGCCAAAGGAGTAATTCATCATCGGTATTGGCATCCCCTTGGTTTGTTCCAAGATTGGGGGAGTGTCGCGGTATCACATCATCACTACCTTTTACTTTTTACTATCAAGTAGTGTCATATCATGAGTAGGGAAGTTATCATATAAGATGGGTTGCAGTGTGGAAGTATCTCTCCTTTAGTTTGTCTATGTATCCCTTGGTGTGAGTTATCGTTATTAAATATTAATGAGAAGTCTTATCATTTACATATTGCACACCTTATTTTAGTTTGCAATTTCTATTATATGATTGATCTTGATTTTAGTATTGGTACCACTTTGGGAGCATTGAGTAAATTTATTTGGTTTTGGCAAACTTAGCATTGGTCAATAGCAACAACACCTTGAGGTTTAAGTAGAAAAGAGAAATATACATATAGTTGTTTCATTGTCTTCCTTTCTTGTTAGCTCATAGCTTATTATTCTGAAGTTAAAATTGTTTGTGCTTGTAAGAAAGATGCATGATTATGCCTATCACATGTATATTTGTTTGTTTCCCTCAACTCTTATGCTTGCTAATTAACCTTGCTAGCCAAAGACCTGTACTGAGAGGGAATGCTTCTCGTGCATCCAAACCTGAACCCAAACCTATGCCCTTTGTGTCCACCATATCTACCTACTGCATGGTATTTTCTGCCATTCCAAGTAAATACTTCATGTGCTACCTTTAAACAATTCAAAATTTATTACTTCTTATTTGTGTCAATGTTTTATAGCTCATGAGGAAGTATGTGGTGTTTTATCTTTCAGTCTTGTTAGGCAGCTTCCACTAATGGACTAGTGGCTTCATCCACTTATCCTATAATTTTGCAATAAGAGCTAGCAACGGGGTTCCCAGCCCCAATTAATCAACTCTCATTAATAATTCTCTTCACATGTTTTGCCTTGATTCATCAGTAAGCAACTTAATTTTGCAATAGACACTCCTCCATGGTATGAGATTGTTGGAAGGCACCCGAGGATTCGGTTAGCCATGGCTTGTGTAAGCAAAGGTTGGGGGGAGTGTCATCCTTAAATAAACTAAAGTACATGTGTAAACAAAAGAGAAGAGGGATGATTTACCTTGCTGGTAGATATGACGTCCTTCATGGGAGCCGCTCTTTGGAGGTCTGTTTGGCAAGGGGGTTAGAGTGCCCGCTACCAGTCGTTGACAACAACAAACACCTCTCAAAACTTTACTTTTATTCTCTTTATATGATTTCAAAACTGAAAAAGCTCTAGCACATGATTTAATCCCTGCTTCCCTCTGTGAAGGGCCTGTCTTTTACTTTATGTTGAGTCAGTAAACCTATTTCCATCCATCTCAAGCAAGCATTTGAGTTGTTGTGATCAAACCATTATATTGTGATTTGCTTCATCATGTCTTTACTCTTCCTTGTTCAGTACAAGTTTTACCTGAATGAATATAGCTTTGAAAGTTATCAATGATCATTATGATTGAGTATGCAAGATAAGCCACATAAACTTTAACATGAGAGCGCTGCTCAATAGATAAGTATAATCACGTTAAGCTGTTCTCTGACCAAGAACAAAGTTTGCCATCACCAACTATGATTTCTTATGCACCTTTATTTGTGATTACCTTATACTTGTTTCAAGTTGAGTTATATGAGGAAGTTGTTTACTAGAATGTCTTGTGTGAATGAATATGATGCTTCTTGTCCGTATTTGATTTATCGACTCTTCACTCCATAAACATGTGGTCCCGTTTACCGAGTTCGAGTTTCGCTTGGGGACAAGCGAGGTCTAAGCTTGGGGGGAGTTGATACGTCCAATTTGCATCACTATTTTATATCATAATTTGATGTTATTCATTGATATATTTCATATTTGGAGATGATACTTATGTTATTTCATCTATTTTGCATGTTTCATGATTATTGGAGGATCGCGCACCTGGAGCCGGGATTCTGCCTGGAAAAAGCACCGTCGAATGCAATATTTCGGAAGATCAACAATTGACGGGAATTATACGAAAAATCCTATTTTTCCGGATGATGAAGGGAGCCGGAAGGGGAGCCGAGGAGGGCCGCCATGGGCCCCCCTCACAGGCCGGCGCGGGCCCTGCCCTGGCCGCGCCGCCCTGTGAGGAGGGGGCCCACAGCCCCCTATCGCCTCCTTTTCTTCGCGTACTCCTTCGTCCCGAAAACCTAAGCCAAAGGGGTACGTCGCGAAGAGCCATAGCCGCCTCTGCGAGGCGGAGAACACCAGAGAGAAAAGAGCTCTCCGGCAGGCTGAGATCTGCCGGGGAAATTCCCTCCCGGAGGGGGAAATCGACGCCATCGTCACCGCCAACGAGCTGGACATCATCTCCATCACCATCACCATCATCTTCATCATCATCACCGCCATCTCCACCGCTGCACCTCGTCACCGCTGTAGAAATTTGGGTTTGATCTTGATTGTTTGATAGGGGAAACTCTCCCGGTGTTGATTTCTACTTGTTATTGATGCTATTGAGTGAAACCGTTGAACCAAGGTTTATGTTCAGATTGTTATTCATTATCATATCACCTCTGATCATGTTCCATATGATGTCTCGTGAGTAGTTCGTTTAGTTCTTGAGGACATGGGTGAAGTCTAAATGTTAGTAGTGAAGTATGGTTGAGTAATATTCAATGTTATGATATTTAAGTTGTGGTGTTATTCTTCTAGTGGTGTCGTGTGAACGTCGACTACACGACACTTCACCTTTATGGGCCTAGGGGAATGCATCTTGTACTTGTTTGCCAATTGCGGGGTTGCCGGAGTGACGAAACCCGAGCCCCCGTTGGTATATCGATGCAGGAGGGATAGCAGGATCTCGAGTTTAAGGTCGTGGTTAGATTTATCTTAATTACTTTCTTGTAGTTGCGGATGCTTGCAAGGGGTATAATCACAAGTGTGTATTAGTCCTAGGAAGGGCAGTACATTAGCATAGGTTCACCCACACAACACTTATCAAAACAATGAAGATTAATTAGCCGTATGTAGCGAAAGCACTAGACTAAAATCCCGTGTGTCCTCGAGAACGTTTGGTCATTATAAGTAAACAAACCGGCTTGTCCTTTGTGCTAAAAAGGATTGGGCCACTCGCTGCAATTATTACTCTCGCACTTTACTTACTCGTACCTTATTCATCTGTTACATCAAAACCCCCTGAATACTTGTCTGTGAGCATTTACAGTGAAACCTTCATCGAAACTGCTTGTCAACACCTTCTGCTCCTCGTTGGGATCGACATTCTTACTTATCGAAGATACTGCGATACACCCCCTATACTTGTGGGTCATCATCGACCTGCAGCCTCCGCAGCACCTGCCGAGTATTGGTGTGCTGGTCCTCGTCGTCGATGCCGACGTCGCTGCCAGACACCTGATCCATATCAAACGGAAACTATGAATGAATGAATGAGTTGCAACGATGACTAACGTGCATGATAACAAAGTTAGGAAAAACAGAGGCAGCCTCAGTTAGAGTGGACACGATTATATATCTACATGGACGGTGTTAGCGAACCAAAGCTCATGCACAACAGATTTGTACACAACAATGGTTCGCTGAACCCTCCTTGTAAAAATTTGTGCCCAACGATTCATCATAGGCACAGATTCCAGATCTGAACTTGAGCCCATTCCAGATTATTTGCAAAATTAAACGGTTGATATCTTTTGATTCGTGCATAAAATAACTGATTGAGATCTCATGATTACTTGCATAAATTAACTGATTGAGATCCCATCATTACTTGCATAAATTAACCGAACGGCCGAACCCCAAATCTTAAACGAAATCAAGAAGGGATCAAAACAAAATGGAATAAAATCAGCGCAGATATTAACCCAATACTCATCCATCTACAGATCCATCTACACCAGCAAAAATATGGTTCAAAAAGGAATGGGGAACAAAAAAGGGAGCAAACCGTAGTTACCTCATTCCATGGGCCATCCATGCAGGTGTCGTAGGGGTTCGGGGGCGAGATGTACGGCACCTCCTCATAGGGGTCCCATCCCGGTGGGATCTGACCGCCACCGGCGGCAGCCTCCAATGCACCGGCGGTGGCGGCGGCGACGACCGTTGAGGGGACGGCGTCGAGGGAGGCGTCACGCTTGGAGCCGACGACGTCGTGGACGATGGGATTCGCATTCTCCTTGTCCATCTCACCGGCAGAGGAGAGGGAGAGGGAGAGGGTTTTTTGCTTTGGAGAAGATGATGGGACGTGAGAGGCGGCGTTGCGTGAGCGAGTGAGAGTGACAGAGATAGTACGAGGAGGCGTCTATAAAGGCGAGGGGTGGTTAATGCGACCCGCGTCCTTCGCGTCCACCGTTGCACGTCTGCACGTCTTGGACTTCTGCAACGCGACATGCGTCCACGATTGCACGTCTTCGACTTCTGCACCGCGACCCGCGTCTACGCGTCAACAATTGCACGTCTTCCACTTCTGCACCGCAACACGCGTCCTCGAGTCTAACCCCGGAAATTTAGATATACTCAGGTATACCCTCGAGTCTTATACTAGCATTTTTTGTGTGCTCAGTTTTCCCCTTGAGTGCTAATACTGGCTAGTGCACTATACTCAGTTTTACCCTCAAGTGGCTGGTCAACAGAGAGTCAACAAATGGGATTAACTAGTTAAATGAGTCATTTAATGTGCAAAAAATTCCGAAAAAGAGTGGCACTTACTCATGGAGTCTTTTTACGCGACATGCCACGTTGGGAACCATAACAATCATAGATAAATCATGTTTTACCACAAATTTCCACTTCTCAAATCACCTAGTAGCTATGAAGGTGCATGGTTTTCCACAATAAGCCCTTCCCAAAACAGCTTTCCCCAAAACATACTTTGTCTAAATGAGGCCACAATTCTCACACTCATGTATATTTGTATTGCAAATAGTTTGAGATAGGCCAAGATGGATTTCATTCTACAAAACACGCATTTTCCATTTTTTAAATCTCATATTTGAATCCCTTAGTCTGTTTACTACTCGGGTGCCCTTGGTTTCTTGATACTACTCAGTTTTGCCCTCTCCCTTCACAAATTCTCACAGACGTGCAACATTGCCCTGATTGGTCTAGCCCATGTCACGCGGATCGTGCCCGTCGACCGTTGATCGTATGATCTAACGGGCAGGATAACCCCTCTCTCTCTCTCTCTGATCGGGGCCACCACCCTCTCTCTCTGTCGGCGGTTAGCTTCCACACTCTAAGTATGCTAATTAAAGGGCGGTTTTCTGTATTATTTTTCACGCGCTAAAAATTATAAACTCTTTTAGGCATTACTTTTCACGCAAAAAATGATAAACCATCACCGATTTGTTGTAGCCATTACTTTTCACGCAAAAAATGATAAACCATCACCGATTTGTTGTAGCCATTACTTTTCACGCAAAAAATGATAAACCATCACCGATTTGTTGTAGCCATTACTTTTCACGCAAAAAATGATAAACCATCACCGATTTCTTGTAGCCATTACTATTCACGCTATAAATGATAAATGAAACAATCTATCTATCTCTGTATTTGAAGTTTGGGAGGGTTCACCATCTACTTATGTTAACTTTCGAGGTTTTGACCTGAAAATCAAATGGGTATTATAAAGGAAAATAAAAGTTCGTCTGTATAGAAGATCTTTGTATCTATCTATCTTTGTATAGAAGATCATCTGTATGATTTTTTAGGTCATTTAGAGAAGGTAAAAATCCCTTTAGAGAAGGTCGAAAAAACCTAACTTGTTACAAAAGCTGGTTTCAGTGAGACCTAACCAAATTTGGCATACATGATGCCATACCTATAGCAACAAGGAATATCTAAAAGGGAAAGTTTCACAAAATGATCCCATACATGATGCTGTTTTTTGAGGTTTTGACCTGAAAATCAATTGGGTATTATAAAGGGAAATAAAAAGTTCGAAAAATGTAAAAACGAAACAATCTGTCTATCTATGTATAGAAGATCATCTGTATGAAATTTGAGGTCATTTAGAGAAGGTAGAAAAAATCACTTTGTTAGAAAAGCTGCTTTTAGTGGGACGAAACGGCGTGCGCTTAAGCAAAGTGATTTTTTCGAACATCTCCAAATGACCCCAAATTTTCCATACATGATGCCATACGTGTAACAACAAGGAATATCTAAAAAGTGTCAAAAAAAAGTTTGTCGAACCGTATAGCTCTATCAAAAAGAACCTCACCATGGCGCTAGTATATTTTTTAGTTACAAACTTTCGTTACCTAACCTTCAACATGAAACTTGTTTTAAATTCATTTTGGCGTACAAGAAACAAATCCCACCTTGATTCGAGCACCACAGCCTCCAAACGATGTCGATGTCGATATCGGCATGGTCAGGACGGCTATGCTCGCCGCCACTGCTAGGTCACCGTCGGGATGCACCCTCAATCCCGTCCCCTCATTCGATCACTGACACACCAGAGATACCGCCGAGGCCAATGTCGAACGTACATGCTGATGCCAATGCCGAACATGCATGCACGCCGCTGTGGGCACGGCCACGCCGCCCCGCTATGCTAGATGACACAGACCATCGCGAGGTCTTTCCCTTCGCCACCACACTCTCCTAGCACCCATCTATATGCGCCAGAAAGGAGAGACACTAGTTTTCTCTACATTGCTCGCGTTCGTGTCCGACACGGTCAGTCAAAGTTTTGAGGTAGTCGTCTATGTCCTCGACCATTTCTTCTCTTCTTTGCATGGTTAAACGCGTCTAGTTCATATCTATCTAATGCGTCTGGTCTCGCCTCATGCAGTTCTTTGTGGACGTCGATCTCATCTCGGCACCCCGCAGGGCACCTCCTCCGTGCCATCGATGTAGAGCTCCGTTTAAAATCTAATCCTACCCGTGTATTGCCCCTTGTATTAGCGTCATGGCCCCACTTGTCATTTGATATACCAAAGCCCCACTCGTTCGCGTTTTCGTCAGGGATACAGCGATGCTTACGGTCAAACAAAGATGGATGGTCTGACGTGTCTTTGCAGGCTCTATGTGGCCCCGCTAGTCAGAAGATAACGGTCAACCGTCGGGCAACCGGCCGTTACAACACGTGTGATGGTTTCAGACAAGGGCTTGGGGAAAACAGAGGAAAAACTAAGAAGCTGGAGAAAACTGAGCACAACTAAGGACCCGAGGGCACGAAAATAGAAATCCCAAAAATAAAAGGTTTGTCTTCCAACATCAAATACTTGATAAAGATCAATAAATGAAAAGATAGGATCATAAAAGTAGCATTCTAACACAAATAGGAGATCTCCCCCATGATTAGTGCATTATTTAGGATTTTGTATTTGAATACAAAATGCACAAAAGTACGATCATCACTCTACCCTTATTTAATAAAACGCTAAGAAAGTTTAAGTACACAAATTATATCCATAAGATGCAAGTAAAACACATGGGAGTCAAATGAAAAACCATTTCATGGCAAGAAATGAAGCAATTAAACACAAGAGCCAATGTAAATATGATCAATAAATATCTACCTCATAATAGATTACCAATTGTCCTAGGACATGAGGTATTTGGGAAATATTTCCCGGTGGTAGTTTCCAAGTATCCAAGATCATCTTCACCCCAAATAGAGCATATGGTAAAAGGTAAGATTTAAACATCATGCAAAGCGAGTTTCTTAATAGCTTCAATTAATTACACCACCATGCAAAGCAATGAATGGCATAACTTGAAGCACATGATTTCCCAAAAGGATATTGAGAAACACATTGTGGAAAACCATGCCAAGAAAATCTCTCACAAACAAGATCCATATTTATATTAGCAAAGAAGACATTTATGCAAATTTGGACTTGTTTGAGGAAAACATGCCACTTAGGAACTAGAAATTTACAATATCAATACTATGTGACACAACCTCAAATATACACATTTTCATGACTTTTAATATGCACAAAACATAATACTCCCCCATAATGTGATATAGCTTTTATTTTCACAAGAGGCAACAAAGAACCAACAAGAGATAATTAATGGTCATTATAGAATTTGAATTTCTCATGAGGATGGCATACCACATAGAGACTAGATAAACTTGCAATATCAATTCTAAGTGGTATTCCTCATGTACACACATGTTTAGGGTTGTGACATTCCCAAGGGCATATTACTCCCCCAAAATGGGATAGTCCATTAATCACTCACAAGAGCCATATAAGATACAACAAGATGCAAATAGGCTCCAACACAAACACAAATACATGGTGCACAACCTAACATAGATGGACTTGATTTCTCAAGATAAGTCAAGTATGAAGCACAACATATACAAGCATAGGCAAGGTACAAAACCAACACATGCAAAAGGGGCGAGTAACTTTCAATGTAAATAAGTTGAGTAAATGTTACCACAAGGAGGAACTTTGGATATATGATAGAAATGAGATAATCCAAATGACTTGGCTTGAGAGAATATAAATTATGAAGGTCCCTTAATTCTTCATGATGTAGCCAAGTATCCAATGCCCTCCAACAACACCTATTGATCAAGTTTTAGCTTGATGGTCCCCAACAAAGTTAGGTCCTAAGAGGTTAGTCACAATAGGTTTGGCAACCCAAATGGTTCTTTTATTGACACCACTTTGAGCACCAACATATTTGGCAAACACATTGCCAACCTCATCCTTGCAAAGATAATATACATCATTAATTATGATACGGTTGGATGAGTTACCAATAGTGCAAAAGGAGGATATGTGGCCCTTCTCGCGGCATATGTAGCAAGTTATCTTCTTATCCTTCTTCTCACTAGATTTCTCCACAATGGGAGCATTAGCTTGATTCTTCTTGGGAAGTGGCTTTTCTTCAACCCGAGGTTGGACATTGCCTTGAACTTGAGGCCGCTTCCCTTCTTGCTTCTCACTAAGAGGCTTCTTCTTCAACGGGCAAGATCTAACATGATGCCCTTCAATTTTTCACTTGAAGTAAGTAATATTGGCCGGATCTTTGACTTGAACTTGGGCCTTCTTGTTCTTAGAGATTTTGGACTTTTTCTTGTTGTTGGAGATAAATCCAAGTCCGCTCTTGTCATTGGGGGATTGTTGCACACTCAACATCTTGTCAAGTTTGCATTTCCCTTCATGACCCTTTTTCAAGTCTTTCTTCAAGGAAGTGACTTGAGCCTTGAGCTCTTTGATTTCCTCTACATGGTTAGTAACAACACAAGTACTAGAGGAAGTAGAGACTTCATTGTTAGAGCAACAAGAAAAGGAAGATAATTCATCACAAAATTTTACACTACTATGAGTGGATGAATTAATAGGACTAGCACATGACATACAGAATTTTGAGAAATAGTGCTAGTGTCCACATGAGGCTCACAAGATGTTACCTTTGACATGATAGCCCCATGAGCTAACTTTAGCTTCTCATGGGAGACTAGAAGTTCATCATGGGAGCTCGAGAGCTTTCCATGACTTTCTTGCAAAATCCCATAATTGATAGTTAGCAATTCAAGTTGAGCCCTTAGCTCAACATTCTCCTTCAAAATGGATGCTTCACAAGATGTAGAGTTAGTATCACAAGCATCATCATTAATAGCAATAGGAGAAGGCAAGTTGGCATGCTCTTTTAGATATGAAGCTTTAAGTTGCTCATGTGACTCCGTGAGTTTGGTGAGCGCACTCTCAATGACCCTAGAGCCATTTTTTAGTTGCTCAAAATACTCAAGGAGTTTAGCATTAACAAACACAAGCTTATCATTTTTTAGCTTTAGACCATTTGCCACTTCAATATCTCTATCATGGTTTTCCTTTATTCTAGACAATTCTAGAGAAAATGTCTCCTCAAGAGATTCTTTGGCGTGATTTGTTCTTCTTCAAGTTCATCCTTTAGAGAACCTATTTCATCGGCATACTCGCATTCAAGAGCACCCATTTTTAATATGGTGTTCTCATGCATGTCAATAAGTTTTTGGCTCTCAATAGAACAAACTAAGATTTCAACAAATTTAGAGCAAGAAATTTCATTTTTGCGAAGAGCACGATGAACAACCTCACCCTTGACATGTAAAGAGGCAATCAATTCCTCTTTCTTCTTCATGTACTTCATCTTCATCATTATGAGAAAGATTAGCTTCCGAGGTATGAGATATCGTAGAAGCCTTAGCCATAAGGTATATATGAGAAACTTGAGATGATGGAGAAGAAGAGATACTTGAAGCTCCATTCAAGATCTTGTCATTGTCAATGGATTCTCTGGTTTCCTCTACATTGTTAGCCACACAACAACTACAACAAATAGAAGCATTTATATCATGGCAACAAGAAGTAGTAAGCATATCACCATGGAATGTAGATAAGCAATTAACACATGATATGCAAGGACTATCAACACAAGCATGAAATCATTTATAGTGCTAGATGTGTTAAAGTCCAAATATGAAGCATTGCCATAAGATAGAGATGAAGGATAATCAAGAGTAATCACACTATCAACATTGCAATGTTCATCACCACTCACCTTGGCTTTTCCTTGTGTCTTGCAACACTTTAATGAAGTGGATGAAAGTTCATCACGGCCAGAAGTGGAGGGAATACAATGAAAAAAATGAATTATTGCTAGGAGGAACTAGACACTAAATGATATAGTAGAAGCGGGACCTCGGCGTGAGAATTCCAGAAATTCGTTCCTGACAGGAATTGAACTCTGGTCGTTGGGGTGCGCCACTACGACCCCAACCACTGGGCTATATTTTTCTTGAAGCTTTGTCCATAAATCATGAGCGCTCCGGAAAGGCAAGATTGCAAGAATATCTACATTGCTCAAAGCATGAACAAGCACGTTAGAAACTTGAGCATTGAGATATAAATTTTTCTCATCCTCTAAAGATAGATCTTGGGAATCCATCGGAGGAGAAAAACCTATATCCACAATTCGCTCCATATGAGGGTCAATGGCCTGAAAATGACTAAGCATGTGAATTTTCCAAACATCATAATTTGTGCCATCGAATATAAAAGTGTGATCATGCACTAAATCTCTAGCCGACATCCTTACTCTCAAGGCGGTAAAGCCTATAGTGAGAGACCGGGCTCTGATACCAATTGAAAGGACACGAATGCCGCCTAGAGGGGGGGGGGGTAATAGGCGGTTTAAAACTTTTACGATATGGCTTAACAAATGCAGAATAAAATTAGCGTTTCATTTGTCAAGCACAAAACCTATATAACTAGGTTTCACCTATGTGCACTAACGACCTATGCTAAGCAATTCAAGCATCTATATGATAGCAAGATATATAACTTCAAGCACGAAGGCTATCACAAAGTAAAGTGCATAAGTAAAGAGCTCGGGTATAGGATTAACCGAAGTGACGCGGAGACAACGATGTATCCCGAAGTTCACACTCTTGCAAGTGCTACTCTCTGTTGGAGCGGTGTGGAGGACAAGTCACTCCAAACGCACGAGGGCCACCGTATTCTCCTCGAGAATTCCCACCAAAAGGGATGTCCTCGATCCACTATGGAACCTTAGGGTGGTCACCAAACCCGCACAAAGCTTGGGGCTATCTCCACAACTTAATTGAAGGATCCCAATATTCTATCACAAAGGCCTTGCCCTTGAGAAATCTCCACAACTTAATTGGAGGCCTCAAGAACACCACTAAGCCACAAAGCACAAAGCTTGAGGTAATCTCCACAACTTAATTGGAGGCCCAAGAACACCACAAAAACCACTAAGCCGTCTAGGGTCTAAAGACCCAAGAGGAACAAGTTCCCGAAGTGTATGTCTCACGAACTTTCACCTCCACGTATCACAGCGGAGAAGTCAAACCGATGCACCAAATGCAATGGAAAGAACACCAAAAATATGCTCAAGTCCTTCTCTCTTAAATTCCAACAAAGCTACAAAAGCTATTGGGGGAATAAGAAAGTAAGAATAAATAGGAGGAGAAACACCAAATTTCTCCAAGATCTAGATCTAGTGTATTTCCCTTACAAAGAGAGGAATTTGTTTGGTCAAGATGCAGATCTAGATCTCCTCTATCTTTTCCTCAAATATGGGCAAGAATCATGGAGGGATTAGAGGAAGAGGAAGATTCTCAAAGTCAACAATGAAGTAGAGAGAGAGTGGGAGAAGCAACTAGCTCAATGGGGAAGAAGGGGATTATATATGGCCTCCAAAATTGAATCTAACCGTTGAAAATGCACCCCAAAACAACACCCAGCCGGACCTTCCGGGTTTGGCCGGACCATTCTGGGCACAATTTTCGTGCACCCTGGACCCTGGCCGGACTAAGGCTGGCCCGTGGCCGGACCAGTCCGGCCGGCAGCACACCCCACACCGAAAACATCGTCATTTTCACATCCGGACTCCGAATTTGATGATTTTGGGCTCGTTAGAATCACAACAAGAAGTTTTACAAGATCATGCAGGGAAACATCATAATCCAACCATGGAGTATAATATAAAATAGGAAAATATTTAACCTATCTATAAGAGCCAAATCGGTCACACCTCCAATGGGGAAAATGCAACAATTTGAGTTAGGAAACTCGGATTTAGGTGAAACCAATTTTGTTGCAAAGATGGTGACAAGAGCTACACCACTAAGAGATAAAATATTAAGAACAAGTAGGATACATTTTTTCATGAATTTATAGGTGAAACCTCTCAATACGAAAAATCGGGAAAAACTCCAATATCAAAAACACAACAAGTATTCCATGTGGAATCCGTTTTTTATGAACTAGACCTTGTCATGAGAATAAGTACAAGCTCTAAAACACCATATGAATCAGATCCAAATAAAAACCAAGAAAGATGATGCAAGGATGCAAATGTTTGACCTCTCTTTAAATGATACGGCCGAGTTACTCACTCGAGAGCCCCTTGATAGCTAGTGCGGCAACTAACCTATACCCCGGTCTCCTAACTAAACCATGAGACCGGTAAGAAAGAAACCCTATCAAGACCAAACCTTAACCTTGTGCATTCCACTTGAGCTTGATGATGATGATCTTGACCGCAACAAGATGAAACGTCGTTCTTGATTGTGCTTGCTTGATGAAGATGAGGTCTTGCGGATTGCTCCCCCATACTTCACTACGGATGAGCTTCTTCTTTGGTGCAATTTCACATATCCATGAACACATATGAATGGCAAGCTTCAAGCATGTGAGATCTCCGAGTTGACTCATCTTGAACTTGCACCTTATTTCTTCATATTGCAACCTTGAAGCCAGCTCATGGTTCAAGCATTGCCTATGGACAACTCCTACACATATGACTCAATGCAAATATTAAGTCCATAGGGATTATCATTAATTACCAAAACCACACATGGGGGCTCTATGCACTTTCAGATGACATCTACCCTGACTGGGCCACACTGGTGAAGACTGTTCGTAATCCAAACTCCGAGAAGATGAGGAGGTTTGACAAGATGCAAGAGGCTTGCAGGAAAGATGTGGAGCGTGGATTTGGTGTGCTCCAAGCTCGGTGTGCAATTGTCCGTCACCCGACAAGAACATGGTCGCTGAAGACCATGCATGAGGTGATGACATGCTGCGTGATCATGCACAACATGATCGTTGAGAACGAGCGTCCTGATGGCCGCAATGAGAACCAGTGGGAATTCCAAGGTGAGTTGGTTACTCCACTCCCTGTGGCTTTATCTTGGGAGAACTATTTGCATATGAATGTAGAATTCATTGACGAGAACGTGTGCAAATGGCTGTAGACGGATCTGATTGAGCAACAGTGGGCATTGGCTGGCCATGAAGACCATGCCTAGAGGAATACCATCTTATTTTCATGTAGACTTTTTAAAATTTGGATGTAATAACTATTACTTCGCTGAAACTCTTTATTTCGTTGTTTTGAAACTTCGTAATTCATGCCGACGCAGAAATGCGTCGGGCCGCTGGAGGCACCCCCGGGCACAAACGGATGCGCGGACAAGAACAGTCTTTCTTGTGTCCGCCGCGCGACGCAAACGGACGCTCGGGGACACCAATTTGTGTCGCGCCACTGGATATGCCCTAAGACTACTCATAGTAGGAGTAACATAGGTAGCATGACACATCTCAAGTTATTTTGGTGACATGGCATGATATAAATGAGGAAAGAGAGTGGGGTGGTAACTAGCTATATTACCATAAAATCACACTTCCAAGACAAAATAAGTCTACAACCTAATAAATATGACCTTGCATGATACTGCCTTCATATCGAGTTACAGGGCAATTACGCATTTCGAGACAAAAAATTAACTACAAATTTGGTCAACAAAGTATAAGATATATACCACAAAAATTATATCATTTTGGATTCTTACTCAAAATAAGTTTCCAATAGTATAAATTTTGTCATATATATCTTATATTTTGTTGACCAAATTAGTAGTCAAACTATTACTAGCCTTATAAACCGATATGGAAAAAGTACCACACATATGTTACTACTCACGGTAGAGATAGTAACATGAATTAATAACATGTGCATATTACTACACTCTATTACTTCCCACTGTAACGGACCTTCATTCGGTCGCGTGTATCTAAGAGCACCTCCAGCCGACTCCCCGACGAGGCCCCCGGCGGCCCCTTTTTTCATCCGGACGGTGAAAAGTGGCCCAGTCGTGTCCCCGGATCCTCGTTTTGGCCCGGATTTGGGCTTTCATCCATCCGGCGAGCCCATGTCATCCCCGCCTCGGGGCGCGCTCGGGGAGTCCGGAGGAAATAAAAGCGCGAGAAACATCGAGGAAAGTTGCCGCGCACCTGGTGGCTCTGACTTGTCGGCGATAAAGGCCGATCGTCGTCCTCATCGCATCGTCTTCCACGCGCTGTAAAAGCCTGCCGCCGATCAGTCGTCGCCGTGGCGCGTAGCTTCCACGCGGCGAGTTAATGTCGTCTCCTCGAATTCACGCGTTGCTCCCCTCTATTTATCGCGGAGCTACCGCGTCTGGCCACATTCACCACCGTCGTCCCCTTCTCTCCGCTCTTCTCTCCCCGAAAATAACTCCTCCTACGGCGAACCACTTCCCAGGCGACGACGCGGCGAACAACGGCTTCGGCTGGTGTTCCCTGCACCAGTGGGAGGGGCGGCTGCTCCACATGGCGGGCTACCCGGCGCCGCCGGACTTCCGCGCGCCCGGAGGCTGACGCCTGAGCGCGGGGGGCGGCCCGATTTAGCTGCCGCCAGTGGGAGGCGACGCCCTTGATGCAGAGATCGATGCGGTGCTCGCCACCATGAGCGAAGAGCAGCGCGGCGAGCTGCGCTACTACCCCGACAACTACGCGGCGTGGAACGAGTTCTTCCGGCAAAGGTACGAGCGCGAACTAGCCGCCTATGATGCCCCCCTCCAGCGCGCAACAACGCCACCGGCCGCCGCCACTGGTGGAGCACGCCGGGCCGCTGTAATATCCCAGGTTTAGAGGTTACAAGATGAGAGAACACCAAAGTGTGCATTGCATTCATGCATAGGAAATCTGGGGAATTTTCGCGCTTTGAAATGAAACTTACCACAGTAACTGAAGTTTCACTTGACTTGCTAGAATTGAAGTAGATCATCAAGTCAAGCGCTATAAACTTCACTGTGATCTTTGCTAAAACTCTGTTTTGGGTAGAGATGATTTGATCTATGGGCTAGATCAAATAGAAGTAGATTTACAACAAACAACACCTCAAGTAAGGATCAACTACAAGATCTTATAAAGGATCTCAACATGCCATCCCTTACAACAATACATGAATAATTATTATATTCTAAATCAAAGAACATAATTAATTAAGAAACTATTCTTTACATGTCCTTTCCATGTCTTGTACTAAATAAATGTTCCTACCATGATTCACATGGTATATCTCTTCAACTACAATACTTGCATCCCTGTCAAGGATGTTCATATTCATTCTTCAGTAACCCTTGACCATTCCAACTTTGTTTCCCAACTCATTCCATTAAACCTTGGAGAAAGGAGAGAATCATTCATATGCTTATATTATCCATTGGGTAGAACCTAGTTTAATATTCAAACCCTATCTATGTGAGGTAAACCATTAATACTAATTAATGCTATAAGGAGTACAAGTCAAGTACTAAACCCTACTTGACCTAGCTAACACTTGATGGTAAGTAGAATCTATTCCTCTAGTAATTCATTAGGAGACAAGTGTGGTGATCATTACACCTTGGTAATGCTCATGAACCCTAGAGGAACCCTACCTATTCAAAAGAGCTCAAGATACATGTGTATACTCAAGTATATGGACTTATAATTGATCTTGGAGAGAAAACCATGATTCACTAATGAATTATTATGAGGCCAATACTTTGATCATTACAAATTGGGTGATGATCATAAACCCTAAGAAGCTAAGTAAGTGTGTAGAGAAAAATAATAAAGAAGAGAGAGTAGTGAGGAATAAGTTGATCATGTCCAATGCATGACCATGCTTTGTATATTTGATGATAAGATTAACTTGTGAGATAATCAGAGATCATCCACCACATAAATTGATAGATCTCTAACAATTAAACCTAGGCCAATCCTCATGCCTTGTGTAGAGGAGTATTGATATTGTACTTAAACCTTGCCTATCCAAACACTTGAGATAAACCTAGCATTGCCTTGGTACAAGAGTTGTAACTAAGTGAGGAGGAATAATCCTAGTCAATTAAACATAACCCTAGCTATTGCTCATATCCTAAACCTAGTTGTGTATCACATTGGTGATCACCACTAAAACCTTAAACCCCATTTGAATACCAATCCAAGTATTACTTTGGATGATAAGTGGAACCCTGATACGCCTCAAACGTATCTATAATTTCTTATGTTCCATGCTACTTTTATGATGATACTCACATGTTTTATACACATTATATGTCATTATTATGCATTTTCTGGCACTAACCTATTGACGAGATGCCGAAGAGTCAGTTGCTGTTTTCTGTTGTTTTTGGTTTCAGAAATCCTACAAAGGAAATATTCTCGGAATTGGACGAAATCAACGCCCAGGGTCTTATTTTTCCACGAAGCTTCCAGAAGACCGAAGGGATCACGAAGTGGGGCGACGAGGCGCTGCCACACTAGGGCCGCGCGGCCTAAGGGGGGCCCGCGCCGCCCTAGCGTGTGGGGCCCCTGTCAGCCCTCTGACTCCGCCCTTCCGCCTACTTAAAGCCTTCGTCGCGAAACCCTCTGTACCGAGAGCCACGATATGGAAAACCTTCCAGAGACGCCACCGCCGCCTATCCCATCTCGGGGGATTCAGGAGATCGTCTCCGGCACCCTGCCGGAGAGGGGAATCATCTCCCGGAGGGCTCTTCATCGCCATGATCGCCTCCGGATCGATGTGTGAGTAGTTCACCCCTGGACTATGGGTCCATAGCAGTAGCTAGATGGTTGTCTTCTCCTCATTGTGCTATCATGTTAGATCTTGTGAGCTGCCTATCATGATCAAGATCATCTATTTGTAATGCTACATGTTGTGTTTGTTGGGATCCGATGAATATGGAATACTATGTCAAGTTGATTATCAATCTATCATATATGTCGTTTATGTTCTTGCATGCTTTCCGTTGCTAGTAGAGGCTCTGGCCAAGTTGATACTTGTGACTCCAAGAGGGAGTATTTATGCTCGATAGTGGGTTCATGCCTCCATTGAATCTGGGATAGTGACAGAAAGTTCTAAGGTTGTGGATGTGCTTGTTGCCACTAGGGATAAAACATCAATGCTTTGTCTAAGGATATTTGTGTTGATTACATTACGCACCATATTTAATGCAATTGTCCGTTGTTTGCAACTTAATACCGGAAGGGGTTCGGATGATAACCTGAAAGTGGACTTTTTAGGCATAGATGCATGCTGGATAGCGGTCTATGTACTTTGTCGTAATGCCCTGATTAAATCTCATAGTACTCATCATGATATATGTATGAGCATTGTTATTCCTTCTTTATTTGTCAATTGCCCAACTGTAATTTGTTCACCCAACATGCTATTTATCTTATGGGAGAGACACCACTAGTGAACTGTGGACCCCGGTCCATTCTTTACATCTGAAATACAATCTATCGCAATTGTTCTTTACTTGTTCTTCGCAAACAAACATCATCTTCCACACTATACAATTAATCATTTGTTTACGAGCAAGCCGGTGAGATTGACAACCTCACCGTTATGTTGGGTCAAAGTACTTTGATTGTGTTGTGCGGGTTCCACGTTGGCGCCGGAATCTCCGGTGTTGCGCCGCACTACACTCCGCCACCAACAACCTTCACGTGTTCCTTGACTCCTACTGGTTCGATAACCTTGGTTTCTTACTGAGGGAAAACTTGCTACTGTACGCATCACACCTTCCTCTTGGGGTTCCCAACGGACGTGTGTTAATTGCATGCTGTAACACCCCAAATTTCAAAACAAAGAGAAAATGAATTTCCTTTTTCCAAAAATGAGAACCAACAAAAAGTTTTCTTACTTTGGATGCTATGCATAGTGCTCATACCTAATACTTGTGTTTTGCCATGATGAGTGTTATTATGCTTATGTGATAAACCTTAAAACCCTAAAGTAATCAAGTGAAGATCACAAACCCAATAAAATAAAAGAGAAAGAAATCAAATGAGAAAAACCCTAAACCTTGATCTTCTCAAATACAAATGAATCTATTTTGAGAAATCAAAATAAAGAAAAAGACTTATATAGGCATATAGCCCTAATAGGTAAATCTTGAACCCTACCTTTATTATTTTTGCTAAATGGTGATGAACCATTGTGAACCCTATTAACCTCATACTCTCTTGTCACGAATCTTTGAAAAACCAAAATAAGAAGAGGTGATTTTAAATAAGAAAAAAGGGGCATATGCAAGCCCATGGCTACTTTGTGTAAAAACTAAAACTTGGTTTGCTTACCTTGTGTAGATGGTTGGAAATACCTCAACACACTCAACCAAGTACTCCTCAACCAATTCAAGTGAGAAGAAAAATGAAATCCAACATATGCATAGAGGCATATGTGGCACTTAGCCAAATTATCAAATCTTGACCTAGCCACCCCCATTGTCCTAAAATGGTTTGAACCTTTCACTCAACTTATTCTAACACCAAATAAACCTCACCCTTGTCAAAGTGAGGCCAAGAAAAATAAAAGAGTAAATAGTTAGAAATTCACAAAAACCCTTACATATGGTTTATGCCATTTTTCCAAATATTTGACCTAGACCAATTTGGCCTTCACCAAGAGTTGAATAAGGATACCAAACACTTATTACAACTTTTGGAATCAAAGAAACACAATTCAAATGAATTTCAAACTCAAAATTGGCTCACATACAATAATGGTCAAATCTGTCTTTTATAATCTGGTCACTACTTTGAGCCTTTGTATCTCAAGATTCTCAAACTAAACTTCCTCAATTCTTTGCATGCCATCTAAGAGTACATCAAGATGAACAACTTTTGTAAAGACCATCATGCCAAATTCATTTTGGATCACAAACTATGCTCATGTAAAGTTGAGACTTTTTGTTAGGTGGAACAATCTCACACTTAGTAAATTTCGAAAATCTTTGAATTGGACACTTCCACCACCACCTCTCATTCTCTCTGGTCATGTACAACTCAACCAAATACAACTTTTCCAAATCTTGTAACCTTGTGAACTCATTTGAATTTGGGCAATTATTGTAAATTTTCAAATAGGGAACAATTCAACCCTATTTCAAATAGTGTTCTACACCACCCTAACCTGCCCCAAACGACTCCACTTTGCTCCCTGGTCCCCTCTCTCTCTAAACATGCACAGCACCCTAGAGGAGGAGGCCAAACTTTGCATAGACATGGCCATGTCGGCCATGGACACCACGTCGAGCCAACCCTCCATTTCTCCTTCTCTGGCCACGGCCACCGTGTCCCCTACCTCCACCTCACCTCCCTACACCTGCCTATGCACGCCATTGTCGAGGAGGACGCCGACCATCGCCGGAAATCGCGCGCCCAGATCACCCAGACCATGCCGCTGGCGTCGCCCAAGTACGCCGCGGACGTCACAGGCCACGCGTTGCCTCGCCGTACTCCGCCGTACCCCGACCGCCTCCGCTCGCCAGGGTACTCGCCACGACACGTGGAGCGCGCCGGACACGCTCGCGTCACCTGCCTGTACCCGCCGTCGCCGGAGAGGACGATTCCGCCCGCCACGGCCGCGTCAGTACACGCGCGCACGCGACCAACGTACACCCTACCCTACCGCGCGGTTGACGCTCACTGGACCGCCTAGCCGTCGCCTACCTCCTGCGCACCTTCCTCGCTCCTTCGCCGCGGTGGACCGGCGACTTCACCGTTGACCTCGCCCGCGCCCCGCAGCACCCTTGCCATCTATAAATACCACATTCCCGAGACGAAGCTGAGCACACCCTCTCGTTCCCCATCCTCCACTGCCTCTCCTCCACCCAGTAGCTACCTCGAGCGACGCCGGAGCAACCCCAATCGATCGATCGGAGCCGCGGAAGCCCCGGTGCAATCGCCGTCGACCGGAGCCTCCCCGAGCGACGCCACCGCTACGAGGCTTCTTCCTCGTCCTTGACAACCTCGAACGGAACACCGCCACCGCTCGGCTGGACCCACGGTTCGCCCTCCGACCCCCTGCTGCTGCCGCGCCGGTGAGCTTCTCTCGCCGGGGACGACGACGAACGAGCGCCGTAGATCTTCCCTCTAATCCAACGTCCCACGATGCCCCGTACCGATTCGGCGTTAGTGAGCCGCTGACAGGCGGGTCCTGCACTGTCAGGCAGCCCACGCGTCTGTGGACCGTGGTGGGCTGGGCAGGCCGTTAAATTTTGAATCTGGCCCGTTAGATTTTTCCCGCTCAGCCCATTTATTCAAATTTGAATCTCCAGATTTTGTCTAAATTCAATACTGACCGTGTGTTTGAAATTCAATAGAATCTGTTTGGCTTGGCCAAATTTAGCAAACTTTATATGGTTGAAAAGCTACTGAAAATGTCTACAAAACCCCACTGGTCCCACTTCCAAATCTTGTGTAGAATTAATGTGACAAAAATAACAAGTCAGAGACTCCTACCACTTCAAATAATTATTAAAAATCAACCAAAATAGTTATTTAAGTAATTCCAACTCTCATAGCTCACTTTTGACTTACACTAATGGTTTCTGCAACAATATGCCATGCTTACTATGAATGATCATGGCCTAGCTAAATTAAAGGACTATGTGGCTATTTCTAGTCAAAGATATTGTCCAAAACTATTAATAAATCACTTGGGAGTTTCTCTCTCATTTAAATCTTGTCATGAACAATTCAAAATGAGGTAGAGACTCTGGTCATATATGTCTCATATGAATTGTTGATGATATTAACTCACCTCAATAGTAGTGGTTAACTTAGTTACAACTATGTGTTAAATCATATGAGAGGTATTCCTCTCATTTAAATCTTGGTCTCAAGTAATTCAACATGAGGTAGTGACCATGGTCTATAAATCTCATATTGAGTTATATGGTGATATTAAATCACTACCATGTTAGTATTAAATTGCATGAGGTATGGAACCTCATTTAAATCATATTCTCAGATGATAAGTATGAAGAGATTGACTTTGGTCAATCTAGGTCATATCTTATTCATAAGAGAAATTAAATCTTAATAAGATAATGAGAGGAAATTATTTCTCTAAGTAATTAAAAGTAACACCTTAATTAGTATAAGAGGAAATTATTTTTCTTAAATAAGAAAAACAACACATCTAACCACTTAATAGTAATGTGTGATGCTAGTTCAATTTGTGTAAAGCATATGAAGTGTTTCACTTCATTTAAATCTTGTCCCATGTACTTTCATATGAAGTTTGGACCCCTGGTCAAATGCTCTCATATGAAATACTTGGAGATTTTAAATCATTTGTAGAAGTGTTAAATAGTATGAGGTACTCTACCTCATTTAAATCATTTTCTCAAATGATGATGATGAATGGTTGACTTAGGACAACCTGAATTCATGAGTAATTGTTTGAGAAATTAAATCTTAAAGAAGATTCAATAAGAGGAAATTATGCCTCAAGAACTATATGGAAACTATCATGTACATATGAAATGAGAGGAAATTATTTTTCCTCAAGCAAGACCACCAATGCACCAAATTGTATTAATTGTGTGAATAGAATAGTTTGTGTGAATACATGTGATCTTTAGAATAGCCAATGAATTGTTTGGTGATTGTACCCCGTATTTCGTATTTTAGACGCTAGTACCGAGGAGTATCAAGAGGAGGAGGAAGTCTACCTTCAAGGAGAAGAAGATCACTTTGACCACCTCAACAACCAAGGCAAGCTAACACCAATGCAAGCTAGACTATTGCAAGTTAAAATGTTGCAAGATAATACTCTTGCAAAGTGCAAAGCTCATCATGAGCAAGGCATTACCCCATTTACTTTATGCTTATGATCCCATCCCAAGTTTTTACTTTACAAGCTTTATTGATTTTGATTTATCAAAGTTACTTTTTGATTCATGACTTCACTTGGTCTAGATATATAGAAGAACCAGAGCATCAAACTTAGCCTATAAAGCTATAAGCTAGTTAGCACCCCTCATGACTAGTTGCTAGTGCTAACAAATGAAATTGACTACTCTAGATGGGAACTTGTGAAATGAAATGACTTTGAAAACCTTGGAATGAGGAGTCATTATATTGAAAGATTTTGAAGGTGAATATGACTTGTGAATGACATGGTGAACTTTACAAAAACTGATGGTTGGGTTCGGATGCGATACCATTCCAATTTTGCAAGTACCCCCACAATACCTGATTATGGGTAAGGGCTTAACTAGAAGTTTATGTACCTTAGTATGGGTTCCCTCTAAACAAGCGTCATCGGGGTTATGCTGGAGGCTGCCTCTACAACAAAAGAAATGATGAGAAATGACGTGAATTGAGGTGAATGTCCGGCCCAAGCCCTGTGCAGTTCCCAGGCTGACAGTTTGTCTTCACTGGGAGGCCAAGCTCATGGGGAGAGGTGCCTATACTAGGGTATGTAGGTGAAAGGTTATGGTTGGTAGTCCGCACACGGAGTGTGATAAATCAGGGCCGATTAACCACGACGGATTATTGCAAATGTTGTGGCACAAGTGTACGACCTCTGCAGAGTGTAGAACTATTCGAATAGCCGCGTCCACGGTTATGGACGGTTGGAAAGGCCATACTGTTCCGTCATCGGAATTTTTCAAAAATGTGACATGTGAAGGGTGGCTTGTGATTTGAACTTGAAATGGCGACTTTGACTTGAAACACAATTGAGTTGTGGGAATGACACTAATGTTCCCACTTGAGTTAGTTAGCACATGAAGAGTCTTTATTTTAAATACTTGTGAACTAAAATTGGCTTTATGCAAAAGAAACTAGAGCTTAGCACCCCCTTACCAGAAATGTTAGTACTTACATTAGTATTAGTTTGCGAGTACTTTGAAGTACTCACGGCTTTATCCCCGGCTATTCGAATGGCCGGACTATGAAGAGGAGCAGCGAGTATGAAGAGGATGGACAGCGGGACGTCTACGACAACTAGGACTACTCCCGACGTCAAGCGTTGGCCTGTGGACTAGAGAGTCCCTTATCTTTACGCTTCCGCTATGTATTTGTGATGTGTGTTGAAACAATAGTTCAACTATTATTGTAATATTGGATCATGTGATCTATTTGTAAGACGACTATGATATGTAATGAATGATGACTTATGATATTCAACTGTTATGTCTCGCAACAACAATATTCCTGGGATTGCGATGTATGGCATAACAGGCATCCGGACTTAAAAATCCGGGTGTTGACAAGTTGGTATCAGAGCCATTGTTTGACCTTAGGAGACCCTAGTTAGAATGGACGTCTGAAAAACTTAGTTTCAAAAACCAATGAAGTGAATATTTGTGAAAACTTGTTCTTACTCTTATCCTTGAGATCTTTTGCAAAAATAAGAAATCTATACTTTACTTTCTTTACAAGCCTACCTAAAATGTTGCACACTTGACTACTTCTTTAACTTACTTATCCTAATTGCTCACAGATGGAGTACCAATGGGAGATCTATCAGCTTGGTCCCGGAGGCGACCTAAAGTTCAAAAAGGATTTGAAGCAACTAGTGGAATATCTAGGACACCCGTATCCCGAGTTCTTCGGAATACCCCTCAACAACCACTCCGGAGAACCCCCTCGGTGGGAAGTTTCTACTGATCTACGAAGAAATCTTGGAGCCCCGGTATGGGAAACCATCTGGTTTTCTGTAACGGGAAACACTTGGGAGGAAGGACTAGTCAGAGCTATGCAAGAAGCAATTTTCCGTCTGTGCGGACAAAATGAGAACAAGATCAAGAACACTCGTTTCATCTACTACCCAAGACATGACTCCATGGGAAGACCGATGACCATGCCCCCGCACAAGGAGAGGAACCACTATGTAGCACGCCAGGACTTCAGACTGTACAAAACCCGCAGGGATTTGGACAACGCCCTCGCCTCTCGCCAAGCACATCACCCGTGAAGACGAAGAATCCACCCGGAAGAGTAGTATCACCCCAGCACTTAAGTAGGTGTGAGTTGTATCAGGACCCCCTTGTATCGTAGAGCGAATAAATGGTTCTTCAAACCAATGGTGTGTTAGATTTGTAATGTGTGATGTTTGGTATGAATGAAAAAAAATGTTGCTGGTTTTTACCCCCTCAACACTACTCATTTTTCAAGTTTGGAACTTGTGAAACTTTAATTCAAACAAACCGTAGAAATTTCCCTCTTATCTTATCATCTACTCCGATACTCAGATGGCCCCACCAACCCGCAGCGCCACCCAAGACGCCATGATGCAGATGCTAGAGATGATGATGGCCGACCGAGAAGCCGAGAGAGCTGAACGCCAAGCCAACATTGCTGCACTACAGCTGATTGCTCAGAACAACAATGGCCATGGAAACCACGACCATCCTGGGTCAAAACTGAAGAACTTTCAAAACACCAACCCACCTATTTTCAGCAAGACCGAAGAGCCCCTCGATGCTGATGACTGGCTCCAGACAATGGAGAACAACCTCGAGGTTGCGCAAGTTGAAACCACCGAGAAAGTACTGTTCGCCACCCACTACCTGTCAGGACCTGCACGAGCCTGGTGGACCAGCGCCCGCGCAATGAATGCTGGACAGATGATGACCTGGGAGGACTTCAAGCTAAAGTTTAGCAAGTATCACGTGCCCCAAGGACTGATCAAGATGATGAGAGACGAGTTCCGCGAACTCAAGCAAGGTAGAATGTCCGTGGTAGAATACCGCGACCGGTTTCTCACTCTGTCAAGGTACGCCCCGGATGAGACCGACACCAATGAGAAAAGAAAGGAGAGATTTCTGAACGGACTGCACGACGAGATGCAAACTGTGTTAGTGAACATTCCGTTCGCTGACTTAGAAGCCCTAGTGGACTCAGCCATACAGATGGAAGGAAAGCTGCATCAGGCCAATGAGAACCGCAAGCGCAGGATGATGAACCAGAGTGGATCCCACCATACCCAGAAGTACCGCAACAACTCCTCTGGAGGATTCACCCCAAGACACAACAAGCCCCCTGCTCAGAGTTATCGCACCAACAACAACAACAGCCACCACAACAACAACAACCCCAACAGCAAAAATGGGACCAACAATAACACCAACACTGGTCCGAGGACTGGAAGCAACACCATTCCCGTCAACCCCAAAGACAAGTCCACCGTCAACTGCTATGAATGTGGAGTTGTGGGTCACTACTCCAATGAGTGCCCCAAGAAGCTCGCCAAGATTGCCGGCAACACCGTTGCACCTGCTCGGAACCAACGCCGCTTTGCCGCAAGAAAGAACCAGAACAACAACGGCCGCTACTACAACATGACCGCCACCGAAGCCCAAGAAGCACCCCGAGGCCATGCCAAGTATGTCTTCCTGTTAAATCATATCGCCCAATCTCTCTTAGGAACCTAACTTTTCTTAAAATCTCGGGACGAGATTTGTTTAAGGGGGAAGGGTTTGTAACACCCCAAATTTCAAAACAAAGAGAAAATGAATTTCCTTTTTCCAAAAATGAGAACCAACAAAAAGTTTTCTTACTTTGGATGCTATGCATAGTGCTCATACCTAATACTTGTGTTTTGCCATGATGAGTGTTATTATGCTTATGTGATAAACCTTAAAACCCTAAAGTAATCAAGTGAAGATCACAAACCCAATAAAATAAAAGAGAAAGAAATCAAATAAGAAAAACCCTAAACCTTGATCTTCTCAAATACAAATGAATCTATTTTGAGAAATCAAAATAAAGAAAAAGACTTATATAGGCATATAGCCCTAATAGGTAAATCTTGAACCCTACCTTTATTATTTTTGCTAAATGGTGATGAACCATTGTGAACCCTATTAACCTCATACTCTCTTGTCACGAATCTTTGAAAAACCAAAATAAGAAGAGGTGATTTTAAATAAGAAAAAAGGGGCATATGCAAGCCCATGGCTACTTTGTGTAAAAACTAAAACTTGGTTTGCTTACCTTGTGTAGATGGTTGGAAATACCTCAACACACTCAACCAAGTACTCCTCAACCAATTCAAGTGAGAAGAAAAATGAAATCCAACATATGCATAGAGGCATATGTGGCACTTAGCCAAATTATCAAATCTTGACCTAGCCACCCCCATTGTCCTAAAATGGTTTGAACCTTTCACTCAACTTATTCTAACACCAAATAAACCTCACCCTTGTCAAAGTGAGGCCAAGAAAAATAAAAGAATAAATAGTTAGAAATTCACAAAAACCCTTACATATGGTTTATGCCATTTTTCCAAATATTTGACCTAGACCAATTTGGCCTTCACCAAGAGTTGAATAAGGATACCAAACACTTATTACAACTTTTGGAATCAAAGAAACACAATTCAAATGAATTTCAAACTCAAAATTGGCTCACATACAATAATGGTCAAATCTGTCTTTTATAATCTGGTCACTACTTTGAGCCTTTGTATCTCAAGATTCTCAAACTAAACTTCCTCAATTCTTTGCATGCCATCTAAGAGTACATCAAGATGAACAACTTTTGTAAAGACCATCATGCCAAATTCATTTTGGATCACAAACTATGCTCATGTAAAGTTGAGACTTTTTGTTAGGTGGAACAATCTCACACTTAGTAAATTTCGAAAATCTTTGAATTGGACACTTCCACCACCACCTCTCATTCTCTCTGGTCATGTACAACTCAACCAAATACAACTTTTCCAAATCTTGTAACCTTGTGAACTCATTTGAATTTGGGCAATTATTGTAAATTTTCAAATAGGGAACAATTCAAACCCTATTTCAAATAGTGTTCTACACCACCCTAACCTGCCCCAAACGACTCCACTTTGCTCCCTGGTCCCCTCTCTCTCTAAACATGCACAGCACCCTAGAGGAGGAGGCCAAACTTTGCATAGACATGGCCATGTCGGCCATGGACACCACGTCGAGCCAACCCTCCATTTCTCCTTCTCTGGCCACGGCCACCGTGTCCAGTACCTCCACCTCACCTCCCTACACCTGCCTATGCACGCCATTGTCGAGGAGGACGCCGACCATCGCCGGAAATCGCGCGCCCAGATCACCCAGACCATGCCGCTGGCGTCGCCCAAGTACGCCGCGGACGTCACAGGCCACGCGTTGCCTCGCCGTACTCCGCCGTACCCCGACCGCCTCCGCTCGCCAGGGTACTCGCCACGACACGTGGAGCGCGCCGGACACGCTCGCGTCACCTGCCTGTACCGCCGTCGCCGGAGAGGACGATTCCGCCCGCCACGGCCGCGTCAGTACACGCGCGCACGCGACCAACGTACACCCTACCCTACCGCGCGGTTGACGCTCACTGGACCGCCTAGCCGTCGCCTACCTCCTGCGCACCTTCCTCGCTCCTTCGCCGCGGTGGACCGGCGACTTCACCGTTGACCTCGCCTGCGCCCCGCAGCACCCTTGCCATCTATAAATACCACATTCCCGAGACGAAGCTGAGCACACCCTCTCGTTCCCCATCCTCCACTGCCTCTCCTCCACCCAGTAGCTACCTCGAGCGACGCCGGAGCAACCCCAATCGATCGATCGGAGCCGCGGAAGCCCTGGTGCAATCGCCGTCGACTGGAGCCTCCCCGAGCGACGCCACTGCTACAGGCTTCTTCCTCGTCCTCGACAACCTCGAACGGAACACCGCCACCGCTCGCTGGACCCACGGTTCGCCCTCCGACCCCCTGCTGCTGCCGCGCCGGTGAGCTTCTCTCGCCGGGGACGACGACGAACGAGCGCCGTAGATCTTCCCTCTAATCCAACGTCCCACGATGCCCCGTACCGATTCGGCGTTAGTGAGCCGCTGACAGGCGGGTCCCGCACTGTCAGGCAGCCCACGCGTCTGTGGACCGTGGTGGGCTGGGCAGGCCGTTAAATTTTGAATCTGGCCCGTTAGATTTTTCCCGCTCAGCCCATTTATTCAAATTTGAATCTCCAGATTTTGTCTAAATTCAATACTGACCCTGTGTTTGAAATTCAATAGAATCTGTTTGGCTTGGCCAAATTTAGCAAACTTTATATGGTTGAAAAGCTACTGAAAATGTCTACAAAACCCCACTGGTCCCACTTCCAAATCTTGTGTAGAATTAATGTGACAAAAATAACAAGTCAGAGACTCCTACCACTTCAAATAATTATTAAAAATCAACCAAAATAGTTATTTAAGTAATTCCAACTCTCATAGCTCACTTTTGACTTACACTAATGGTTTCTGCAACAATATGCCATGCTTACTTTGAATGATCATGGCCTAGCTAAATTAAAGGACTATGTGGCTATTTCTAGTCAAAGATATTGTCCAAAACTATTAATAAATCACTTGGGAGTTTCTCTCTCATTTAAATCTTGTCATGAACAATTCAAAATGAGGTAGAGACTCTGGTCATATATGTCTCATATGAATTGTTGATGATATTAACTCACCTCAATAGTAGTGGTTAACTTAGTTACAACTATGTGTTAAATCATATGAGAGGTATTCCTCTCATTTAAATCTTGGTCTCAAGTAATTCAACATGAGGTAGTGACCATGGTCTATAAATCTCATATTGAGTTATATGGTGATATTAAATCACTACCATGTTAGTATTAAATTGCATGAGGTATGGAACCTCATTTAAATCATATTCTCAGATGATAAGTATGAAGAGATTGACTTTGGTCAATCTAGGTCATATCTTATTCATAAGAGAAATTAAATCTTAATAAGATAATGAGAGGAAATTATTTCTCTAAGTAATTAAAAGTAACACCTTAATTAGTATAAGAGGAAATTATTTTTCTTAAATAAGAAAAACAACACATCTAACCACTTAATAGTAATGTGTGATGCTAGTTCAATTTGTGTAAAGCATATGAAGTGTTTCACTTCATTTAAATCTTGTCCCATGTACTTTCATATGAAGTTTGGACCCCTGGTCAAATGCTCTCATATGAAATACTTGGAGATTTTAAATCATTTGTAGAAGTGTTAAATAGTATGAGGTACTCTACCTCATTTAAATCATTTTCTCAAATGATGATGATGAATGGTTGACTTAGGACAACCTGAATTCATGAGTAATTGTTTGAGAAATTAAATCTTAAAGAAGATTCAATAAGAGGAAATTATGCCTCAAGAACTATATGGAAACTATCATGTACATATGAAATGAGAGGAAATTATTTTTCCTCAAGCAAGACCACCAATGCACCAAATTGTATTAATTGTGTGAATAGAATAGTTTGTGTGAATACATGTGATCTTTAGAATAGCCAATGAATTGTTTGGTGATTGTACCCCGTATTTCGTATTTTAGACGCTAGTACCGAGGAGTATCAAGAGGAGGAGGAAGTCTACCTTCAAGGAGAAGAAGATCACTTTGACCACCTCAACAACCAAGGCAAGCTAACACCAATGCAAGCTAGACTATTGCAAGTTAAAATGTTGCAAGATAATACTCTTGCAAAGTGCAAAGCTCATCATGAGCAAGGCATTACCCCATTTACTTTATGCTTATGATCCCATCCCAAGTTTTTACTTTACAAGCTTTATTGATTTTGATTTATCAAAGTTACTTTTTGATTCATGACTTCACTTGGTCTAGATATATAGAAGAACCAGAGCATCAAACTTAGCCTATAAAGCTATAAGCTAGTTAGCACCCCTCATGACTAGTTGCTAGTGCTAACAAATGAAATTGACTACTCTAGATGGGAACTTGTGAAATGAAATGACTTTGAAAACCTTGGAATGAGGAGTCATTATATTGAAAGATTTTGAAGGTGAATATGACTTGTGAATGACATGGTGAACTTTACAAAAACTGATGGTTGGGTTCGGATGCGATACCATTCCAATTTTGCAAGTACCCCCACAATACCTGATTATGGGTAAGGGCTTAACTAGAAGTTTATGTACCTTAGTATGGGTTCCCTCTAAACAAGCGTCATCGGGGTTATGCTTGGAGGCTGCCTCTACAACAAAAGAAATGATGAGAAATGACGTGAATTGAGGTGAATGTCCGGCCCAAGCCCTGTGCGGTTCCCGGCCGACAGTTTGTCTTCACTCGGGAGGCCAAGCTCATGGGGAGAGGTGCCTATACTAGGGTATGTAGGTGAAAGGTTATGGTTGGTAGTCCGCACACGGAGTGTGATAAATCGGGGCCGATTAACCCTGACGGATTATTGCAAATGTTGTGGCACAAGTGTACGACCTCTGCAGAGTGTAGAACTATTCGAATAGCCGCGTCCACGGTTATGGACGGTTGGAAAGGCCATATTGTTCCGTCATCAGAATTTTTCAAAAATGTGACATGTGAAGGGTGGCTTGTGATTTGAACTTGAAATGGCGACTTTGACTTGAAACACAATTGAGTTGTGGGAATGACACTAATGTTCCCACTTGAGTTAGTTAGCACATGAAGAGTTGTTTACTAAAATGTTTGTGAACTAAAATTGGCTTTATGCAAAAGAAACTAGAGCTTAGCATCCCCCTTACTAGAAATGTTAGTACTTACATTAGTATTAGTTTGCGAGTACTTTGAAGTACTCACGGCTTTATCCCTGGCTATTCGAATGGCCAGACTATGAAGAGGAACAGCAGTATGAAGAGGATGGACAGCAGGACGTCTACGACAACTAGGACTACTCCTGACGTCAAGCGTTGGCCTGTGGACTAGAGAGTCCCTTATCTTTACGCTTCCGCTATGTATTTGTGATGTGTGTTGAAACAATAGTTCAACTATTATTGTAATATTGGATCATGTGATCTATTTGTAAGACGACTATGATATGTAATGAATGATGACTTATGATATTCAACTGTTATGTCTCGCAACAACAATATTCCTGGGATTGCGATGTATGGCATAACAGGCATCTGGACTTAAAAATCCGGGTGTTGACACATGCATCAAGCACTTTTTCTGGCGCCGTTGCCGGGGAGATCAAGACACGCTGCAAGGGGAGTCTCTCACATCCAATCTCTTTACTTTGTTTTTGTCTTGCTTTACTTTACTTTATTTACTGCTTTGTTTGCTCTTATATCAAAAACACAAAACTTAGTTGCTAGCTTTACTTTATTTACTGTCTTGATCTCCCTATTAAAAAAAACACAAAAAATTAGTTACTTGCATTTACTTTATTTAGTTTGCTTTATTTACTACAGTTAAAATGAATACTCCTGAAAATACTAAGTTGTGTGACTTCACTAGCACAAATAATAATGATTTCTTATGCACACCTATTGCTCCACCTGCTACTACAGCAGAATTCTTTGAAATTAAACCTGCTTTACTAAATCTTGTCATGAGAGAGCAATTTTCTGGTGTTAGTTCTGATGATGCTGCTGCCCATCTTAATAATTTTGTTGAACTTTGTGAAATGCAAAAGTATAAGGATGTAGATGGTGATATTATAAAATTGAAATTGTTTCCTTTCTCCTTAAGAGGAAGAGCTAAAGATTGGTTGCTATCTTTGCCTAAGAATAGTATTGATTCATGGACTAAATGTAAGGATGCTTTCATTGGTAGATATTATCCTCCTGCTAAAATTATATCTTTGAGAAGTAGCATAATGAATTTTAAGCAATTAGATAATGAACATGTTGTTCAAGCATGGGAGAGAACGAAATCTTTGGTGAAGAATTGCCCTACCCATGGACTAACTACTTGGATGATCATCCAAACCTTCTATGCAGGATTGAATTTTTCTTCGCGGAACCTATTGGATTCAGCTGCTGGAGGTACCTTTATGTCCATTACTTTGGGCGCGGCAACAAAGCTTCTTGATGATATGATGATCAATTACTCTGAATGGCACACGGAAAGAGCTCCATAAGGTAAGAAGGTAAATTCTGTTGAAGAAACCTCCTCCTTGAGTGATAAGATTGATGCTATTATGTCTATGCTTGTGAATGGTAGATCTAATGTTGATCCTAATAATGTTCATTTAGCTTCATTGGTTGCCCAAGAAGAACATGTTGATGTGAACTTCATTAAAAATAATAATTTCAACAACAATGCTTATAGGAATAATTCTGGCAACAACTATAGGCCATATCCTTCTGCTAATAGTAATGGTTATGGTAATTATTATGGGAATTCTCACAAAAATAATAGGAGTGTACCCCCTGGTCTGGAAGCCATGCTTAAAGAATTTATTAGTACACAAACTGCTTTTAACAAATCTGTTGAGGAAAAGCTTGATAAAATTGATATTCTTGCTTCTAAGGTTGATAGACTTGCCTCGGATGTTGATTTTTTAAAATTGAAAGTTATGCCTAATAAGGATAATGATAATAAAATTGTTACTACAGTAAACGCCATCCAAGTTCGAATTAATGAAAATATTAGATTGATGGCTGAATTGCATGCTAGGTGGGAAAGAGAAGAAAACGAAAAACTTGCTAAAGAGAGTAATGTAGCTAAAGTTTGGACTATAACCACCACTAGTAATGATAATGATTCACATGTTGCTAAACCTCCTACTATCAATGGTAAAATAATTGGTGTTGGCAATGTTTCTACTCCTAGTGCAAAGCGTGCAAAACTGCTCGAAGCTACTGAAGCTCGTTTGTGATAAAACTGCTGAAATTTTTCAAAATATTGGGGACAATGATCCCACTGCTGTAGATCATAATGGTTTATATTTTGATGATTGTCACATCTCTAAAGTTATAAAGTTCTTACAAAAACTTTCTAAAAGTCCCAATGCTAGTGCTATAAATTTGGCCTTTACAAAACATATTACAAATGCTCTCATAAAAGCTAGAGAAGATAAACTAAAACTTGAAACTTCTATTCCTAAGAAGTTAGAAGATGGTTGGGAGCCCATCATTAAGATGAGGGTCAATGATTTTGATTGTAATGCTTTATGTGATCTTGGTGCAAGTATTTCTGTTATGCCTAAGAAAATCTATGATATGCTTGACTTGCCACCATTGAAAAAATGTTATTTGGATGTTAATCTTGCTGATAATGCTATAATAAAACCTTTGGGGAGGATTGATAATGTTCGTATTATGGTTAACAATAACCTTGTCCCCGTTGATTTTGTTGTCTTGGATATTGAATGCAATGCATCTTGTCCCATTATATTGGGAAGACCTTTTCTTCGAACTGTTGGTGCTACTATTGATATGAAGGAAGGTAATATTAAATATCAATTTCCTCTCAAGAAAGGTATGGAACACTTCCCTAGAAAGAGAATGAAGTTACCTTATGATTTTATTATTAGAACAAATTATGATGTCTATGCTTCATCTCTTGATGTTACTTGATTCACACTTTCTGCGCCTAGCTGAAAGGCGTTAAAGAAAAGCGCTGATGGAGACAACCCATGTCGTCGTGGTGAACAGACAGATGCCATAGGATGGCTTGAGTTGGGGCCGAATGGACGCTAGAGGATTCGGGGGAGGGTTTGTGATTAGATGGGATGAACTTCCGGATGGTTTCCTCAAGAACTTAGCCAAGGCTAGAGGTTGAAGAAGAAAGACACAAGGAAGAACTCGCTCTAGATCATCTTCTTTATTGATCTCCACAGGTTACAAGTTTCTCAGTACAAAGGCTCAACTATGCGTACATGTGTTCGTCGCCCGTGAAGGGGGCTGCCCCCTCTCCTTATATAGGGGAGAAGGTGGCTTACAGGGCAAGAAACCCTAATGGCATCTTTGACTAGACAAACTACTTTACAAAGTTACTTTAATCATAGATGACACCGGGGTCTTCTTTAATCAGGGAGGCTGACGTCCTCCGGCTTCTTTCTTCGTCATCTTCCTCTTTATCGTCAGCCCTTCGTTTAAAGCTACTTTGCTTAGCTCATCTTTGTCTTCTAGCTCTGGAGAGGATCTTTGACCAGTCCTGCCGACTTGCTCTTCTTTCCGGTAGCCCGGTGTCTTCTTTACCCGGTTCCGGCATACCCCTCTTGGGGATACCGGCTTAACCTCACTTAGTCAAGCTCTTATCTTTGTGCTCCGGTATGAACATTAAACCGGTATCTTGATGGCTCAAACCATCCGGTTTGGCATGCCTTTGGCATACCGGGGGTTATCCCCCCAACATTAGTCCCCGAAGCTGGTATAGTCTGGCGGATTCTATCCAACAGACCATGCCAGGTTCTTACATTTTTGGATACCGGTTTAATCTATCCGGCGCTTAGCTTGGATCCGGCATCTTTGCCCGGACTCACACTTTCTCTTTGCAAGGCATTTTCCGGTATCTTATTCTCCGGTATCTTAGTCATTGAATACTTCCTCGGTGAAGTCGAGAATTTCTCGGGTACCGTGCCTGTCAGTGACATGCGCACTGTGCCTGACACGCCAGTGTCAGAGGTCATTTCCCTTCGGCTTCTGCGCCAGCATTTATGGCGCCACACCGGATCCTCGCGGCCGTTCCGGATCCGTGTGGCCTTCCTGTGACATGTTGTTTTCTGCGCGTGTATTTGCGCGCCACGTGGCGGCCCGCAAGGTGAACCGCCGCGGCCCGACGGTTTTCGGCCCACATTCCCCTCTCTCTATATAAGGACGGGGCAGTTCCTCTTCGTCTTCTTCTTCGCACTTGCCCCCATTTCCAGAGCAGTTCGAGCCCTTCGCCCCTTGCTTCCTCTTTGCCGCCGGTCGCCGCCAGAGTGCTGCTTCTGTCGGCGCTAGGACGTCGCTCTCACTGCGCCGAAGCTCTTCACCGCGCGGAGTTCTTACTGCGCTCCTTCCTCGCCGCAGATTCAAGCTCTCTCCGACGGAGCTCGCCCCTCTCCATCGCCGGCCTTCGTCGACGGCCAAGAGCTCGCCGTTCCTCCGGTGAACTTCTCCCTGAACGCCTCCGCCGCCTCAGGTTAGGCTCGATACGCCTCTACCTCTTTTCTTCTTGCTTTCCAGATCTTGGGGCGGTAGAGTATTTATCCCCTCTTTATTTTGCTTTTTCTCTTACTCGTAGATCTTCGCGCGAGGGTCTTTTTGGGGGAAACTGTTTTACGGTAGATTCCGGCGTCTTCCAGATCTACATGTCTGGCGAAGAATCTCTTCTCGCTTCCTCTTCTAGTAGTCAAGGAAGTAGAACTTCTGACGGGCTAACCGAAGATCTCGCCCGGATGGAAGCTGAATCCAGCAAAGACCAAGAGGTCGGCACGTCTAGCCGGTCCCCCGGAAAGGATCTTTCTGGTATCACACGCGGAGCCTGGAGAGGTTCCGACGTGACTCAACACGAGATCGATTGGCTTTACCGGTCTAGGAGAATACCGGATGGAGTCTCCTGCCGGCTCCCAGGTGACGAGATCGAACCGTTGCTTGAACCCGGTGAGGTCGTTGTTTTCCTTGCTCACTTTGAGCGTGGCTTCGGCCTTCCTGCCTCCGACTTCTTCCGCCAACTCCTCGATTTCTATCGACTCCAGCCTCACCACCTTCCCGGCAACGCTGTTTTTTATCTTTCTTGTTTTGTGGCCATCATGGAAGGCTATATCGGCATCCGTCCCGCTCCTGAGACGTTTGCCTGCTTCTTTTCTCTCCGGATCAACTCGGTCCAGGGCAAGGACATTCCCAAGCCCAAACCCCCCGTACAATGCGGGTCCTGTATCATCGGCTCCCGCCAAGGGAGCCCCTTCTTTAAGTTCAACGGCCTCGAGTCTTGCCGGTTGTGGCAGGCGACGTTCTTCTACGTGAAGAACAAGAGCACCGCTGACCTCATCAATCTGCCGCCCTTCAATCCGGCGCCGCCCGCCAAGGTCAACTAGAACTACAACCCCGGTACGGATCACATAGAGACGAACCGGGTGGTACGCTTTATGTTAAAGCTGATGAAGGAGACCAACATTTGCTCCGATGATATTATCCGCACCTTCATCTGCCGCCGGGTGCTTCCCCTTAAGGGCCGCGCTCACAAGATAAGCGAGATGTACGGTCCTGGCGATCCCACCAAGATCACCGGCCTACCCTTGAGAAAGGCGGATGTGGTCCTGAAGGCTAATCAAATATGCCAAACGGACATGCCGGATGACTGGGAGTGGGGCTTTCTTCCTCTCAGCTCCCTCAACCCCCCAACCAAGGAAGTAAGAGATTACGCCACCCGGGCTGTTCTACCGGTAACTTCCATGCTGTGGCTGACCGTTTTTCTTTTTGTTTTCAGGCTAGGGACTGCTTCCCTCGCATTGACTCAGACCGGCGAGGCCCTTGCCGGAAGCGTGCTCTAGATAAGTTCGACCCGGACCCTTTCATCCATTGGCAAGACCTAAAGATGGGCCGGACTCCAGCCTCGCGCCTCGGCAGATCTCCACCGGAACCAGCCGGTTCGTCTGACGACCTGACCTTGCTTGAGGTAGCTCTTCTTTTTGATCTCTCATATTCTTCTGTTACCTATCTCCTTCTGTAGACGTTCCCTCAGCTGGCCCCGAACCACAGGTCCACGAGCACGTGCCTCCCCTGCAGGCCGAGGTTGGGGATGAGTTCCTGAATAAGCTCATGCCCCAGAGCAAAAAGAACAAGGCTCCTGCTGCTGACGCCGGCTCTAGCCAAGCTCCTCCCGCCAAACGCTCCCGGACGGAAGTCATTGGGGGAAAACAAGTAGTCACGAAGCGCTAAAAGCATAAGCAGATGCCGGTTTCTTCCGGGTAAGTTCTCCATTTCTCTTTTTGTTTGTTTTGTTTTTACCAAGTTCTTTTCCGGTTACTTTTTTCCAACCCTTTCTTTTTCTCTCTTCCAGCCCCGCGCTTAAGCTTGGGTCCAAGCCTGAAGGCTCTGCCGGCTCCGCAAGGACCTCAACTCCTCCTCCTCAAACAAGCCCGGTACCATCCGGTACCGGCGACCTCTCTGCCTCCCCTCTGGGAGGCACTACAAGTGCGGGGCGCGCGGCCCCTACACCTCCTGATCACCGCGCGGAGGAGGATCTCACCTCCCCTCCTGAGACCCAAGACACCGGCGCCAGCAACACCGGCGCCGACGATGAAACTGCCGGGCGGGCGGAACCTCTGGTTCCTCCTGCCCCGAAGAAGAAGAAGAAGAAGAAGAAGCAGCCAAGCTCTTCCCCCACCAAGACCGCGCCGGATACTTCCGTGCCAGCCTCCTCTGCACCGCACCCGGAAGCTCCTACTCTTGAGCCTACCGGAACTACTCCAACACCGCCACCAAGCCAAGGACCTTCCGCGGCCAAGCCAAAGCCGCCGCCAGAAACCCCCAAGATCACCAAATTCCTCAAGCCAGGGGCTTCTCGGGGCAAGGCCGTGGAGGGCAGCGCCTCAGCCGGCTCGCAGTCTCTAGTGCTGCACGTCGGCCCTGCTGCTGCTGCGGTCCAAGAAAAACCTTCTGGCCTCCTGGGCCGGATCGTTGAGCTAAAGCGCGAGGGCCGGGACCTGGGGCACCTTCTCCCCTACGCCCAAAAGTGGAATGATGCGGATATCTCTGCATCCACCCGCGGCCTGGGGAAAGACCGTCTTCCAGCGCCAGACCCTGCTGGGCCCGGTCCACTGAAGAACACTTCATGCGGCTCAAACGCGCCGTGAAGGAGTTCGACAGTGCGTGGTACGACGCCACCAGCAACGTGGTGGTAAGTTTCGCCAACCTTTTTGCAATCTTTTGTTGATGCCGGTTTCTTTCTTTCCGGATCTTGTCTATCTTCCCAGTCCCCGAGTTTCGTGTTGAGAGCATAGCTCTTAGCGCGAAACTTAACTAGAAACGCGCGAAACCGGCATAGCCAGTCCCCGAGTTTCGGGTTAAGATCTTTGCTCTTAGCGCGAAACTTAACTAGAAACGCGCGAAACCGGTCTAGCCAGTCCCCGAGTTTCGGGTTGATAACATAGTTTCTTTCTTTTTCACAATTATCCTCCTTTGAACAGAGCACCGCGGATGCCCGGAAGCAGCTCTTCGAGGAGCTTCTCTGGGAGCATCGGGACCTTGCCGAGGCCCACAGCCACTGCCAAGGTTTATTTCCTTTCTTTTCCTCCGGCATCTTTTCACCAGAATGTTTTCTTTTTTAACACTTACGAATCTTTTGCTCAACAGCTGTCCCGGAAGCTACCATTGAGGCCCTCAAGGTCCAGATTGCCACTCTCCAAGGTGTCACTTTTTCTCTTCCGGTTGATTCGTTCTTTCCTCATTTTATCAGCTGCCACTTTGCTAACACTTTTCTTTCCGGTGCCTAGGTGAAAAGGAGCAGCTCATCAAGGAGCACCGAGGAGGCGTTGGACGCCCGGAAGACCGCCTCCGGGGAGCTTAAGGAACGAGCGATGCGAGGCCGCGCTCCAGGCATGACCAAGCTCTAAAGGATGCCAAGGCCGCGGTCGAGGCTGAGCTGGCGGAGGTTGTGGATGATTCCACGAACTCCAACGCGGTGCTGAGGGCAGAGCTGGAGGAGGAAAGGAAGGCGTGGAAGGCGGCGGAGCACCACATTGAGGTTATGACCACTGATCATAAAGAATATGATCGGCTGGTCATGCAGATTGATGCGATGGCTCTCCGTAAGCTCTTGCCTTGTCCCTTCTTTCGCTTATAAGCTTTTTCTTTTTGAAAATGTATTCGTGTTCCTTTTCCTTCCGGTAGATTGTCTTCCGGTATCTTATGGTTATGCTTTTCTCTTCTTCCTGTAGAACACTTCCCGGACTCTCAAACGCACGCCGTGAAAAAGGTGATGGAGGATCGGGTGGCGCGGGAGTTCCCCAACATGGACGCGCACTGGGACGGGTACGACTATCTGGTCGCCCTTTCCGCTCGAGTCCAACACATGCGCTCAGTGGACCGGCTCCTTGCCGACCTACCGGATGCCGCCATCCAACTTTTCAAGGTGCTGTGGCCTGAAGAAGCCATGCCAACCAACATCACCCTCACCGCCAACCGGCTGAAGGAGGCAGGGCGCCGGATTCGTGAGTGGCGGTTGACAAGGGATTAACTTATCAATGCCTATGGATTGTAGGCTAGGGTTTAGTTAGAAGTAGAGGGCAAGTAGATCTCGAAGGTTTCAGCCGAAAAGTACTCGACGAATATGAAAACTAGGGTTTGCAGACAATGATTCGATGATCTCCTCGTCCCTCGACTCCCCCTTTATATAAGAGGTGGAGCCGAGGGTTTCGTTTTGTACAAGTTACGAGTCCGGGACGGTTTCTAACTCATCCCGCCAGATTACAAATAACACTTCCTATTACAACTCTATCTTTTCCTTAAATACATCTTGGGCTTCCGAATCTTCTTATTCTTCGGGTAGTGGGCCTTCAATAAACCCCGGGTACTATATTCGGCAGGCCCATTTGGGATGCCTATGTCGGTAGCCCCGAGATTTTGCTTGAATCGTAGAGTCGGGGAAAATCTTCATCGTGTATTTTTATTTGACAACTTAAACTGTTCTATATTTCTTCATATAAATTTCTATATTGTACGGGGATACTGGTAGTTGGGGCTAGTTCATCCGACGGATCAGGTACTAGTTAAGCTGCTCTAGTGGCAATCCGCAAAAACCTACTTCAAGATCACGTCCCCGGACATGATCTCGGGATACTGGTGCAAACTCCGACGAGTGCCGCTTAAGGTCTTACCATTCGTCGAGTCCCAGTCAAATTTATCGAGTACCTAACGCGTCCGTCAGGATTTTTCTTCGTATCTGTTGATACGGATAAAAGTAGCGAGAGCGCAGTCTTAGGCGATGCCACGCCCAGCGAGAACGGATCTCGGGGTCTTACCTTCGCAAATTTGCGGCATTCAGAAATTGATCGCAACTTTGGCGTTACGAGAATATATTGTCGAGTGCTTTTCCGGCTGTTGGAATGGCACATTTTATCGAGTCAAATATGACTTATATCAATCTCCCGATGGGAGTATATGTAGAGTTAATTATAACTCAAAATATACTCTCTTGCTTTTCTATCTTTCTTTTTCTTTTTTCCTTTTTATATTTCATCGGGCACGCGAACAGCGTTCCCGATGGGAGTAGCCCCCGAGGCTACAGCCAAGAACTTGTGCTTGGTTGTAGGCTCAACATTTTAGTCCACCTTGTCGCTATATTGCCAGTATCTTCCCGATAATCTTTCTTTTCTTCTTCTCTTTTTTTTTTTTATCTATCTATCTATCAGGTGCGCGAACAGCGCTCCCGATGGGAGTAGCCCCCGAGGCTACAGCCAAGAACTTGTGCTTGGTTGTAGGCTCCCACAATTTCTATATTTGCCATAGTCGAACTCGTACTTTTTTCGAAGTAGCCCCCGAGCATTTGGGCAAAAACTTGTTTCGACCAAAGGCTCCCGAAGTATGCAAATAACTTATCCTGTCGCCATTCTCCTTTTATTTTTCTTGTCGACATATTTTCCCTTGGCAAATTTTCTTCAACTCTATTAATGGTCGAGTTTGTTCTGCCTTGTGGGTCCATCGTTTCCACCTCGTTGACACGTCGTGCAAGTGGGGGACACACGTCCTCCGCTTTTTCTGGCGCACGTACGGTAACACTTATCTTAGTAAAAATACTTTTTTTGCCCTTGTATCTAGAAGGTCTATTCTCACCACACGATTTCCTCATCCAACGGCACACTGCCTCGCCCAAATCTTATATAAACCTGTCTTCAACCTCCGTTCATCCCCTCGCTTGCGCCGCTCACCTGTTCCTCTTCGCAAATCTTCCTCTTCGCCCAACTCTCTCTGATTTCCCGCACTCGCACACATTGCTCTGCCCATTGCCGTTGATGCCACCGCGCGTGCGCCTAACTCGCCACAGCACTCCTGAATCCAAGATGGCCGCCGAGGATCTTGAGTGGGAGAGATCGAAAATCTCCAACCAAGATACCAACATGCTGAAGAGGCTCGGCCTTATGAAGAAGGAGGACGCCATCCGCTTTCCTAGCGAAGAAAGCTACCCCAATCCTCCAATGGAGTACCGGGTTAGTTTTGTTGATCATCCGATCCGCGGCCTTTCGCCTCCAATCCATGATTTCCTCCGCGGCCTTCTTTTCGTTTATGGGATTCAGCTGCACCATCCGACCCCTAATTCCATCCTTCATATTTCTATTTTTATCACCCTTTGCGAATGCTTCCTTGGAGTTGCTCCCAATTGGGCTCTTTGGAAGCGCATTTTCTGCATCCGCCGCAATGGCTCCCACAACGTCACTTATAACATAGGTGGCGTTGTTATCTGTGTTCGTACTGATGTCGACTATTTCGACGTCAAGTTTCCTGATTCTGTCCAAGGATGGCGCAAGAGGTGGCTTTACATTCACGAAGAAAGCGCCAACTCCGTTGAGCATAACATAATTCCCTTCGACGGGAATGCCAAAATTCAGCGTCGCCGTTCTTGGGATGCCGAGGCTTCTGAGGAAGAGAAAAAGGCGACAGAGGCACTCATGTCTCGTATTCGTCAGCTTCAGAACACTCGAGGCAAGGAGCTGTCTGGTGTTCAAATCACTGCCTACTTCCTTAAGATTAGAGTGCAGCCTCTTCAGGCTCGCAAAAATCCCCTTTGGACGTACTCTGGTGTAAATGACGCCAACAGAATCTCCGGTGATCTTTCCACCAAGGACTTCGAGAAGTTGCTTCGAAGACTTTCTCGTCTGGGCAAAGACCCAATTCCTTCCTCAAGTCGCGTGGAACCTTACAGCTCTACCAATCCACTCCCCAAGGTACTTTGTCTTCCCGAGTTTTTTATCCTGATCCGCACTTTCTCTTCATCTCATTGTATTGTCATCTCTTCATTTTTCCTTTTGTCATTATTATTTGTTAACAGAACCATCCTAGTATGACTTCCCTTCCTCCTCTTCCTGAGGGTGGAGAAGTCGAAGAAATGGCCATCGCTGCCGAAGATACTCAAGGCTCTTCTGTTCCTGAAAGTGAAGTCGCGGGTTCTCACAAATCTGCGGCTTCTCATGAAAAAGAAGCCGAGTCTGAAGCCAGTGAGTCGACGCAATCCCTTCCTCCTGCTGTTTCTCCAAAGAACAATAGGAAAAGGAAAAATGCCGAGGATTCTGGCACTTCTAAGGCTGAAGAAGTTGTTCCTTCTCATCCGAAGGCAGCTTACGATCCTTATGTTGAATCCCTCATCAGCTCGTGAGTCGACTTTATCTCTCCCTCCTTTTTTTGTACTCGAAATATTTATCTTGTCTTGCTTTTTATATTGTCGTCTTTTTTGTTCAATAGTGATGAGGAAGAAGAAGTACCAGTTACTGACGTGGCCCCTCGGACAAGCACGTCACGTACTGTACTTGTTTCAGACACGCTAGTTGAAGGGGATGAAACGTCGCCTCCTCAACAAAACGTCGTCACCACTACTCCACCATCAAGCCCCCTTGCCCCTTCACCAAAAAGGGCAAGGGTTGAAATGATCATTGAGCCTCCTCCTCAATTGAGCAGCTCTTCGTCGCAGCTCTTGGATGATGTAAGTTTGTTGATGTCTATATTTCTTCTATTTTGCTTTTGTAAACCCTTACTTTTTTAATGCCGATGTTTTCCCCTTCGTTCTTCTTCTTTGACAGCCCATGATCAAGGATCTTATCCGCATCGGGTCCCAATTTATTGGGTACCGCGAGTATGCCAGCAGAACCGAAGGTAACAATCTCTATATTTGCCGTTCTTCCTGGCTTTTGCTCCTGTTGTTTGTCGCGATTTTTGATTTTTCCTTCTTCTTTTTTATCTCGATAGAGAAACTTGCAGATGCCAATAAGCGTGCCGACGCACTTGCTCACAAACTAGAGCACAGTGAAGCGGCTCGCGAGAAAGCCGAACTTGCCGCTAGTGAAGCTAGAGCTGAGGCTGATGATGCCAAAGCAAAGGCCGCTAGTGTCGAGGAACTGCAGAAAAGGCTCAAAGATGCTGAATCTGCCTTAGACGAGCAGAAAGCTGCACAAGCTGCACGTGAGCAAGGGATCATCAAGCGTTTGAAGTCGCAAAGTCGACGTACGCTAAGTAATATCATCAATCCCTTCTATTTTATTGTACTTCTTGTTTCCTGGTTTTCGACTAATGTTTTTGTCTCGTGTGACAGCCCAAACAAACCAAGATTTTGATCTGGAGAATGCCGTCGATGACCCTCTCCTTGACGCACTTTCTCTTCTGGAGTTCCATGGGCGCGAAATTCGTGAAGGCGTGGCTAATGCCAGTGCAGGTTTGTCGGCGTTTTTCCCCTACTTCTTCCCGAAGAAAGAGGAGCCTTCGACTTTCCTTGCCCTTGCCAAGCTTTTCAATTCATCGGAAGACCTTGGATTAAAGATGCGTCAGGAGAATATGAAGGTTGCTGTCGAGAATATCTTGTTGCCCTAGTTGCCGACGAGCCAACAGACGCTTGATTGGATGAAGGTTGGCGACACCGATCAGATAGAGCAATCGAGATGGAGGTCGCTGATCAAGGCAGCCAAGCCCAACACGAAGAAGATCTTGGCGTATCTCGGAATCAAGCCAGCTTCGACTCCTAGCTCTTCGAGGCCGGAGGTCTAGTTGCATGCCTCGTTTCTTTTTCTGTTTCTTTTGCCCTTGTCGCCATTTTTAGCCTTGGCGACAATTACTCACTTAGTCCTCCTGGAGAACTTTCTTTTGTAATATCCATGTAAATTTTCTAGCAAGTAATGAAATTTCCCTTCGTGCTTTTCATTGATCCTGGGCCTTTCTTTTCCAGTTAATATTTGATAACTACTCGACCCCTCCTTGTTCTGCCGCTGCTTCACCCGCATCTTCCTTCTCGAAGAAAATACTAGTCGACCATAATCTCCTCGAGAGTTCATCAAGCGGACATTTGTCGGAAGATTTGCAAGAACTTCGACAACAACTTCAGTCTATGAAGAAGCAAACTTTAGCCATGATGGAACAATCTCGAAAAGCCTCTGAAGGAGAAAAACTTGCTCTTCATCAAGCCGAAGAAGCCGTGGCTGCTAAGGATGCTGCTGTACTGGAAGCAAAGGGAGCCACAACTCGAGAAAATAGTATGCTTGAGCTAATGCTGGAAGCTAGCACAGATATGCTAGGTACGTTTTTGCTTTCTTTTGATGCTTCTTCTTTATCTTGCTGTGCCTTTCTTCCAATTTCTTTTCCTGTCGCTTTTAACAGGCTCAGTTCTTGATTCTGCTGCCGAAGATCAGAGAGTGAATGAGAGGACAAATCTTCTTGTTAATCTCTCCCTTAATCATGGGTGTTTGTTCTGGGCCACTCCTGAACGAACCCAACAAATTGTTAGGTTCCAAGATCGTGCTTGCCGGTGCGCGATTTTCTCAGCTTTTGCACGTCGACATTAACCCTTGTCTATAGGAATCTGTTTCCGCGAAACGAGGTTCCAAAAACTCTTCCCGATTTACTGGAAGTATTCAGAGATGCTCCTCGCATCCATAACTTTGTGCGGGCGCAGCTCACTGCTGGGGCGAGATTTGCCATGATCATGATAAACATCTGTTACCCAAAATTGGACCTGACGAAGATTGTTGCTAGTTGCTTAGCCAAGAAAACACGTCGGAAAAATGATATCGACTCAATCGACGCGATGGTAGCTCCCGTGGCAGAGTCGATGATAGATGAACTTCTTCGGATGGACTCGGAGTTCTTTACCAAGGGTTCTTATGCTGAACATAAAACAACCAGGGGTTTGTCGGTAGATACTATCTTGGGTTTTAACTGACTTGTATTATATTGGAAACCTTGTATCACACTTTTTTGTTTTCCCTCCTCTCTTTTTTGTATTTCCGAAGGAATCTATTGTATATTGCTGAGGTCCACTATGTTGTTGAAGCCCCCGAGCCTGACTGGGCGAAGTTTTTACTATTTTCCCTCTTTGAAATCTATCTTTTCTATTGTAATAAGACGTCCTTGTCTGTCCCTTGTATGAATTGCCAATCTTCGAGTATCTTTGATGTCGAAGTTCTATATTTACCTGGCGAGGTTTTAAAACCAAGGCGCTTATGATTCGTGATGTATTCACTATATTTATGATTACTGGCTTCCGATTTTGTTATATTTGGCGAGGTATTAATGTACCAAGGCGAAATATTTCGGTGAATCTATATTGTATGTATTTTGAGACTTGGGCGTTGAGCCTCCGAGCGTGTCGAAGAATAAGAAATATATCTCCACTATCTTTATTATATTGCAGCACCACGAGCCCGCCTCATTAAAAACCTTCTCCGGCCCCACTCGGTGCCCCGAAAAAGGAAAAGAGTGCGTCTGAAAACTCGTGGGCGTTTCAGTACATTGAAGTTTTACAAGGACTATATTTCGACTCTAGGCGTAGAACCGCCTAAGTTGCGCCACGTTCCAGGGGTTTGGCTCCTCCACCCCTGTCTTCTTGTCCTTTATCCTGTATGCTCCTCCTCCGATTACTTCCGTGACGATGTAAGGGCCAAGCCATGGTGACTCGAGTTTTTCATGACTTTTTTGCGTGAGCCGAAGAACTAGGTCGCCCACTTGAAAAGATCTTGGCCGCAAACGTCGACCTGTGGTAATTCTTCAAGTCCTGTTGATATTTGGTAACCCTTGATAATACCTCGTCTCGAGCTTCATCGAGTGCGTCTACATCGTCTTCCAATGCTATCTTTGAAGCTTCTTCATCATATGCTGTGACTCTAGGGGAGTCGTGTTCTATTTCTATTGGAAGTACCGCCTCCGCGCCATGGACCGGAAAAAACGGGGTTTCTTGTGTCGCCGTATTTGGTGTTGTTCGGATGCTCCACGAGACACTTGGTAATTCTTCGAGCCGGGTATGTCGAGCTTTTTCTAAAGGTCCCAACGGACGTTTCTTGATACCATTGCAGATGATGCCATTGGCTTTCTCGACTTGCCCATTGGTTTGAGGATGTGCAACTGATGCAAAGTTCAGCTTGATACCCACCTCTTTGCAATAGTCTTTGAATTCATTGGATGTGAAGTTGCTGCCGTTGTCTGTGACGATGCTGTGGGGCACTCCAAATCTGAAGACGAGGCCTTGTATGAATTTTACTGCAGATGCTCCGTCCGGTGAATTTATCGGCTTCGCTTCTATCCACTTTGTAAATTTGTCGACAGCTACTAGCATGTACTCCTTTCCTCCTGGCCATGATTTATGTAACTTGCCCACCATATCGAGTCCCCATTGTGCAAAAGGCCATGACAATGGTATTGGTGCTAACTCTGCTGCTGGAGAGTGAGGTTTTGCGGCAAACCTTTGGCACGCGTCGCAAGTTCTTACTATTTCCTTGGCGTCCTCGATTGCTGTCAACCAGTAAAATCCTGCCCGAAAAACTTTGGCCGCAATAGCTCGACTACTTGCGTGGTGGCCACATATTCCTTCGTGTACATCCTTCGGAATTATTCTTCCTTCTTCGGGTGTGACGCACCTTTGCAAGACGCCCGAAATACTTCGCTTATACAATTCTCCCTTGACCACCGTGAAAGCTTTGGAGCGTCGAATTACTCGCCTTGCTTCGATCGGATCGTCGGGTATTTCTTTCCCGAGGATATATGATATGTACGGCTGCATCCATGGTATCCGTATCACCATGACCAGGTCCCGATCTTCTTCTTCGTCCTCTTGCTTTTCCTTGGTAGCCCCCGAGGGTTTCTTCTCCTTCTTTTTTGGTTTTGTTGACTTAGTGGATCTCTCTCGTTATCTCTTCCTGCGAATACACCTGGCGGGACCGCCGGGCATTGCGACCCGATGTTTGCAAGAACGTCGGCTTCGTCGTTGCTCAATCTACTAATATGATTTACTTCGCATCCATCGAACAACTTCTCGAGCTCGTTGTACACCTCCTTGTATGCCATCATGCTATCATTGACTGCGTCACATTGGTTCATAACTTGCTGCGCCACCAACTGTGAGTCGCCAAAGATTTTTAGTCGAGTTGCACCGCAGGCTTTCGCCATCTTCATCCGTGTATGAGAGCTTCATATTCTGCTTCATTGTTAGATGCGTTAGGGAACGTCATCCGAAGGATGTACTTCAATTTGTCGCCTTCAGGTGATATGAGTACTACTCCTGCACCAGCTCCTTCTAGTCTTTTGGACCCATCAAAGTTCATAGTCCGAGGTTCTCGATAAATCCGGGGTCCTCGTATTTTGCAACTCCATCCACTCGCGATGAAGTCCGGTAGTATTTGCGATTTTATTGCTTTTCTTTTTTCATACGTGATGTCCCGAGGGGAAAGTTCTATTCCCCAAAGGGAGACACGACCCGTAGCTTCTGGGTTATTCAGTATATTTGACAAAGGAGCTTCATTGACTACTATGATCGGGTGTGCCGAAAAATAGTGGCGCAATTTTCGTGCTGTCGTGAACACTCCATATGCTAGCTTTTGGTACTGAGGGTACCTTTGTTTTGAGGGCGACAAGACTTCGCTCACGAAGTATACTGGCCGCTGTACACCATGGATTTTCCCTTCTTCTTCTCTTTCGACAACTAACACCGTGCTAACCACTTGGGGTGTGGCTGCAATATACAGCAAGGAGAGGTTCCTTTTCCTTTGGAGCCACCGAGATTGGTGGTGTCGAGATTTTTCGCTTCGGATCCTCGAAAGCTCTATCGGCTTCTTCGTTCCACTCGGAACTTATCTCCTTGTTTTATCGGCGCATAAAATGGTAACGCTTTTCTCCTAACCCGGCGACGAATCTGCTCAAAGCTGCGACTCGCCCGGTTAGTCTGTCGTATTTCTTTCAACTTCGTTGGCTTTCTCATTGTTACTATGGCTTGTATTTTGTCGGGATTTGCTTCAATCCCTCTTGCTGAAACTAGAAACCCCGAAGTTCTCCTGCTGGAACGCCAAAAGAACACTTTGTCGGGTTCAGCTTGAGGCAGAATTTGTCGAGGTTGTCAAAAGTTTCTTTGAGATCCTCGATAAGCGTTGCCCCCTTCTTTGACGTTATGACGACATCATCGATGTATACCTGCACGTTTTTCCCGATCTGTGTTGCTAAACACTTCTGCATCATCCTCTGATATGTTGCTCCCGCATTTTTTAGACCAAAAGGCATTGTCTTGTAGCAAAACACGCCGTAAGGTGTAATAAACGCTGTTTTGGCTTCATCATCTTCTTTTAATCTGATCTGGTTATAACCAGAGTATGCATCCAAAAAGGAAAGACGTTCACAACCTGCCGGCTGATCTGGTTATAACCAGAGTGGTGCTCGGCGAGTTCCCTGGGTACTCCTGGCATGTCAGCTGGACACCATGCGAAGATTTTCCAGTTCTCACGGAGGAACTCGACGAGCGCGCTTTCCTATGCGATATCCATGTTGTTTGCAATGGATGTCGTCTTTTTGGATCTGTCGGGTGAATCTGCACCTCCTTAGCATTTTTCTCCGTGTTGAAAGTTGATTCTTTGTTTGGCCTTCCAACGTCCGGCGATACGTCGTAATCGGTCATGCTTTTCGACGCCAAGTATTCAGCTTGCATCCCGAAGGTTTCGATAACCGATGGAAATCCTTGTCGCACTTATCGCCTAAGGCGAAACTCCCTTTGACCGTGATTGGTCCCTTGGGTCCAGGCAATCTCCATAACGGTATGTATAGTGTGGTACTGCCATAAATCTAGCATATGCTGGTCGTCCCAACAAAGCGTGGTACTCGCGATGGAAAATCCACGACTTCGAACTCCGGTTCTCGATTCTATAGTTTTCTCGGGTTCCAAACTGAACGTCGAGGTTGATCTTCCCCAATGGGTAACTTGGTTTTTCTGGTGTGATGCCGTGGAACCTTGTGTCCGTTGGCTTCAGGTTTGCTAAAGATATGTTCATCTTCCTCAATGTATCTGCATACATAAGGTTTAAGCTGCTGCCACCATCTATGAATACTCGAGAAACGTCAAATCCTCGCGATAACTCGCCGGCGTAATAAGTGCCGACCGCCCTGGTCGAGGAACTTGTTGCGGGTGGTCTGCTATGGTGAAGCCGATGTCTTGCCCCGACCAATTGAGGTACTCAACCGTTGGTGGAGGCATTTTCTCGCCATGAACACCGTCGCGAGATTACTTTTTGAGCTCTATTGGACGGCCTTCCCTTCGAATCATCGACACTCGCTCCGTTGGAATTAGGATCAACATAGGGTGGTGGTGCCGGTGCTGCCGCTATTCCGAGCCGGTGTCGATTATCCTCTCGTAATCGCGGGAGGTGGCGGTAGGTGAACTTCGCTCCCGGGCTCCCGAGGATTTCTCTCGTGCTGCTCGAGCGTGAGCGTTTTCCGCACATCCGAACATTGCTTGAAAATTTCGACGGTCTTTCTGCGGGTGCCCCGACCGTCTTTTCCCATTGCCGTCGAGGAAGAAATGCATCCGGCACGGTCCGTTCGAGCATTTCTTCGGGGGACACGAAAGGTCTTGGGAACCTTGGCCCACTATTTTGCCTCGTTGCGGGAATCGTCCCTATTATCGCTTCGCTGCTCGTTGCTTCTTTGATAATCATCTCTATTGCTTCCCCCTGTGTTTGTCCGAAATCCTGCCGAAATTTGCCCCGGGGCGTCATAGTTCGGCATCGCCGAGGAAATCGTCGCCTCGATTGATAATTTCGACCACGGTCCTCTTCTGGTGACCTGTGCCGTTTATTGTGGACAGCATCTTCTCCATCCGCCCATTTATTTGCTATCTCCATCAACGCGGATACTGTCTTTGGATTGGTCCTTCCCAAGTCCTCGACAAAGTCTCCACGCCTAACTCCTGCGACAAACGCATCTATTGCTCTCTCGTCAGATATATTTTCTGCCGAGTTTTTTATGATGTTCCACCTTTGGATGTATTTTCTCATTGACTCATCTGGCTTTTGTCGACATGCCCTCAGCTCTTCTAACGACGCAGGCTTTTTGCACGTGGACCTGAAGTTCTTGACAAATACTTCCTCGAAACTTTCCCAGCTGTCGATAGATCCTGGCTGAAGTTTTTTGATCCAAGATCGTGCGGCTCCACTTAAGTGCACCTCGAATACTTTGCATTGTCTGTTGCCCTAGTTCCTCCGAGTTAATTTTACCGTTTCAAGGTAATCAACTAGCCAATCCTCTGGATCTTGCAAGCCGTCGAATTTTTTGAAATGATCGGGCAACTTAAATCCCGAAGGGACTCGAGTTTTTCGTACTCTCCTCGTGAAGCACGGCAGGCCGCACATATCTTCATCGTTAAGCTCTGGGGATTGCCGATGGTCTCTTCTGCTTTTCCTTGCTCTATCGACCCTTGCTTGTACTCCTGTATCTATTGCTCCACTGGGCCCTTCGGGAGCCGCCGCCGTTGCTCGCCGCGGGTCGTGGACTATTTTGCCTTGCCGCTCCTTCCGGAGGCGTTGTTACAAACGCCGTCCCCATAGCTCCGACCCCCGCTAACGCCATATTGTATAACGTTTCTCTTGGGTCACTCCGTCGGTGGCCTAGATGCGAGAATATAAGCTTGTGTCGCCATGTACCCAGCTTCTGGTGTCTTAGGGATAATGTTTCCTCTTTCATCTATCGACATAAAGGACATGTCGAGGTTTTGAATTAAGTGCTCTCTTTCTGCTTCGGGTATGTGTTGCAACCTTGATCTTCCTCTGTTCCGAGCCTCCCTGTGACTATCATCCGAAACTCTGGATTGTCGACTTAGATCTGCCCTTCTCCTGCTGGATGCAGAAGCTGCCTCCTTTCTCCTGTCCAGCTCAGCTGTCTGTTTTTCTATGTTTCTGGCAGCTCGTGCGAGTCTATATTGATAAGCTTGCGGTTCTTGAGCGAGTAGCCGTTGTCGTCATTGGTTCCGAGCCATCCGGGGCTTTTGCAGCTCTATCCCGTGCTGCTTGTGGAAGTTGAACTCGACACGTGGTGTGGGCCCAACATATTTAGTGCCCATACCTCTCCTTAGATCTGAGGGATCGACATAAGGGTTACCCAAATCGTCGAAAGCCTCTGATGTTTCCTCTTGATCTTCGATAGCATAGATCTGATGGTATTTTGCACTCAAATCTATGTTGGGTTTGGTGACATCATTATTGAGATTGATGAAGACCTCGCCCATCGTGATAGATTTGTCGATGAAGTCGTAGTCGTCGTCATCGCTTGAGCCATCGCTTATATATGAGTCCGCAGATGACTCGAATGATATGTCGTTGAAGATCTTGGCGAGTTTCTCTCTTGTTCGGTACCGATGTAGCGTGTTTCCGAGGTTTCTTCTTCTCCTGACTCGGTTGACGACGCATAGCTTGAAAAATCGGAATCGACCGCCGACGATCCCGACGAGATCGGAATTTCGACACGATACGATCCTTCCTTCTCGACGCGAAAGTGAAACCTTCCGAACGTCATCTCCATGGGCTCCGCCAGATACGCATATGCATCCAAACGGGAAGGTGGGTGAGGAACAAAATCGACAAGACCAGCAGCGACCTGTTTACCTCGATCCATAGTGTTGCTTCCGGTTGACGATGTCGAAGACTTTGAACGTGCCATCGAGATCAGATCCTTACGCCTCTAATTCCCACAGACGGCGCCAATTGACAAGGGATTAACTTATCAATGCCTATGGATTGTAGGCTAGGGTTTAGTTAGAAGTAGAGGGCAAGTAGATCTCGAAGGTTTCAGCCGAAAAGTACTCGACGAATATGAAAACTAGGGTTTGCGGACAATGATTCGATGATCTCCTCGTCCCTCGACTCCCCCTTTATATAAGAGGTGGAGCCGAGGGTTTCGTTTTGTACAAGTTACGCAGTCCGGGACGGTTTCTAACTCATCCCGCCGCATTACAAATAACACTTCCTATTACAACTCTATCTTTTCCTTAAATACATCTTGGGCTTCCGAATCTTCTTATTCTTCGGGTAGTGGGCCTTCAATAAACCCCGGGTACTATATTCGGCAGGCCCATTTGGGATGCCTATGTCAGCAGTGCTCCGCAGCTCGTGCTGGAGCTGACACCGCGCTGTGCTCCGCGTGCTCCTGGTACCCGGACTTGGATCTGGATGCACTCCAAGGCGTGCGCCAAGATGCTCCAACCGACGTGGACCCGGTTCTTACCGCGAAGCGGCAGGATCGGGCCTACCGGCTCGCTGAGTACGCCCAGGTTCGTACCTTCATCCCTCCTCCTCCTGATGTCAAGGACTATCTCTGCGATGAGGAGGAAGAAGAGGAAGGTGAATATGATGGTGCCGAGGATGTGCTGTCGGAAGCTCCCGAGGCCAACGCTGCTCCCCCTGAAGCCCCCGAGGCCGATGCTGCTCCCCTTGAAGCCCCTGTTGCTTGAATACTGCCTGTTAACTGATTGCCTGTAATAGGCCTGCCCTGTTTAACTTGGAAACATTGCCCGTTAAATTCTACCCCGGTTTGTCGGGGTCTATGATGTAAGATAAAACTTAATCTCTATTTTGGTTGTGGTACAACTTCATGCCGGTGTCTTGCATACCGGTAACTTATTAAGCTATGTTGGTTTGCTACTTAGCACTTTGCTTATCGTTCCGATTTTTGTCTTGCACTGCAATGATTCCGAAATTGTTTCCGCATCCAATTCGATGCACACTTGGCTCTTTGGCTTTGGCTCTGCCTACCTTCTCTGGGCGTTTTTGGCGTATGAGCACAAAGTTCTTTTACCAAGCAAGCATTTTCTTGAACTTAGAAATAACTCGAAATTTTTGCAAAAAACCGGTATAACCGGGGTTAGTTAAATTTTTCCGGATTGTTCTTTCCCGCTCTCCCTCTTCGTAGTTCATGTGCTTATCCCCTACCGGTTTATCTTGCTTGCCATGAAGCCGGGTTGCGGACAGCAGCAGAGTCGAAGACTCCGGTAGGGTTTAGCACACTACTAAACCGGAAAGAAAAAACGTTCAATAAGCAACCGGTAAACTGAAAAAATAAACATGTTACATGCAACTTTAGTAAGGGTAGCCCCCGAGACTCATTCGAGGTTTCGACATCTTTTATTCATAGTAAATAAGGTACAAAAAGAAACTTCTTACACCACAACTTCAAGAGTAGAAAGGACGCAATAGAGCTACATTCCATGGACGCTTGGTCTCCTCTCCGGACCTGTCCGCCTTTCCTTTCTTCCATTCCTGTGCATCAATCAGGTAGTAGGCATCATTGTGGAGAGCCTTGCTCACAATGAAAGGTCCTTCCCATGGAGGGGAAAGCTTGTGCCGGCCTTCGCTGCGCTCGCACTAGGCGTAGCACGAGGTCTCCTTCCCGGAACACCCTCGGGTTAACCTTCCGGCTATGATAGAGTCTGAGGTTTTGCTGGTAAATGGCTGTTCTTTCCAAAGCTAATTCTCTTGCTTCTTCTAGCAAGTCCACATCGTTTTCTCGGGCCTCTTTTACCTCTTCTTCGGTATAGAGTTGCACCCTTGGTGAATCATGGAGAATGTCGGTTGGTATGACCGCTTCTGCTCCATAAACCATGAAGAATGGAGTGTATCCGGTAGACCGGTTTGGAGTTGTTCTTATACTCCACAACACTGATGGTAGCTCATCGACCCAACACCCCAGCGATTTTTCCACCGCATCAATGAGTCTTGGTTTGATACCGGAAAGTACCAAAGCGTTTGTTCTTTAAACTTGGCCATTGCCTTGTGGGTGTGCCACTGAGCACAAATCCAACCGGATATTGTTGTCCTCACATAATCTTTTGAACTCACCTTGAGCAAAGTTTGTGCCATTGTCAGTGATAATGCTATGCGGGTAGCCATACCGCAAAATAACATCCTTTAAGAACTTCACCGCTGTGCGCCCATCACATTTTGCAATGGGTTTCACCTCTAGCCACTTGGTGAATTTATCCACCATAACCAAGATGTGGGTCATATTTCCTCTTGCGGTTTTGAACGGGCCAACCATGTCTAGGCACCAAACAGCAAACGGCCAAGTTAGCGGTATGGTCTTTAAACCGGACGCTGGGGTATGGTTTTGCTTGGCGTACCTCTGGCACCCATTGCATTTTCTTACCATATCCTCGGCATTTTGCAAAGCCATTGGCCAATAGAACCCATGTCGGAACACTTATGCCACTAGCGCCCTTGACGATGTGTGATGCCCACATTCTCCTCGGTGAATTTCCTCGAGCATTTCTTTTCCCTCTTCCGGTTCCACACACCTTTGGAGGACACCGGTAACACTTATCTTGTACACCTCGCCATTGATGATGGTGTAAGCTTTGGACCTCCGCTGGATCCTTCTAGACTCATTTTCGTCAATCGACAAGGTGCCGTTGATCAGGAATTCCTTAATAGGTTTAACCCATGATGGTGCCTCCCGAACCAGGAACACCGGTACGTCTATGTCCATGTTATCCACCAGCATTGCTTCTTCCGGTACAGGCACAGCAGTCCCCGAGCTTACCGGAACAGTCCCCGAGCTTACCGGAACAGTCCCCGGGTTTCCTTCGTCGATATCCATTGGTACAACATGTGATTCCGGTACAAAAATTGATTCCGACTCCGGACTCGGTTTGATCGATGGTACTCTTAAGTGTGCTAAGGCTATTCCGGGAGGAATTTCTTGCCTGGACGAACCCAGCTTGGACAAAGCATCCGCGGCTTCATTTTCTGCACGGGGCACATGGTGAAACTCACACCCTTCGAAGAAGCCGGCAATCTTTTGCAAGTGAAACCGGTATGAGGCCATGTTGGCATCTTTTGCGTCCCAATCTCCGGAACATTGTTGTACCACAAGATCTGAATCTCCATAGCAAATGATCCGGTGTGCACCGATTTCTTTTGTGACCTTAAGCCCATGGATCAAAGCCTCGTATTCAGCGACATTGTTTGATGCCCTGAAATGTACTTGTAAAACATACAGGAGATGATCTCCCTTTGGTGAGGTTAGCACCACACCGGCACCTAGACCCTCTTTGAGTTTGGATCCGTCAAAGTGCATCTTCCAGTATTCTATTCTTTGGTCTGGGGGCTTGTACTGCATTTCTGCCCAATCGACCAAGAAATCAGCTAAAGCTTGTGATTTGATGGCATCTCTTCTTTCATACACTGGTACATACGGTGATATCTGGATTGCCCATTTTGCAATCCTGCCGCTAGCATCTTTGTTGCTCATGATATCGGAGATGGGTGCCTCACTCACCACCTTCATAGGGTGCTCCTCAAAGTAGTGCTTGAGCTTTGAGGCGGCCATGAACACGCCATAAGTCATTTTCTGGAAGTGCGGGTAGTTTTGCTTTGAGAGGGAGAGCACCTCGCTCAGGTAGTATACCGGCCTCTGGACGGTTTTTCCTTCCTCTTCTCTTTCTACTACCACAACAACACTCACAACCCGATTAGTTGCTGCTATGTATAACAACATGGGCTCTCTTTCCAACGGCGAAGCTAGTATTGGCGCAGTGGCTAGCATAGTTTTCAGCTATTTAAATGCTGCGTCTGCCTGAGGGGTCCAGACGAACGTATCGGATTTTTTCATCAGAGCGTAAAGTGGCAAGGCCTTTTCTCCTAACCTGCTTATGAACCGGCTCAGCGATGCTAAGCTTCCGGTAAACTTTTGTACATCTTTAAGATCTTGTGGTATCGTCATTCTCTCGATAGCTCGTATCTTTACCGGATTGACCTCAATGCCGCGGCTTGATACTAGAAAACTAAGCAGTTTGCCGGCAGGGACACCGAAGGTACATTTTGCCGGATTGAGTTTCATCCGGAATCTTCTTAAGTTATCAAATGTTTGCCGGATATCGTCAATTAGGGTATCTTTTACTTTAGTTTTTATCACAATGTCGTCCACATAAACGTGCACATTCTTTCCAATTTGATCAAACAAACATTTTTGCATACAGCGCTGATACGTTGCACCAGCGTTGCGCAAACCAAAAGGCATAGTGATATAGCAATAAGCCCCGTGCGGGGTAATGAACGCAGTTTTTATTTGATCCTCCTTTTTCAAAGGGATTTGGTGGAAGCCGGAATAAGCATCTAGAAAAGACAACAACTCACACCCAGCAGTGGAATCAATCACTTGATCGATCCGCGATAAAGGAAAAGGATCTCTCGGGCAAGCCTTGTTGAGGTTGGTGTAGTCGATGCACATGCGCCACACCTTTGGAGCTTTTGCCTCCAGGTTCTCATCTTTTTTCTTTTCGACCATTACCGGATTGGCCAGCCACTCAGTATGCGTGACTTCCACGATGAAACCGGCAACCAGCAGTTTCGTCACCTCTTCTCCAATAATCTTCCTCCTATCTTCAGCGAACCGGCGCAAGGGTTGTCGCACCGGCTTGGCATCCTTCCGGACGTTCAAAGAGTGCTCAGCCAGCTCCCTCGAAACACCTACCAAGTCATCAGTAGACCAGGCAAAGGTATTCCAATTCTCACGGAGGAAGCTGACGAGCGCGCTTTCCTATGCCTGATCGAGGCCGGCACCGATACGAACGGTGCGCTCTGGGTAAGCCGGATCGAGCACGATGTCCTTTGTTTCCTTTGTCGGTTTAAACGCTGAAGCGCTCAAACTTTCACTCATTGCCGCTAAGCTCAACTGTGAGGACTGAGCCAGCGCAACTGCGGTTTGCATCCTCCTTTTCTCCTCCGCGATCACCAGCGATTCCGCTAGGTTCGATCCGGCAGATGTTGTTTCCAGTGAGACTTTATAGTTTCCCACCACAGTCAAGGGTCCTCGAGGTGCCGACATCTTCATCTTGAGATATGCCGTGTGGGTTGAGGCCATGAAGGCCGCCAGTGCCGGTCTCCCCAGCAGTGCATGATACGGACTATCTAGGTCCACCACCTCGAACTCAACGTTTTCAACCCGGCAACTGTCACGTCCTCCAAACGACACATCCACCCGGACTTTTCCAACCGGTGCACAGGACAAACCCGGAACGATTCCGTGGAACGTCGTGCGAGTTGGCTGAAGCATGTTTTCTGTTATGCCCAGCGTATGCATCGTGTGCCGGTACATTATGTTTATGCTTCTCCCATTGTCTATCAGCACCTTGCTGAACTTGACGCGAGTCGCTGGACCTTTCATGATTGGGTCCACCACGAGAGCGTAACCACCCGGGTTTGGCATGATCTTAGGGTGATCCTTGAACGACCAGGTGACTTCCTGATCTGACCACAGCATGTATTTTGGTACTGCCGGCATCACCGCGTTCACCTCCATGGAACGGCGGCGTAGGCTTTGCTTGTCTGTCGGCTCAGTGACGAACACGACACAGCACACGTCTGGATCCTCATAGATATTCCGGCCCAAAGGTGCCGGTGGAGGTGGTTGGCCATAGCCTTCCCCCACTTGATTGACTTGCTGGTACTGCTGCCTGTATGGCTGAGGCTGTACCGGTAAAGCATTTGCTCCGGTTAGTGGTGGTGGTGGTGGTAGTTGTTGCTGGCGCAACATATCTTGTGACGGTGGCAACATTGTGGTGCACCCTTGTGCTTGCGCATCTTTTACTGCTCCCTTTTTGCATCAAGTACTTGGTCCAAGAACAATCCTTCGTCAGGTGGTTTGACTGGTGAGCCGGGTTTGGCGTGTGCCACCGGCAAGGTTGATCCATGGCGGCTTCCATGGTATATTTTACGGGTTCTTGCCAGTTCTTTTTCTGGCCCCATGGTTTCTTTTCGACCCATTGCTTCTTAGGACCCGCCCATGGCTGCGATCTGGTTTTCTGCCTCTGGCTGCCGCTGGCATCAGAGTTTTCTTGCACAGCAGCCACTTGCTGCGGAGCGTACCTTCGATCCGGGAAATCTTCCCTTCTTTTGTTGTTCCGGTATTGTTCCTGGCGTTGCTGAGGCGGGTTTGCCTGTTCCGGCTCAGCTTGCACCGCCGGTTGCATTGGGTCTCCCAACGCATAGTTATCCGCCACACGTATCATCTCCGCCAAAGTTGTTGGCATGTTTCGCTGCAGCTTTTGCCACAAAGGCGAACCTCGCCGGCATCCCTGGCTAAAACAAGCAATGGCTTGTGCTTCTATCACTCCTTCACAAGAGTTTCTAATAGAGTTCCACCGGGTCGGTAATCCCGATCCGTTTCCTGCGGCGCTGCACGCACAAAGCGAGCTACTGAGGCCTGTTGGGCCTTCGGTAGGTGCTACTGAAGTTACTCACAAAGGCTTCCTCAAAGTCCAACCAGCCATTTATGCTTCCTGCCGGCAAGTTGTTCAGCTAGATTCTTGCCGGTCCCACTAAGAACATTGGCACAATCCTCACAGCCCAACGCCGGTTTCCTCCTCCGGCTACGCATCCTCCGCCGCCAGCAACGTATACCGCGGTCACATAATCTGCGAGCCAATCTTCCGGCTTAGTGGTGCCATCATATGTTTTGGTGTCACGGGGCAACTGAAAGTTGCGTACCGGTGGCTGCTCTTTCATGATCCTTGGGCCAAAACACTTGGGACCCGGAGGACCCTCTGCCTCTATCATTTCAGACAGGTACACTCTATCCAGACGGTGCCTCGCATCCCGTTCTGGCAGGTGCCTTTCCCCCACACGCTCTCCCAAAGGATTTTGGTAAGCGGTGAATCTTGTCGAGTCAGCCTCATCGTAACGTTCCGGTACCGCGGCCCTTGCCTGCCGGTACCTTGGTGGAGGCATCTCCTTATCGTCATACGCTGCCCTTGCAGCTGGATAGTTTTGCCCAGTTTCATATCTACCGGCATGATTGTTTCCGGCATAGCCTCCTTTGGCGTAGCCTCGATCTGCCCCTTGGCTTTTTCTACCGGCGTCGTGTTGCCCGGCTTGTTGTTTTCCGGCGAGGACCGGATCGTACACTGTCATCTGCTGTGCGTTCATTTCTTTTTCTCTCCTTCTGTCTGGATGGGGGGGCGAGGCCTGCCCATGGGACTTGCTTCCGACATTCTTTGTTGAACGCGCGGATCTTGAGGCCGCAGCCTTGTTCAGCTTAGCCAGCTGCTCAAAGATTCTCGCCGCTCGATAGTCTCCAGCAGCTCGCTAACACGCTCTTGTTGTTTTGCCAAAGCCTCTCCGGAAAGCGATTCACATAGATCTACTGCAGCCTTAGCAGCTTTTATACTTTTATCCGGGCTATTGTACTTAGGTTTCTCTACAATGCTAACAGATGCAGAGATACTTTTGTCGGCAAGAACTTCCTTACGCAAATCCTGATCTAGATTGCGAGCTTTAAGCCGGTTCTCCGGTATCCTAGCAGCATGAGCGCTAACAGAAGCAAAGCCATGGGCAGCGTTGTACTCACGTAAGATTAGGTTCAGCTCGCGCTGCGCCCGGACGATGTCGGCGCCGTTCGCGAGCAGCTTCTGGCGTTGTGCCTCCAGCTCCGCCTGAGCCGCTGCCGGGTCGATGTTCTGCGCGATGGGCGTTGCCTTGGAGTGGTGTTGCCGGTGGTGCGGAAGATGCTCCCGCAGCGCTAGCGTCGCGCTCCAGCGGTGGCTTGGCCGCACGGGTCGAAGCCGTACGACCAGCACCTTCATCCGCAGCCTCCTTGCCTGCACCAACCACACCGGTCATCATTACCTCGACGCCGCCGGCGGCGCGGCTCGCACTGCAGCCACCTTGGCGGGTCCGGTGCCACCAGCACCGGCGAGAGGCGCTGGCGCACGGGGACGGTGCCGAAGTAGATGCAGTGCAGGCCGAACTCGATGATGCGGCCGTTCTTGGGGAAGATGCTGCCGTTGGCGAAGCAACCCGCGTTGTCGTTGATGAAGTCCATGGAGTAGAGGCGCTGGACGAGCGCAGACACGGACCCATTAATGAAGAACTACATAGAGCTTGTTAAAATTTGGTTTGCATGATTGGTCTCTAGAGTCTAGATATTTTCTGGTTAAGGTGTTTAAACAACAAGGAGACGATGTAAAGTCTTATAATACTTACAATATGTTCATATGTGAGTCTTGCTGTACCATTTATACTTGAGTTTGCTTCAAACAACCTTGCTAGCCTAGCCTTGTATTGAGAGGAATTCTTCTCGTGCATCCAAATCCTTGAGCCAAAAACTATGCCATTTGTGTCCACCATACCTACCTACCAAATGGTATTTCTCTGCCATTCCAAAGTACATTACTTGAGTGCTACCTTTAAAATTCTATTCTTTGCCTTTACAATATATAGCTCATGGGAAAATAGCCTTAAAAACTATTGTGGTGAAGAATATGTACTTATGTGTCTTATTTCTTAGTAAGTTGCTTGTTGAGCGGTAACCATGTTTATGGGGACGCCATCAACTTTTACACCTTTGTTGAATATCATGTGAGTTGCTATGCATGTTCGTCTTGTCTGAAGTAAGGGCGATTTTCATGATCAAATGGTTTGAGTATGCATATTGTTAGAGAAGAACATTGGGCCGCTAACTAAAGCCATGAATCATGGTGGAAGTTTCAGTTTGGACACAAATCCTCAATCTCTTATGATAATATTATCTGTTGTTGAATGCTTGAGCATTAAAAGAGGAGTCCATTATCTGTTGTCTATGTTGTCCCGGTATGGATGTCTAAGTTGAGAATAATCAAAAGCGAGAAATCCAATGCGAACTTTCTCCTTAGACCTTTGTACGTGCGGCATAGAGGTACCCATTTGTGACACTTGGTTGAAACATATGTTATGCAATGATAATCCGTGTTAATCCAAGCTAATTAGGACAAGGTGCGGGCACTATTAGTATTCTATGCATGAGGCTTGCAACTTATAGGATGTCTTATACATAACACATATGATTTATTACTACCGTTGACAAAATTGTTTCTATGTTTTCAAAATTAAAAGCTCTAGCACAAAAATAGTAATCCATGCTTCCCTCGCGAAGGGCCATTCTTCTACTTTATTGTTGAGTCGCTTTACCTACTTCTTTCTATCTCAGAAGCAAACACTTGTGTAAACTGTGTGCATTGATTCCTACATGTTTACCTATTGCACTTGTTATATTACTTTGTGTTGACAATTATCCATGAGATAAACATGTTGAAGTTGGAAGCAACCGCTGAAACTTATATCTTCCTTTGTGTTGTTTCAAAGCTTTCTACTAAGAATTTATTGCTTTATGTGTAACTCTTATGCAAGTCTTATTGATGCTTGTCTTGAAAGTATTATTCATGAAAAGTCTTTGTTATATGATTCATTTGTTTACTCATTGTCTTCATCATTGCTTCGAATTGCTGCATTCATCTCATGTGCTTTACAATAGTATTGATCAAGATTATGATAGCATGTCACTTCAGTAAATTATCCTTGTTATCGCTTACCTACTCGAGGGCGAGTAGGAACTAAGCTTGGGGATGCTTGATACGTCTCAAACGTATCTATAATTTCTTATGTTCCATGCTACTTTTATGATGATACTCACATGTTTTATACACATTATATGTCATTATTATGCATTTTCCGAGCACTAACCTATTGACGAGATGCCGAAGAGCCGCTTGTCGTTTTCTGCGTTTTCGGTTTCAGAAATCCTACGAAGGAAATATTCTCGGAATTGGACGAAATCAACGCCCAGGGTCTTGTTTTTCCACGAAGCTTCCAGAAGACCGAAGGGATCACGAAGTGGGGCGACGAGGCGCCGCCACACTAGGGCCGCACGGCCTAAGGGGGCCCGCGCCGCCCTAGCGTGTGGGGCCCCTGTCAGCCCTCCGACTCCGCCCTTCCGCCTACTTAAAGCCTTCGTCGCGAAACCCTCTGTACCGAGAGCCACGATACGGAAAACCTTCCGCAGACGCCGCCGCCGCCAATCCCATCTCGGGGATTCAGTAGATCGCCTCCGGCACCCTACCGGAGAGGGGAATCATCTCCCGAGGGCTCTTCATCGCCATGATCGCCTCCGGATCGATGTGTGAGTAGTTCACCCCTAGACTATGGGTCCATAGCAAGTAGCTAGATGGTTGTCTTCTCCTCATTGTGCTATCATGTTAGATCTTGTGAGCTGCCTATCATGATCAAGATCATCTATTTGTAATGCTACATGTTGTGTTTGTTGGGATCCGATGAATATGGAATACTATGTCAAGTTGATTATCAATCTATCATATATGTTGTTTATGTTCTTGCATGCTCTCCGTTGCTAGTAGAGGCTCTGGCCAAGTTGATACTTGCGACTCCAAGAGGGAGTATTTATGCTCGATAGTGGGTTCATGCCTCCATTGAATCTGGGGACAAGTGATGTAAAGTTCTAAGGTTGTGGATGTGTCGTTGCCACTAGGGATAAAACATCAATGCTTTGTCTAAGGATATTTGTGTTGATTACATTACGCACCATACTTAATGCAATTGTCCGTTGTTTGCAACTTAATACCGGAAGGGGTTCGGATGATAACGTGAAAGTGGACTTTTTAGGCATAGATGCATGCTCGGATAGCGGTCTATGTACTTTGTCGTAATGCCCCGATTAAATCTCATAGTACTCATCATGATATATGTATGAGCATTGTTATGCCTTCTTTATTTGTCAATTGCCCAACTGTAATTTGTTCACCCAACATGCTATTTATCTTATGGGAGAGACACCACTAGTGAACTGTGGACCCCGGTCCATTGTTTACATCTGAAATACAATCTACTACAATTGTTCTTTACTGTTCTTCGCAAACAAACATCATCTTCCACACTATACAATTAATCCTTTGTTTACAGCAAGTTCGGTGAGATTGACAACCTCACCGTTACGTTGGGGCAAAGTACTTTGATTGTGTTGTGCAGGTTCCACGTTGGCGCAGGAATCCCTGGTGTTGCGCCGCACTACACTCCGCCACCAACAACCTTCACATGTTCCTTGACTCCTACTGGTTCGATAACCTTGGTTTCTTACTGAGGAAAACTTGCTACTGTACGCATCACACCTTCCTCTTGGGGTTCCCAACGGACGTGTGTTAATTGCACGCATCAAACCCTGCCATGCCTCATGCCTATTTTCTACTTCAAATAGTGAAGCATCACCAAAACCCTAAACCTTTCAAATAGAATCCACTCCACATAAAATATTATGTCCTAACTTGTGTATCATGGACCACAAGTATAAGCCAAGCCATATATACTTAAAGACTAGATGCAAATGGGTGAGTAGAGTGAAATCAATATTCAATTCTACTTTGCTTTCCAAATATCTTTCGTATTGAAACTAAATGCAATAGTATTTTATAAAATAGCATCACCTCAGCAAGAGAGTTAATCATGATGAGTTTAGGATTCATTTTAGATAATTCAAACCAGAGTTTGCTAAGCAAGATTAGTGAATATAGAGTTGATCCAACCACTTTGCTTAAACCCTTAGAAACAATTCCCCACATAAAATCATGAGCCAATTCCATTCTCAATATCATCTATTTTAAAACTTTAGCCATAATTAAAATATATAAGAACAATCAATGGTGTTAAGTAATAACAAAACCTAATAATATGTTTACCATGCACTGGTTATAAGTTTCGAATCAATTAAATGGATCTGGTTCCTAACTTGAAAGGAAATTAAAATAAATACCTAAACCATTTTTATTTTATTCAAGTCTCACAAGATCTCAATTAAATCCTAACCAGACTATTTGTTTAAAATAATAAAACCATGCAGTAAGCATGATTACCAAATTATCTTAATACTCAAATACTTTAGAACCTGCAAAACAACACATAATTCAAATTTGAATTCAAACAAGAAAATATAAAATATAAAATATAAAACAAAATTTGAAAAAGTAAAAGAGAGGGAAACTTACCAGACCTGGCCGCAACAGGCCACCACAACAGCCCAACAGTCAACCCAGTAGCAGCCCAGCGCAAACCAAATACCGTTTTGGATGCTTTAATAATCGTGTAAGGAGAAAACACTTCGTCGTCATCGTCTCCGAGCTCGACAGCGTGGCGGAGACAGTAGGCCACGATCTCGTCGTCGATAAGCATGCCCCGGACATCGTCAGACACTCAGAACCACGCCACTACTAGGAAAAAGGCAATCAGTGGCGCACCACATATAGCCTTCAGTGGCGCACTAGTGGTGCGCCACTGCTATCACACCACTGCTAACTCCTAGTAGTGGCGCACTAGGGGTGCGCCACTACTAGCTCGGATACCGGTGGCGCACCGCGTGGTGCGCCATTGACATGTCCAAGCAGTGCGCCACTATTACTCCAAAGTTGTGCGCCACTCGTTGGTCGCTGGCGTGCGCCACCACCGTCTAGACGAGGTGCGCCACCGCTACCGCTTTGCGTGCGCCACCGTTTCAGCGAGGTGGTGCGCCACCGCTGCGTGTGGACGTGCGCCACTGCTGTCTCCAGGACGTGCGCCACTGCTGAGGTTCCTGGTGCGCCACTGCTAGTCTCGGAGGGGATCACAGGGCAGTGCGCCACTAGATCCAGCGTAGTGTGCCACTGCTACTTAGTGGACCTGCGCCACTGATGGGCCACTAGTGCGCCACTTCTACGATTTCGAATTTTTTTTGTATCCTGGCAGGTATTTATACAAGTTGTATATCACAGTACAATAGCACAATACATGATATATAACACATATAAACAACAGCACAGCTTATCCATACATAGTTCTTCACATTAGCCCCACATGATTCACAAGATTTCACATTAGAGAAGTTACGAGGTTACAATGCAAGTTACGGGGTTACAAAGTCGCAAATGAGCTAGTGGTTACACAAGATCGATCATCTAAAGTACAATCACATAGAAGAGAGCTAGAGTCACTACTAGCACCATCCCGATGATAGTGGTCTTCATCCGGTTCCTCCTCCGCTCCCTCCTCTCTCCCGCCAAATAGCGTGTGTATCTATCTTCGGCCTCCGCTCTAGTGGTGTACCCTTTGTAGCTGTTACCGCTAAAACGGTGAACCTGTCTCCGACACTCCTCCCAGTCGTTGTAGACTCCGGGAACCTTGCCCTTGTACACGACATACCACGTCATATCTGCACATATATGAACAAGCCAAAGAAACATTAGTGCACGCTCATAGATGTTTGCAACGAATAAGAGCAAACTCAAAAACGATCCAAGTAGTATGAACTAAAAGGCGTGCCTCATACATTGTTGGTCGGAACAAATATCAACATTTAGGGAAGGGGTTAGTGAAACCAAGTAGGATGCACAAGAGATTGATACTTGTGTCATCGCACCAGGTTCACTAGCCCCTCCCCCGAGTGTACAAGTGACCAAACATTCTAATCATCGGCATTTTGAAATACGAAAGCAAATGGAAGAATGACAAGGGCCTCATACTTTGTCGGTCAAAACAAATATTAACATTTAGGGAAGGCGTTAGCGAGGCCAAGTAGGATGCACAAGAGATTGATATTTGTGCCATCGCACCAGGCTCGCTAGCGCCTCCCCAAGTGTAGTGACCACAAAATTTAATCATCGGCCAATGCAATTAAGAAGTGCCAACTCAAATAAGAAACAAGTAGCTAGTATGAACTAAATGGAATGCCTCATACATTGTTGGTCGAAACAAATATGAACATCCCGGGATGGCGTTAGTGAGGCCAGGTAGGATGCACAAGAGATTGATATTTGTGCCATCACACCAGGCTCACTAGCGACACCCCGGAGTGTACAGTTGACCGAACATTCTAATCATCAGCACTAAAATGGAAGAAAGAGCCAAGTGGTATCAACTAAATAACATATGCCTCATACATTATTGGTCGGAACAAATATTAACATTCAGGAAAGGGGTTAGTGAAACCAAGTAGGATGCACAAGAGATTGATACTTGTGTCATCGCACCAGGTTCACTAGCCCCTCCCCCGAGTGTACAAGTGACCAAACATTCTAATCATCAGCATTTTTAAATACGAAAGCAAATGGAAGAATGACAAGGGCCTCATACTTTGTCGGTCAAAACAAATATTAACATTCCGTGATGGCGTAAGTGAGGCCAGGTAGGATGCACAAGACATGGATATTTGTGCCATCACACCAGGCTCACTTACGTCACCACGGAGTGTACAAGTGACCAACCATTCTAATCATCGACCAATGCAATTAAGAAGTGCCAAATCAAATAAGAAGATAAGTAGCTAGTATGAACTAAATGTAATGCCTCATACTTTGTCGGTCAAAACAAATATTAACATTCTGTGATGGTGTTAGCGAGGCCAGGTAGGATGCACAAGAGATTGATATTTGTGCCATCACACCAGGCTCGCTTACGTCACCACGGAGTGTACAAGTGACCAACCATTCTAATCATCGGCCAATACAATTAAGAAGTGCCAACTCAAACAAGAGATAAGTAGCTAGTATGAACTAAATGGAATGCCTCATACATTGTTGGTCAAAACAAATTTTAACATTCAGTGGATGGAGTAAGCGAGGCCGTGTAGGATGCACAAGACATGGATATTTGTGCCATCACACCAGACTCGCTTGCTCTACCCCCGAGTGTACAAGTGACCAACCATTCTAATCATCGGCATATGCAAACAAAATTAACGACCAAATCAAGTGCGGAAAACGACAGAACCATATATATAAGTTCACAAACATAGCCGAACTAGTAATTAATAGCAAGTAAAGTGCTGGGATAAAGTTTATTACAACGTAAGCTCGTCTTTAGTTCACAACTACATAACTAGGCTCGCACATCAAGACTTTCTCGGAGCGTGGATAAAACCGCCGCCTTTCTTCAAGCACATCCATGAGCGGTAGTCGTCACCCCGCATTTGGAGCATTGTGTCTATGTCACTCGTTTGACTGGCCGATAGCCGGCGTAGAATTCCCCGCGCTTCTAACGACATCTTGATGGATGATTTCACAAAACTCTACTTGGATGCGGAAGAAGTCTTGCTTGATGCCGTCGTCGGGGACCCGCGACAATTTGTTGGCCCGCCTCCGAGATGCTCGAGTAGCGTAAGCCGCTCGCTGGTCCCGTATGAACTTATCCATGTGATAGAGGGCGTAGTAGGCATCCTTGTTACTAGAAGGCGGCTTCTTGACGCAGGGAAACTTTGTTTGGTGCTTGAACACATGCTTCCCGTACCTAACATTTGGCCTCTGCATGTTGCCTTTCGCTTTGACGTAGCCATTGAGAGCATCATCAAGTACGGCCTTGACATTCGTGTAGTCCGTGGTTGACTTACCGTCCGCATCGAGGTATGTGGGCATGGAATGTTTCGGGGTTATGGAGATGAGTGTGCAGGTTTTGTCTCTGCGTAGAACACATAATGTTTAAGAACATGACGATTGAAATCTAAAAAAATCACGAGTTAAGACCGGTACGGTGAGGGGGTGACTTACTCGGGAAATACGAGCAGGAGGATGTTACACTTCTTCTCGGTTCGCTAGAAAGAAGTCTTTGAGGTATCCACTCGCGATCGCCCGGTCTCCGGCGGTGGCCAAGTGGACGGCACGCATGTAGAAGGGGTCGGCTATCGCGATGTCCGGGATGTTGTGTCTAATGATCCGCATCGCCTTGCCGAGCGAGTATAGGCGAATGAAGGTGTAGTGCAGCGGATAACTCGTTCAAGCATGGCGAAGATGTCATCATACCGCAGAAGATCTTCTGCGCGAAGCCACTATCGACAAAGCCATGGCCCGAGGGCACCTTGGCAACATACACTGGGTATCCATGATCTTTCTCCCTGAGACGCCGCTCCTCCATAAACATAATACCGTCAACCAGAGATCGCATAGGACCGGGTGCAGCATCGTACAATCTTTGAATTAGCATCCGCTCACCCGACACATGCACCCTCGCCTCTATATTCTTGGGCACTCGGTGGCCCGTCCCGAGCACGGATAGGTGCCGGCCGGGCCGGCGTACTTGTCGTCCTTCTTCTTTCTTTTCCGTCCCTTCGGCTTCGTTTTTAGTGGGATCGCATTCTCCTCTTCGCAAGCCTTCTTCAAGGTGTTAGGACTGATAACACTTCTCACCTCGGCTATCGGCTGAGTCTCGGTGAAGTCGGCACTGGAGGCGTCTCCTAAGAACAGAATAGGCGCCGCTTGTTGCAATAGGTTTTCCCTCGGCGGCAGCTTGAGAGGGTTGGCTACTGAGATCGTAGTCCATCACCCCAAAATCGAAGTTGCAGTCCGTGTTGGTGAACGTATCGTCCTCGTCCGGACCATCATTCGGATCCCGTGTCATCCGCATGTCCACATCAGCCGATGGCGGCACCATTGGGGTGGTCTTGGCATGGCTTGGCGCCGCACGGCCGGGGGTGTTGTCTGTGGGGTGGTGTCCCTCGCCCCCAAACGAATCTGGCTCTTTGGCCAAACCATGGACCAATTGAAGCAATGTCGGAGGGTAAGGACCTCATCTTCGTCGGCACCATGGGGTTGAAAGGGAGGTATCACGTCGTCGTAGCCGCTAAGCACCCGAACCGCTTGAATCCTATACACGTCGGGTTGCATGGGTCTACCGTGTAATCGACGGTTGCTCGGCTGAACGATTTTGGCCTTGGCAACATCGATCAACTCGCCGTTCACAAACCGCAGGAGAGTGCATGGGACGTCGACGGCGGAGCTCGCGGAAAACATGTAGGGCGTTAGGGATGGCTAGCTAGTCAAAGGCAAGGATATGGAAGTCATTGGCCAAGGGTTGGTTACCGTGATGGCGTCCGGCCTCGGCTAAGGTCGAGGCACCACCGGCGGCGGGCGTGCAACCGATGGAGTGGCCGCTTGTTGGCGCGGTGCCGGCGGCGTATTATCCGCAGCCGACGGGTGCATTAAGCTGAAGTAATGGCGCCGCGGGAGACACCAAGGTTGGCGCCGCGGGAGCCACCACGGTTGGCGCCGCGGGAGCCACCAAGGTTGGCGCCGCCGGAGACACCATTGTTGCCGCCCGCGGACTCACCGATGGCTCCACGTTGTGGGAGTTGCTGCCCGCGAACCGGGAACCGGGGTTCCCCCTTTTGTCCTCCCCTATACCACGCGTCCGTACCGGCAACCAAGGTAGGGATGAGGGAGCTAAGCGTCGTGCCCACTTGGTCCTCCACTTGCTGTCGTTGCGTCCTCTGTTGGGTCTCCACGATGTGTTGCACTTGTTACCGCACTTGCTCCTCGACCAATGTCGGGATCTGCGTAACTTGTGCCTTGAGTTGTGCGACCTCCTTCTCATCGATGGTGGCCTTTTTCTCCTTTTTCCCCGACTTATAGTATTCTGACCATTTCATAGAGCATCCTTCGCCGGCCACACGACCAGCCGACATCGGCTTACTCAATGGATCCCTCTTCTTGTGGGCATTCAACGCCCTATTTAAAGGGTTGTCCCAAGGGGCACACTGCGAGGAGCTCGTGGACCCCGCGCCGCTACTAGCTTCCTTTTCACTTTCCGCAACAACCTCCTTAGCCTACGGGAGGAACATGCATGAACCATTTAGAAATTTGGATTCATCAATAAGAATGCAACCATAAAGGAGCTAATTAAGCGGGTGCATTCCTTACCAGAAGAGCCTCAAACTGCTTCACCTCCGGAGTGGTGGTGAGCTCCTTTATTTCCGGGTGTTCTCACCAGAATTTAGCCAGGGCAGGAGATGGGACGTGATCGAGATGGGCTTAGAGGATGTGCACGTAAAATATTCCTGAGTCGGCCTTGTACGAGAATTTGGGCTAGATTGCCCGTGTATCTGTATATTATGGTAGATTTTGTTAGAAGTAAGAGATAGAGTTTAGCTCGTACACCGGCTAGGTTTATTCCCAAATTAGAAAGTCCACGGACTATAAATATGTACCTAGGGTTATTGAGAAAGGAGGACGACCACGTTCACAACAAACCAATCCAGGCGCATCGCCACCCCTTGTTTCGAGGGTTTCTTCCGGGTAAGCAACATGCTGCCTAGATCGCATCTTGCGATCTAGGCAGTATCAGTGTATTCGTTACCGGTGTTACTCGTGCTGAAGCCTTTTTGATGGCGAGCAACACCCTTATCGTAGATGTTTTGGGGCTGACGTCGATGCTTTGATGTTATGCTTGTTTAGCTACGCTGCCCCTCAATGTCTAGCCACCCTTACACCTATCTTGGGTATAAGGGCAGTATCTTGCTTAATCGTTAATTAGTAGATCCGATCTGTTATAGTTGTTCCTTGTTCTCCAAGGATTAGTTTGATATCTGCATGGTTAGGCCTTACAAACGGGTTGAACGATCCGGTAGTGCGTAAGGTGTGGTTTGCTAGTCCTAGAAGGGATTGTTCCGGGAATCGACTTCATGTTGGTTTTTAGGCCTCGTTTAGGACTGGTTTTCTATCATCTTTCGTATCTGCTAGGCTGAACTACGCGTAGGATGTTCTGGTTATGTGGTGAAAACCCTAAACTGTCGTAGATTGGTTTAGCTTTGTATTGATAAAGCAGGATCCCCATGTCATCGTAAATCCAACGTGAATCATGGGGCAGTCGGCTCTTTGAGCCGATCCACAGATAACCTAAGAGCCGATCGGGGCTCGTATTTAATGTTTACGTGTTTGCCATGCAGAAACTAGACGAAGCAATCCATCACCTTCCCGACCAGGTATAGGTCAGGTGGCACGCCCTTGCAACTGCCAGGACGTGTGCTGGAGCATTGCGGGCCGTTGCCCGAGGGACCAGGGCCCACCAGCAGTCCTGGGAGCCTCCCGGCTCTCCGTGTTGCTCGCCGCTGCTCGCCGGTGGGTTTTGGCAGGCAACACATTCTGGCACGCCCGGTGGGACACACAACAACAACTACGTCGACATATGCAGCAGCTATGTCGAAATCTGCAGCTGAGGTGGCTGACGAACCAGTCACGTACGAAGATCTGCTTGAAGAGCACAAGAAGAAGTATGATGAGATTAAAGCCGTTTTAGAATCTGATCTCATCGGCTCTTTCGCGAAGACTCGTTCACATGGTATCAGGTGGAAAGGGTTCTCACCTGAAGGTGTTCTCGACGAAGTAGATTTGTCTACCCCTTCAGAGGAACGCACCAGAGCTCTGCGCCAGGAGGTCAATTACATGGTGGCTCATTCGATCCACCGTCATTCTGAGAGCCTGTTGAACTCCTTCGAGCGCATTGCGGTTCGCGTGGTTCCAGAAATCATGAAGCATCAGTACTCTCCGTCAGGACCTGCCCTAGGGACGCACCAAGGAGAAATACCGTTACAGACCAGACCGCCACTGCCGTTCGCGCTTACAGCTCCAGAGCCACAAGGTTCACCGGCGTACGTCGTCTACAAGGTTGGAGGCGATCCTGGCGATTGCCAATTTCTCTATGAGCCACCTAAAGAGATCCCGCATGGATACGTGTGCACATACGTGCCGGACTGCAATAGCTTGGCACGCATGAACCAGATTGCACCAGCAGGGATTTCTGGAGCGGACGCCGATAAACAGGCGTGGCTAGCTAAGTATGCCACCGGAACGAGTCATGAAAGCTCGGTCCCTGCAGCTCATACCGTGGAGCAAATTAGCACGATCTTGAGAGACCAGTTCGGCATCCTGCCAAAGAGGAAGACAATCGGCTATTCCAAGCCGTACCCCGACGAGTACGATTTGATCCCTCTGCCACCCAAGTATCGGCTCCCTGAATTATCAAAGTTCAATGGATCAGAAGGATCTAGCTCGATCGAGCACGTGAGCCGATACTTGGCACAGTTGGGCATGATTTCAGCATCAGATCCGTTACGTGTGAGGTTTTTCGCTCAATCTCTCACGGGATCGGCTTTTGGGTGGTACACCTCGTTGCCACCAAACTCAGTCCGGACGTGGAAGCAACTGGAAGAGCAGTTTCATGTCCAATATCACTCAGAGGCTACCGAGGCTGGCATTGCCGATCTGGCACAGGTACGGCAAAGACGCGGAGAAACAGTGTCGGAGTACATCCAGCGTTTCAGGACTGTTAAGAACCGATGTTATTCGGCTCGTCTAAGTGAGAAGGAAGCAGTCGAGCTGGCAATGTTGGGCCTCGCAGCGCCGATCAAGGATCTGGCTTTCCAAGTAGATTACAGTTCACTGGCGCACATGGTCCAGAAGTTAACTTTGTACGAGCAGCACCACCCAGAACTGTACCAAGACAAGTTCAAGCGTCCGATCGGCCTGATCGAGACAGAAGAAGTTGAGGATTCTGCAGAAGACCTGGAAGTGGCCGTGGCTGAATGGGCTCGGGGGCAGTTCCCGTGTCCTGCAAATGGGTAAAACCACAAGGTCCTCCAAAGGGGTTTGACTTCGATATAAGCAAAACTGAGCAGATATTCAATCTATTGCTGAAAGAAAAACAGCTGAAGTTACCCGAAGGCCATAAAATCCCTACGGTGCAAGAAATGAACGGGAGACCGTACTGCAAGTGGCATCACTCGTTCACCCATGCCACCAATGACTGCAAAGAGTTGCGTCGGCATATCCAAATGGCGATAGAACAGGGCCGTCTGATCCTCGGTCAGTTTGCCATGAAAGTAGACACGCACCCGTTTACTGGCGTCAACATGGTGGGAATCAATCACTCCACGAGGCATCAACCACGTTTCTCATTTGATGTTAACATGGTAGGGCCTGCATACCACCGTGGCAAGGATAAAGAAGACACCAGTCACTCCCATGTCAAGGATAAGGAGGAGGCCGATCCACGCGACCGGCCCCGATATGATGACAAACGATACCTCACCGAGGAGCAAGTGAGGAGCGTGCAATATCAACGACCACTCTCCACGCATCTCCTCAACAAGTATGAGCGTCAGTATGACCGACGTCGGCAGTATGATAGAGAAGACGACAGATATCGTCGGTCCAACGTAGACAATGGAAGACATCGTCGGTATGATAGAGACGACGAAGGATATGAGCGCCGCGCTAAGGGGAGATCAAGAGAGCAGGAGGACATGGATAGACACTGGGACTGTCCTTTCTTTAAGCACTGCTGGGATTCAGGAATGAGCCGATTGCCTACAATCGACAACTGCCCGGAGTGTAGACGACAGAAGAAGGACGCAGGAGAAGTTTCAGTTTTCAAGCGTCTAGGCCCTCTCCCACCACAGAACAAACGAGCTGAGTCATCTCAAGATGAAGACTTTGAGGAGTCAGAAGATGAAGAAGAGGATAGATACCACCGGCCAAGGTGGTGTCCTGATGGACTCAGCCATTCCCAAAAGCGTAGGGTTCAGCGGCTACGTAGCTTGGAGCAAGCCGAAGCACAATACCTGCACACTTTGAGGAAAGCTCGGCCTGATCTGGCCGTGAAAATTCAGCAAACTTTGGACGAGGAGAGTCGTCCACAGAAGAAAGAATGGCGCCCCAAGCAAGTAAAAGCCGATGAGAGTACATCGGCTGGCACAAACATGGTGTTCATACTTCCGTCGGAGTTTCGAGCTCCAGGAACTGAAGAAGTGCCGATAGCACAGTTTGACTGCGGTCCACGGCCAGTTATCTTTGAAAAGCCACGAGAGAAAGGCTACAAACACTTGAAGGCCTTGTACCTAAAAGGTTACATCAATGGGCAGCCTGTCGGCAAGATGTTGGTTGACACGGGAGTGGCAGTCAACATAATGCCATACTCCATGCTACGGCGTTTAGGACGCTCTAACGCAGATCTGATCAAAACCAACATCACACTAAGCGACTTCAACGGCCAAGCATCAGAGACGCAAGGTGTTTTGAACGTGGATTTAACCGTAGGCCGAAAGACCATCCCTACATCATTCTTCATCGTCGACAGCAAGAGCACCTACGCTGTCCTGCTAGGGAGGGATTGGATTCACGCCAACTGCTGCATTCCATCTACAATGCACCAATGTCTGATACAGTGGGATGGAGATGAAGTGGAGGTCGTGCATGCAGATGATTCGATCGAGGTCTCCATAGCTGGCATGAATATTTGGGACTCGGAAGACCAAGAGCCGCTCTCTGGAATCAGTTTGGACGGCTGTGATCGCATCGAGGTTTCAAAAAACGGGGTGAGGCTGGTCTTATCCACTGGCCTGACAGAGTAGCAAGACCAGAGGCAATGGACGTACGTGGCAAGGCCGATCCATGCGATCGGCCCCAAAAAATAAAAAGCAATGATCTCACCTCAAGCATGTCACGTAGTCGTCATAGAGCACAAATAAGTTGTAAACCCTCATTGAGCAATGCAATCAAGAAGGAGGCCGATTCCAGCAATCGGCCAAAATTATCCTTGCCATGCGTTTTGCCTGTGTTCAGCATCGATCTAGCAGGCGACGGGAAGCTAGGGTATGGGTTTACATCAGCTGATGAGCTAGAAGAGATTGACATTGGTCCTGGGGATAAGCCACGACCAACATTTATCAACAAAAAGTTAGATCCGCATCTGAGGAGCCTGATAATAGCTTTATTGAAGGAATACCCAGATTGTTTCGCCTGGGATTACACAGAGATGCCCGGGTTAGACAGGAGCATCATTGAGCATCGGCTCCCTCTTAAGAAAGGATTTCGGCCGTTCCAGCAGCGAGCACGTCAGATGAAGGCCGAAATCTTAGAAGAAGTCAAGAAAGAGATCGAGAAAATGTTGAATGCCGGGTTCATCAGGCCATGCAGGTATGCTGAGTGGATTTCTAGCATCGTGCCTGTAGAGAAGAAGGACGGCCGATGGCGCGTCGCCATAGACTTTCGAGATCTCAATAGAGCCACTCCAAAGGATGAGTACCCAATGCCGGTAGCAGAGACGTTGATCAATGCAGCTGCTGGTCATAAGGTTTTGAGTTTCATGGATGGCAATGCCAGTTATAACCAAATTTTTATGGCTCCAGAAGATATACACAAGACTGCATTCAGAGTACCAGGCTCGGTGGGCTTGTTTGAACATGTGGTCATGACATTTGGGCTGAAGAATGCTGGCGCAACATACCAAAGAGCCATGAACTACATCTTTCATGATCTGATCGGCAAGTTGGTGGAGATTTACATCGATGACGTGGTAGTCAAGTCTGTTTCAGTGGAAGGACACTTGGAAGATTTGCGACACGTCCTGGACCGAACTAGAAAGTTCGGACTAAGAATGAATCCAAAGAAGTGTGCTTTTGGTGTAACGGCCGGTCAATTCTTGGGTTTCTTGGTTCATGAACGAGGAATTGAGATCGGCCTGAAAAGTCAAGAGGCAGTGCGAACAATGAAGCCACCTACCTGTTATCACCAGAATTCGACCGAGTCAGAGGTGGGCCGCGATCGAGATGGACGTGAAGAATCTATTTGGAAGAAATACGTGAATCGGCCTTTTATACCAAGTTGGGCTAAACTGCCCGTGTATCTGTAACATATTAGATCGCATCTTAGTTTAGAAGTTAGAGTTTTACCCGTGCACGGTTTAGTGCACGCCCACATTAGAAAGTCCGCTGGACTATAAATATGTACCTAGGGTTTATGGAATAAACAACAACCAACGTTCAACCACAAACAAATCTCGGCGCATCGCCAACCCCTTCGTCTCGAGGGTTTCTACCGGTAGCACCATGCTGCCTAGATCGCATCTTGCGATCTAGGCAAGCACAAGCCTATCACGTTGTTCATGCGTTGCTCGTACTCGAAGCGTTTTTGATGGCGAGCAACGTAGTTATCTTAGACATGTTAGGGTTAGCATTGTTCTTCATATTACATGCTTTCGTAGTGCAACCCTTGCATGTCTAGCCGCCCTTACACCTATCTTAGGTGTAGGGGCGGCACCCCGCTTGATCATAGTTTAGTAGATCTGATCCGTTACGGTTGCTCCTTGTTTCATCAAGGATTAGTTTAACATCCGCAATAGTTAGGCCTTACAAAGGGGTGGAGGATCCAGCGGCACGTAGGGTGTCGTTCGTTGGCCCTAAGCAGGATGTTCCGGGGATCAACCTCGTGTTGGTTTTTAGGCCTTGTTTAGGATCGGCTTACGATCACCGTGCGTGGCTGCGAGGCCCAACCTAGAGTAGGACGATCCGATTATGCGGTGAAAACCCTAAATCGTCGTGGATCTCATTAGCTTTACCTTGATCAAGCAGGACCACCATATATTCGGACACCTCGTCTGAATCATGGGTGGATCGGCTCTTTGAGCCGATTCACAGATAACCCGAGAGCCGATCGAGGCTCGTATTTAATGTTTACGTGTGTGCCCCGCAGAAACTAAGCGAGGCATCATCCACACCTTCCCCGACCAGGTATAGGTCGGGTGGCACGCCCTGTGATAAACATCGGCGCGTGCGACCAGGAGGCTTTGCGGGCCGTCGCTCTGAGGGACTGGGGCCAGCCGCAGCCCTAGTTGTTCCCGGCTCTACTGTGCTGACCGTTTCTGCCCGCCAGGGGGTTTCTGACGTCAACACATTCTGGCACGCCCGGTGGGACAGCCTTCGACATCCACGACATCGCCATCTACATCCGAGATGGCGGAAGACACTCCGGTCACGTACGAGGATCTGCCCGAGGAGCTCAAAAGGAAACATGACGAGATCAAGGCAACCCTCGAAGCCGAACTCATCGGCTCCTTCCACCGAACCCGCTCCCATGGCGTCGGGTGGAAGGGTTTCACACCCGAAGGCGCACTCGATGGAGTGGACCTGTCCGCCCCGTCGGAAGAACGCACCGTGTCGCCGCGGCAGGAGATCAACTACATGGTGGCTCATTCGCCGCACCGCCACTCCGAGAGCTCGGTGAACACCTTGGAGCGTGTCGCTTGCGCGTCGTCAAGGAAATCATGAGTCACCGGTACTCCCCGTCGGGACCGGCTCGGGGACTTTCAAGGGAGAGATGCCGCTCCAGCCCCAGCCCGTTCGCATGGGCAGCACCGGAACCGCCGAACTCATCGGCATACGTCGTCTACAAGATTGGTGGTGATCCTAGTGACTACCAATTCCTACCTGAGGCACCCAAGGAGATCCCGCACGGATACGCGTGCGCATACGTACCGGACTGCAACGCCTGGGCACTCTCGAACCAGGCCGCAATAACAGCGGCCTCTGGAACGGCAGGAGGAACGTCAGGAGCCGATCCTGAGAAGCAGTCGTGGCTGGCTAAGTACGCCACCCCGACAAACCTCCAAAGCCCAGCTCCTGCAGTTGGCTTAGAACCGGAAAAACAAGCATGGCTGGTTAAGTATGCCACCCCGGCGAATCTTCAGGGTTCGACACCTTCAGCCATCACAGCGGATCAGGTTTGTGCAATTCTGAAAGATCAGTTCGGTATGATGCCGAAAAGGAAGGCGTTCGGCTACACCAAGCCGTACCCCGACAGCTACGAACTGATCCCGCTGCCACCCAAATATCGGCTCCCTGACTTCACAAAGTTTAGTGGATCAGATGGGTCCAGCTCCATCGAGCATGTGAGCCGATATTTGGCACAGCTGGGCACGATCTCAGCGTCAGATGAGTTGCGCGTGAGGTTCTTCTCACAGTCCCTCACAGCATCGGCTTTCGGGTGGTACACGTAGCTACCACCAAACTCCATCCAAACTTGGAAGCGATTGGAAGAACGAGTTCCATGAACAAGTATCACTCGTAGGCTTCCGATGTTGGTTTTGCCGATCTAGCGCAAGTACGACGAAGCGCGGGGAGACAGTGGCGGAATACGTCCAGCGCTTCAGGACCATTAGGAACCGATGCTTTTCGGCTCGTATAAGTGAAAAAGAAGCAGTCGAGTTGGCGGTGGTGGGTCTCTCACCATCAATCAAGGACGTGGCCTCCCAAGCAGACTACCCTTTGTTAGCGCACATGGTGCAGAAGCTGTCAGCATACGAACAGCGCCATCCAGATGTTTACCAGGACAAATTCAAGCGGGTGGTGACTGTGGTTGAGGCAGACGAAGATGAAGGTGCCATGGGAGATCAGGAGGTAGCAGTGGCTGAATGGACTCGAGCGACGGGCCCCGTGACCTGCAAATGGGTGAAGCCACAAGGCCCTCCAAAAGGGTTCGACTTCGACGTGACTAAGACGGAGCAGATTTTTGACCTCTTACTCGCGGAGAAGCATATAAAGGTACCCGAAGGCCACAAGTTCCCCACGGTGCAAGAGCTGAACGGAAGGCCATACCGCAAATGGCATAACACGTTCTCCCACACCACCAACGACTGCAGGGTGTGGCGGCAGCAGATCCAAATGGCGATAGAAAATGGACGGTTGATTTTTAACCAGTACGCCATGAAGGTCGACACACACCCTTTCCCCGCCGTTAACATGGTGGAGTATGCTTGCCATGGAGGGTGCCAGCCGGGTTTCCTGTGCAATATCAACATGGTAGATCTTGGACACCACGCTGGCAAGGATGGAGATGAGGGCAGCTGCTCTCATAGCAAAGATACAGAGGAAGCCGCTCCACGCGATCGGCTCCGCCAAGACGGAAAGCACTACGTAACAGAGGGAGAAGTGAAGAACATAAGATATCAGCGACCTCTCTCTGATCACCTCCTCAACAAGTATGTGAGTCAGTACGACCAACGCCGATGGTCCAGCAATGACAATGAAAGAGATCGTTTGGCTAGAGAAGCCAGAGGACTCGTCGGCATAATCGCGATGAGGAGGAGCATGAACGTAGTGCCAACGAAAAGGCAAGGGAGCGAGACGACGAGGACAGCACCGGGATTGTCCCTTCTTCGTACACTCGCCGGGATTCAGGAATGAGCCGATTGCCCACAATCGGCAATTGCCCAGAATGCAACCGGAAGAAGGAGGCAGCCAGTGTGTCCGTGTTCGAGCGTTTAGGGCCTCTCCCGCCACAAAGCAAACGCGCTGAGTCCCCTCGATGGGAAGATCTCGAGGATTCAGAAAACGAGGGACAAGAAGAAGAAGAAGAAGACAAGTACCACCGGCCGAGGTGGTGTCCTGACGGACTCAGCCGTTCCCAGAAACGCAGGGTTCAGCGATTGCGTGGCCTGGAGGAAGCCGAGAGGTTATACTTGCATACATTGAGGAAGGCAAGGCCTGATCTGGCTGCGAAGGTTCAGCGAACCCTGGATGAAGAGGGTCGTCCACAAAGAAAAGAGTGGCGCCCCAAGCAAAGGAAAGCCGATGATGAAACATCGGCTGGTACAAACATGGTGCTCGTTCTTCCGACGAAGCTTAGTGCTCCACGTTTACACGATGCACTCAAGGTGGATGACAGCAAGCACACCAACAGGATAAAATCTGAGATTGGGCTGGTTTTATCTACCGGTCTGAACGAGTAGCAAGAGCACGTCAATGAGCAAACGTGGTGAGGCTGGTCCTTGTGATCGGCCCCAAAAATTTATGAAGGGACATTACAAAACCTTCATCGAACAAGCAACATGGGGGCCGATTCCAGCAATCGGCCAAAATTATCCTCACCATCTATTCTGCCTGGGTTCAACATGTTATCCAACAGAGCCGATACCATCAATTCTCTTGACAGAATCGGCTCGGGGGGGCACCCAGGTGGATAAAACACGAGGATATGGATATGCAATGGAAGCGTCTCATCCTTTGTCGATGGGTATCAAAGTATGGGGGCCGATGCATAAATCGGCCGTAAACCCCCAAAAATTCGAAACTTTTTGAGCACAGCCGATGCAGCAGACATCGACTTAAGGATATGAAAGCCGATGCATGGCCATCGACTCAAGGGGAATAACTGTTTCGATCAGAGGGTCAATGGAGCACGAAAGAAGATTTTAATGGAAGAACTCCTCAGTGGAGTAGTTTAATGGCTCGGATCCTCTCTTCAAGAACAATGCCAAGAGCAGCCTGGACGACACATTGGGTGGGCTTGTTACTACGCTTGCCTTGACTGGGGCTCGGGGGGCAGCTCGCCCTAAAGGTCCTTCGTTTTGAGAAGCCAATTTCGTTGCCATGGTCCTGAAGTTCTCTGGAAGGCGTTGATTCTGAAGCTTTGCCGATTAGAACTAACATTTGGGGGCTCAGGGGATTTGGATTTCCCAGATCTAAGGTTTGCACGATTACGATTTGGCCCTGTGCGACAGGAATTTGGGGATCTGAATTGATTTATCTCGAACTTCATCATAAGAGGCCGATGCGTTGCCATCGGCTCATTGACCATTGATCAGGCTGACGGTCGGCAAAGCCAGGATGAGGAAAGATCGGCCAAATTAGCATACAAGGAATCGGCAAGGTTAAAATAAGGAGAATTCTTCACTGATGGCCAGATTTCTTACACAAAGAGCTGAGAGTGCTCTCAAAAGGAAGTGCTAGGGGATACAGTGCCCCCCATCTACTACTACGGGTCCTATGCTAGGGATCTTATCTAGGGGCTGTCACCCCCCTCATCGTCGCCATCATCGGCACTGCTACCGGCGAGCTCCTCGTCGTTGCTGATGAAGCCACCAGTAGCGTCTTCATCCTCTTCGTCGTCATCATCATCTGACCAAGCCCAGCCTCGAAGGCGCTTGGCCGGTGGGTACCCGGTGTCGGAAGAGTCTTCTTCTTCGGGTTCTTCTGCCTCTCCTTCCTCTTCGTCGGAGGAAGGGTCTATCTCCCATGAGAGGAGGTCGTCTGCGCACGCCGCTTCCAGCTCCCCGTCAACAAAGAACCGGAGGTCTTCCTCCCCACTGGTGCGGGGTTCGTCGGCTTCTGACTCGATGGAGAAGTCCCATTCTCTCGCGTCCCAATGCTCAGGCGCAGGAGCATCGTAGAAGGCCGGTTGATTGACCTCTGGCTCCGATTCGCTCGAGGAAGAAGATTGAGTGGAGGGAGAGGAAGACATGGCTGTAAAGGAAGAGGGTTTTCCGATGGGCGACTGGTCTAGAGCAGAGGAAGGGGATGAAGAGGACTGGTCAATTGGCATGGTTAAATAACGAGGAGCCTAGTGGAGATTCAATGCCATTGCAGTTTACGAGGAAGTGATGCTAAGGCTATCAAATTTCACAGAGAAGTGGGAAAGACAAGGCGTCATGATGAAGAATACTGCAAAAGTTCTGCTCTGCAACGACATGACCCGACGAAAGAAAGCATAATGATTTTGGAAATGTTATTTCCAAAACCAGGGGGGCATGTGTTATCACCAGGATTCGACCGAGTCAGAGGTGGGCCGCGATCGAGATGGACGTGAAGAATCTATTTGGAAGAAATACGTGAATCGGCCTTTTATACCAAGTTGGGCTAAACTGCCCGTGTATCTGTAACATATTAGATCGCATCTTAGTTTAGAAGTTAGAGTTTTACCCGTGCACGGTTTAGTGCACGCCCACATTAGAAAGTCCGCTGGACTATAAATATGTACCTAGGGTTTATGGAATAAACAACAACCAACGTTCAACCACAAAAAAATCTCGGCGCATCGCCAACCCCTTCGTCTCGAGGGTTTCTACCGGTAAGCACCATGCTGCCTAGATCGCATCTTGCGATCTAGGCAGCACAAGCCTATCACGTTGTTCATGCGTTGCTCGTACTGAAGCGTTTTTGATGGCGAGCAACGTAGTTATCTTAGACATGTTAGGGTTAGCATTGTTCTTCATATTACATGCTTTCGTAGTGCAACCCTTGCATGTCTAGCCGCCCTTACACCTATCTTAGGTGTAGGGGCGGCACCCGCTTGATCATAGTTTAGTAGATCTGATCCGTTACGGTTGCTCCTTGTTTCATCAAGGATTAGTTTAACATCCGCAATAGTTAGGCCTTACAAAGGGGTGGAGGATCCAGCGGCACGTAGGGTGTCGTTCGTTGGCCCTAAGCGGGATGTTCCGGGATCAACCTCGTGTTGGTTTTTAGGCCTTGTTTAGGATCGGCTTACGATCACCGTGCGTGGCTGCGAGGCCCAACCTAGAGTAGGACGATCCGATTATGCGGTGAAAACCCTAAATCGTCGTGGATCTAAATAGCTTTACCTTGATCAAGCAGGACCACCATATATTCGGACACCTCGTCTGAATCATGGGTGGATCGGCTCTTTGAGCCGATTCACAGGATAACCTGAGAGCCGATCGAGGCTCGTATTTAATGTTTACGTGTGTGCCCTGCAGGAAACTAAGCGAGGCATCATCCACACCTTCCTGACCAGGTATAGGTCAGGTGGCACGCCCTTGTGATAAACATCGGCGCGTGCGACCAGGAGGCTTTGCGGGCCGTCGCTCTGAGGGACTGGGGCCAGCCGCAGCCCTAGTTGTTCCCGGCTCTACTGTGCTGACCGTTTCTGCCCGCCAGGGGGTTTCTGACGTCAACACTACCACGAAGAAGGAGCTCCAGTGTCTCCTCGGCAAAATCAATTTCGTCAGAAGGTTCATTCCCAATCTGTCAGGACGAATTGAGACGTTCATGGGGTTGGTAAAAATTAAATCTGATGAGGAGTTTCGCTGGGGGGCAGAGCAACAGCAAGCGTTTGACGAGATTAAGGAGTATCTAACGAAGCCACCTGTGTTGGTTCCGCCCCAGCAGGACATGCCATTCTACATTTACTTGTCAGTAGCTGACACTTCCATCGCTTCAGTGGTGGTGCAAGTTTATGATGGTCTGGAGAAAGTGGTTTTCTACCTCAGCAGAAGGATGTTGGATGCAGAAACTAGGTACCCTGAGATCGAGAAGTTGTGCCTCTACTTATTTTTCACCTGCACCAAGCTTCATCACATCTTGCTATCAGCGGAAATTGTCGTCATATGCAAATCAGATGTCATCAAGCATATGCTGTCGGCTCCTGTGTTGAAAGGCCGACTCGGTAAGTGGATGTTTGCATTATCGGAATTTGATATCCGGTATCAGCCTGCGAAAGCAGTCAAGGGACAAGCGTTGGACGATCTTATTGCTGAACGAATCAACACTGATATAGCAGCACTGTCAGTGCGTGCATGGGCAATGTTTTTCGATGGATCGGCTTGTGATGATGGTTGCAGCATCGACATTCTACTCGTGTCGCCCCGGGGGGCAACCTATTCCTTCTCCATCAGGCTATCTACCCCTTGCACCAACAATGCCGCTGAGTATGAAGCAATACGTAAGGGGATGGAGTTGCTTATCGAAGCCGGGGCAGAAGCAGTGGAACTTTTTGGGGACTCCAAGTTGGTGATTTCCCAGCTCACGGAAGAATACAAGTGTGAGAGCGAGTCGCTCTTCCCATTATGGATGCAATGCCGTGAGCTGATGGCACAATTTAGGTACCTAAACTTCAATTGGATCCCAAGGTCACAAAATACCGAGGCAAACGATCTCGCACAGATGGCGTCAGGCTACAAGGACGTAGCAGATGGAGCCGATGTTCGAGTACGATTCTCGGAGCCAGATGACTGGAGAGCCGATATCTTCAATTACTTGAAAATTCGGCTCGGGGGCACCTAAACGGATAAGATACAAGGCCATGAAGTATGTCCTTATTGGGGATGACATGTTCTACAGAACTTTGGAAGGGTTACTCCTCAAATGTTTGGGAACGGCCGAGTCGAATCGGCTCTTACACGAGGTACATGTAGGCGCCTGTGGAACTCACCAATCGGCTCATAAGATGAAATGGATGATCAGGCGATCGGGATTTTATTGGCCCACCATGCTTGAGGATTGTTTTAAGTACTATAAAGGGTGTCAAGCATGTCAGAAGTTTGGGAGTATTCAGATGGTACCTGCATCAGCGATGAATCCCATCATCAAGCCGTGGCCATTTAGAGGTTGGGGCATGGATATGATCGGCAAAATTAATCCCCCATCGAGCAAAGGCCATGAGTGGGTTCTGGCCATTACAGATTATTTCACTAAATGGGTGGAGGCCGTCCCTATGAAGTCAGTGGCATCAAAAGATGTCATCAATTTCGTGAAGGAGCATGTCATTCATAGGTTCGGGGTTCCCCAGACTATCACGACCGATGGAGGTTCGGTTTTTATTTATCGTGAGTTTATAAAGTTTTGCGAGGACATGGGAATTAAGCTGATCCGATCATCTCCATACTATGCTCAAGCAAATGGGCAGGCTGAAGCGTCTAACAAGAGTCTTATCAAGCTGATTAAGAGGAAAATCGACGAGCACCCTAGACGTTGGCACGAGGTATTGTCAGAGGCTTTGTGGGCTTATCGCATGTCATATCATGGAGCGATAAAAACCTCGCCATACCATCTGGTCTATGGACAAGAAGCCGTGTTGCCCTGGGAAATCACGGCTGGCTCGAGACGGATTACGTTTCAGAATGAGTTAACAACTGAAGAATATGCAGCCCTGATGAGTGATAGCATTGAGGATGTCACGGAGCTTAGACTTTGGTCGCTTGAGAAAATTAAAGAGAACAAGGCCAAGGTAGCTCGCGCATATAATAAGAAGGTGAGACCAAAAGAGTTCCACGTTGGTGATCTGGTATGGGAAGCTGTATTGCCATTGGGGACTAAGGATAAAGTATATGGTAAATGGTCTCCAAATTGGCACGGGCCGTATAGAGTCGACCAAGTTTTAAAGGGTAATGCATACATGCTGGAGGAGTTGAGCGGTGTGAAATTCCCAGTGGCTGTCAATGGTCAGCATCTCAAGAAATATTTCCCAAGTATGTGGGATGATGGACAGTGAAATATGGAGGCCGATGCATGAAATCGGCCGGTAAATTTTTTTTTTTTGAGGCACAAACATCGACTTTAGAATAAAAACAGCCGATGCGCAGCCATCGACTCTAGAGGTACAACTGTCACGAGCAGGCATCAGTTCATCGTTTGAATTTGGGGGCTGGCCCTGCTGGCGTTTTTGGTAAAAGACCGATGCGTTGCCATCGGCTCTTTGAGCATTGATCTATTTTGGTAATCGGACAAATCAAGCATGGAATCCTTCTTCATTGATTAAAAGGGGATTTTTTACAAGAAGAGCCGATTGCTCTCAAAAGGAGGATCTACTGCCTAAGATACTACTACTAGTCCTATGCTAGTAGTGCCTAATTTAGGGGCCGTCGTTGCCCTCATCGTCGCCATCATAGCTGTCGTCGGCGCTGCTGCCGGCGACCTCCTCGTCGCTGCTGAAGCCCTTGGCAGGAGCTTCGTCTTCATCTTCATCATCGTCGTCGTCATCATCTTCTGACCTGGCGCGGAAGCGTTTCGCCGGCGGGTACTTGTCGGAGGAGGTGTCCTCCTCCGTTTCCTCGTCTTCCTCATCGGAGGAGAGGCCCGCATCCCAAGAGAAGGCATCGTCGTTGCTTGCCCCGTCCAAAGCCCCGTCCGCGAGGAAGTGGAGGTCCTCCTCCCCGTCGGTCAAGGAGTCATCGTCCTCGGACTCGACGGAGAAGTCCCAGTCCCTCTCATCCCACCACTCCGGGGCGCGGGCCTCGTACGCCCTTATTGGGTCATACTCCGGCATCGGCTCGCTGGAGGAGGAGTTCTGGAAAGAGAGACCGGAGGAGGAGGAGGAGTCCATGGTGGAAGGAGGGTTTTCGAGTGCTACAGAGGGGCAGAGGATGAGGAGGCGATGAAGAAGTGAACTGCTTGACGCGGTTAAATAAAGGGAATATAGTGGAGATGATTTAATGCTTGAGCAGTTTCCGAGGATGCGGTGCCAGAATTGTCAATCGTACAGAAGTTGAGAGGACAGGGCAACATGATGGAAAGACACTGAAGCGGTTCTGCTCTGCGACGCGTGACCCGAACAAGAAAAAACAGAGTGGTTTTGGAATTATTATTACCAAAACCAGGGGGGCATGTGTTATCACCAGAATTTAGCCAGGGCAGGAGATGGGCCGTGATCGAGATGGGCTTAGAGGATGTGCACGTAAAATATTCCTGAGTCGGCCTTGTACGAGAATTTGGGCTAGATTGCCCATGTATCTGTATATTATGGTAGATTTTGTTAGAAGTAAGAGATAGAGTTTAGCTCGTACACGGTTAGGTTTATTCCCGAATTAGAAAGTCCACGGACTATAAATATGTACCTAGGGTTATTGAGAAAGGAGGACGACCACGTTCACAACAAACCAATCCAGGCGCATCGCCACACCTTCTTTCGAGGGTTTCTTCCGGGTAAGCAACATGCTGCCTAGATCGCATCTTGCGATCTAGGCGATATCGATTATTCGTTACCGGTGTTACTCGTCTTGAAGCCTTTTTGATGGCGAGCAACACCCTTATCGTAGATGTTTTGGGGCTGACGTCGATGCTTTGATGTTATGCTTGTTTAGCTACGCTGCCCCTCAATGTCTAGCTGCCCTTACACCTATCTTGGGTGTAAGGGCAGTATCTTGCTTAATCGTTATTTAGTAGATCCGATCTGTTATAGTTGTTCCTTGTTCTCCAAGGATTAGTTTGATATCTGCATGGTTAGGCCTTACAAACGGGTTGAACGATCCGGTAGTGCGTAAGGTGTGGTTTGCTGGTCCTAGAAGGGATTGTTCCGGGAATCGACTTCATGTTGGTTTTTAGGCCTCGTTTAGGACTGGTTTTCTATCATCTTTCGTATCTGCTAGGCTCAACTACGCGTAGGATGTTCCGGTTATGTGGTGAAAACCCTAAACTGTCGTAGATTGGTTTAGCTTTGTATTGATAAAGCAGGATCCCCATGTCATCGTAAATCCAACGTGAATCATGGGGCAGTCGGCTCTTTGAGCCGATCCACAGGATAACCTAAGAGCCGATCGGGGCTCGTATTTAATGTTTACGTGTTTGCCATGCAGGAATCTAGATGAAGCAATCCATCACCTTCCTGACCAGGTATAGGTCAGGTGGCACGCCCTTGCAACCGCCAGGACGTGTGCCGGAGCATTGCGGGCCCGTTGCCCAAGGGACCAGGGCCCACCAGCAGTCCTGGGAGCCTCCCGACTCTCCGTGTTGCTCGCCGCTGCTCGCCGGTGGGGTTTGGCAGGCAACACCGGGTCAATACAGTACCGGGCAAGGAGAAAGTTCCTGGTTTGCTTGTTTTTGTATTGCGAGAAGAGGGGCTCGAGGCCGTTCTTCACACGCTCCTCATCCGCGGCGTCCCATTTCGGTTGCGCCACCCTAAAACCGCCAGGACCAAGTTTGTGGGTGCCTAAGTTCAGTTTTCGCATGTCCTTCCCCCACTGACTAGAATCCGACGTTGACTCGCTCTCGCACTTGATCTTGAAATCAGCGTAGTCTTGCTCGGTGATCGAGGGATTTGACTCCTTGATCTTCTCGTAACTCTCACCACTATTAATCATTTTCTTCAGTCGGTTCCTCCAACTGGCGAGGGCGGTGCTCATCTTCGTGAGGGCGGCATTGTGCACTTTGTTCCGCATGAGACGCTTTTCTGAGCAGTCCACCGGGAACTCGTATCGTTCGTGCAGCTTCTTGAAGACGAGGGTGCGCAAATTCGCTCGGTCAGGATGCCTGAGGTTCTCGGTGTTGATCGAGACCGTGCTCCGGAGGATGCACCCGAGTTGGGCAGTGTACCCTTTGACTAAATCAGGGGGCGCCGTTGGAAGCCCACTGGCGTTCACTTCGGTGAATGCCTGCTTCACGGTGCTGAGCACATTCAGGCGATGCTCCCTTCGTAGCTTCTTCGGTGCGCCGGTGTCATCCTCGCCGGCACCATCCGTGGTGTCATCCTCGCCGGCACCATCAGTGGTGTCATCCTCGGCGGCATCGTCCGCTCGGTACTCTGGATCGGTGCCATCATCCTCGCCGTCGTCGCGGCGAGGTTGTGACTCCATCACCTCCATTTCATCGGTTAGCATCCAGAATGGCTTGCTGCCGCTGCCGCCGACCTCATTGTTGTCGGCCATGTTCGAACTAAGTAGGAAAAAATGCATAAAGTTAGCGCAAGATTTCACGGAAAAATTGGGCATGACCTATGCTAATTTATGGACATATGAGTGCCCCATTTTCGCCGAAACGGAAATTAATCAACATTTCGGCGATAATGGGCAACTCTGTCGATCCCTGCACAAGAATATGACACCATATACACCAGCTGAGCACCATGGCCCATGTACAATTGTTCCTCGTATACACCAGCTGAGCACCATGGCACATGCACAAGAATATGACACCATATACACCAGCTGAGCACCAACAGCAAGCAGCAGCAGCTAGCAGCAGCAGCAGCTAGCAGCATGCATCAATAGCAAGCAGCAGCAACAGCTAGCAGCATGCATCAACAGCTAGCAGCATGCATCAACAGCAAGCAAGCAGAAACAGCTAGCAGCTAGCAGCATGCTCACCGTGAGTCGTGTGGAGTCGCCGAGAGGTGAGGTGTTGCCCCGGGTCAAGGAAGATGCGGCAGCGACGGTTAGGGCTGTGAAAGAATGACAATATGGTAAGAAAATGATCAATAAAATATGCGCAGCTTAATTACCAGTGGAGTTCTTCATTATTTTCATCTAAATGATTCTATCGAATATTCCAAGCAGCCCATGCCAATGGTGTTATTTTTGATTTATTTGCTCATCGCTAGCTACTTCATGATGGAATAGCTTGATTACGTTGATCGTAATCATTAAGCAATGAATCCATGGTCATATGCATCCAATAGGAAAAATTGCTGAAGTTGCTACTACTATGGCGTAAATAAAAGAACTACATCTAGCGACAGCACCTATCACTAATATGCTAGCGAGCAACACCTAGCAACCAGCCAACGACAGCCACAAGCAGCAGCAAAGCCACCGCAACCAAAATGCAGCTAGCAACAGTGTGTAACCAGATATCTTTTGACATATAAAATGGCTGTCAGCATCATTGTTGAGATAACCATGCATTTGAAAAGGAAGTAAATCCACCCATAGAGGAACACTTTCTAGCAGCAGCCTAGGTAGCACCAGCAAGCAACAGCACTAGAGGAGGAGGGGCATCGGGGGCTACCTGTCTGCAAGTGCGGCGGCGGTCCTCTGCGGCGCCGTCAGCGGTCGAGGGCGGCGCGGCGTGCTTCTCCAGCTGCTGCTCCAAGCTGCTGCTCAAGTCTCAGCCATAACCTCCTTCTCAGCCTTGCAAATGTTTAGAATAAAAAGTCAGTAAGCTTTGAAGTGTGAATATAAAAGAGCTACGGTTGCTACTATGATGGCAGAAATTAAAAACTGCACCTAGCACCAATATGCTAGCTAGCAGCAGCACCTAACACTATAATACATAGCATAATACACTAAACCTACTGTCAAGAGAGAACATTTCCAAATTTCCATTTTAACAGAGAACCTTTCCAAATTTTCAAACCACTAAGAGAGAACATTTCCAAATTTCCAAACCACTAAACCTACTGTCAAGAGAGAACATTTCCAAATTTCCATTTCAACAGAGAACATTTCCAAATTTTCAAACCACTAAACCTACTGTCAACAGAGAACATTTCGAAATTTTCATTTCCAAATTTTTAGAGAACATTAGGTAGTAGCTAGTAGCTAATTAACAGAGAAACTATACTCAAAATAAAGCTAATTAACAGAGAACATAGCAGCAAGCACATAGCAGCAGCAGTACAGATGTACCAAATTGTTTAATTTTCTCTTATCTTAAATATTTTTGCTTTCTTCTTTGTTGCAGCAGCTCAAGCATGCAGTAGCACATAGCAGGAGCAAGCTACCAACTACAGCAAGCAAGCATGCAGCACCTAGTAGCAGCAGCAAGCTACCAACAACAACAAGCATGCAGTAGCTAGTTTACTTAGCAGTTTACTCAAGCATGTTATCCATGTTAGCATGAACTGCCAGTGACTATTAGTCGTCGAGCGGGGAGGTGAATCAAGGGGTACCTGGCGGGGCGGTGGTCTTGGAGCAGACGAGGACGGCGGCGAGGAAGAACCTGCTCCGCGGCGACGAGGTCGCAGACAAGGAGGTCTGTGGTCGCAGACGAGGAGACGACGATGAGGTCGCAGACGAGGAGGCCAGCTGCGTGACGCCGCCGGGGTCTATGGTCGCTCGCGTCGCCGGGGTGCGAGGTGAATCGAGGGAGAGGCGGCCGGCGGTGGGAGGTGGCGTCGGAGAGGGGGCATCGGTGAATCGAGATCGAGTGGGGAATGGGCGCAGTGGTGGAGGCAAAGGAGGGCGAGCAGGTGGCTTCGGAGATCCAGGAGCAGGTGGCCGACGGAGAGGAGGGCGCAGTGGCGAATGGGCGCAGGGCGTCGCCGGCGGAGAGGAGGGCGCAGTCGCAAGGAAGAAGAGGGCGCAGTCGCAAGGAAGAAGAGGGCACAGTCGCAAGGAAGAAGGGCATTTTTCTCTAAGTCCCCGACTCCCCTTAGCAATAGCGCACCTCTTGGGGTGCGCCACTATGAGGCTTAGAAATAGCGCACCTCTCGGGGTGCGCCACTGCCTCTTTAGGTTTAGGTCAAAAAGCAAACAGACCAGGGTTTGACAGAAATCGATTAGTACCGCACTGGCTCTGTCCCCTGGTTGGTTTGCCAAACCTGGTCGGCCAGGTTCGAACCCTGGCGGCCCCATTTTTTCACTTTTTAATTAAATTGATTTAACACTATAATACATAGCATAATACACCAAAATAAAAGGCATAAATAATTAGAATTATGTAGAATATTTAAAATACTATAGAATCTAGAAAATATCCAAAAATATAAATTATATGTCTATTTTGATCGGTACAATGTGTAGATTAACAATATGACATCCATTATTCATACAAGAAAATGATACATAATTATCTTTTCACAATCTTCTTGCCCTTCTTTCTCGCGGTTGAATAATTTAGCCCCGGAACTCCTAGACTTCTTCTCTTGAATGGACGGCCTTTAGGTAGGGTGGTCCTGCTTCTTCTTGTTGTGTATGGTTCGTCATCATCGTCGTTGTCATCTTCCATCTTCGGATCGCCGTACTGGTCAAAGTCTAGCTCGTTGGTGGCTCCATCCATTCCGATGATGCTCCTTTTGCCTCTCCTCACGACAACACGGCTGGGCTTTTGCGGGTCGGTAATGAAGAAGCATTGGTCCACTTGGGAAGCTAGTACCCATGGCTCATATTTCGCGGTGACCTTTGCGCCCGCTGTCTTGGATTTGGCTTCGGGTATAACCATGGTGGTGAAATGCCGGTCTTCTTTTACGACGTTCTTGGCCCACCGACACGGAACATCGGCACATTCTCTCCGGCGTAGCTCAGCTCCCGGATCTCCTCGATCTTTCCGTAGTATCTACGCTGACGTCACCGGTGTAGGACTCCATCGTTACCCCGGAGTTCTGATAATCACTCTTCATGTCCTTTTCCTCGGTGTAGATTGTGTAGCCGTTGATATCGTACGCCTGAAATGTCACCAGGTTGTGTTCGGCGCCCTGTGACAAGGCGAATATGAGTTTTTATTCCGCAGAAGAATCCTCGTCTATAGGGTACGTCAGCATCTTGTCCTTGAACCACCGCGTGAAGGTTGAGTTGTGCTCTTTGATTATATCTCCGTCCAGTCCTCTGTTGGCCACCGATCACTGTACGTCTTTGCGATGAAGGTTTTGTGCTCTACCACCCAAGGATCGACCACATCTATGTGTTGTAGCGCGACTAGGTTTGCTCTTTCAAAGTCGGCGATTCGACCCTTGAAGTCTACATGCATTTCGCGGCTACCGTCGCGGTGACCCCATCCAGCGAGCTTCCCGAGATGCCTGTTTACGGGCAGGCCAACGGGGTTCTCGATTTCTAGATAACTCGTGCATAAGGAGATGCACTCTTCGGTCGAAAGCCCTTGGCTATGCTTCCGTCCGGACGTGCCCTGTTGCGAACGTACCCTTTGATGACACCATTCATCCTTTCGAACGGCATCATGCTGTGCGGGAACGTCGGCCCCGGTTGGATGATATCCTCCACGATATGTACCAGCGAGATGCACCATAACGTCGAAGAATGCGGGCGGGAAGTACATCTCAAGCTCGCACGGTATCACCACGATCTCTTTACGTAGCCTTCTAAGTTGCCTCACGCCAACGGACTTTCGAGAGATGACGTCGAAAAAGTTGCATAGGCCAAAAGCGTTTCACGGACGTGCGCGTCCATGATCCCACGGATTGCAACCGGAAGTATTCGCGTCACCGGCACGTGACGGTCGTGAGACTTCGTCCCGCTGAACCTCCGCTTTGCTTTGTCTAGGTACACTGCTTATCTTCCCAGCGTAACCGTAAGGAAGTTTTACTCCTAGGAGACGGTCGAAAAGCTGCTCGATCTCCTTCGACTTAGAGTGAAGCACGCGGGGGCAGTAATATTCAATCTTTTTGGCATTTTTGCCCTTGCGACGACTTTGCGTGTCCTCCGCCTCATCATCGTCATCGTCATCATCATCATCATCATTAGGGCGTCCCGCGTGAAGCTCCTCCACGATCCCAATTGATTGCCGGTCGTACCTTGCTTTCGGCCCATCTTTGGTCTTCTACGGCATGTTGAGGAGGGTACCAAGCAGACTCTTGCACACGTTCTTCGTGATGTGCATGACATCAAGGCTGTGAGGCACACGTAGGATCTTCCAGTACGGCAAGTCCCAGAAAACAGACCTCGTCTTCCATACCTTAAGCAGCAGCTCCGGCGCCTTTCGCTTCTTTCCCAGCGGTGGGCACTCTTTCCAATTTTTCAATAGCTCGTATATTTGCTCACTGCTTCTCGTACGTGGCCGTCTTTGGGGTTCGTCTTGACCATCGAATAGATCCTTGCGTTTCCTCCATTGGTCGTCCTCGCGAAGCCACCTTCGATGTCCCATGAACACCGTTTTCGAGGACCCGGGATCTCTATCTAGCTGGCGGTACGTTGTGTCGTCCATGCACCTGATGCATGCATTGAATCCGTGGACCACCTGCCCCGCGACATATCCGTAACCGAGAAAGTCGTGCACCGTCGTGAGCGAGTGCGGCTCTCATAGGGAAATATTCTTCCGCGGCGGCGTCCCACGTATTGGCGGGCGTGTCCCATAGCGTGGCTAGCTCCTCTTTCGAAGCCCCATATACGGATTGATGTCGTTCCCTGGTTGTTTCGGCCCTTCAATTAGCATACTCATTTGAATGTACTTCCTCTTCATGCACAACCAGGGGGGAGGTTGTACATCCACACAAACACGGGCCAGGTGCTATGCGTGCTGCTCTGGCTACCAAACGGATTGACTCCATTGGTGCTCGCGCCCAGCCTTATGTTCCTAGGATCGTCCCCAAATTCTGGGTACTCGAGGTTTGTAATATCCCAGGTAATGGGGTTACAGAAATAGAGGAAACAGATGTGTGCATTGCATTCATGCATAGAAAATCTGGGGAATTTTCGCGCTTTAAAGTAAAACGATCCACGATGAGCGAAGTTTCACTTGACCTTGGTGGAATTGAAGTAGCTCATCAAGTCAAGCGCTATAAACCTCAATGTGACTTTGATAAAACCTTGTTTTGGGTGGAGATGATTTGATCTAAGGGGTTAGATCAAATAGAACTAATAATCAACACAACAAACCTTTACTTAATGATCAATTGCTGGATCTTATAAAAGATTATAACATGATATTCCTTGCCATAACATATGAACATTCATTCAATTGGAAATCAAGTAACAATAAATGGAGAAACCATTCTTCACTTATCTTTTCCATGTCTTAAACAAATCCTTGATCCTACCATGAACCTCATGGTATACATTCTACTCTAGTCTTGGAAACATAACAAGGAGATCAACTCTAGAAATACATATCCTTCTCTAATCCATATTATTATACATCAAACCAAGAGAAATGAGAGTTCTACAATAATTATTAGAGAAGCAACAAACCTTGAGCTAAACCTTGGATATACATCCAAGTATTTAAATCTTAATCTTTAAGAGGAACCTTAGGAAATTATTCAAGACATTCCTAGAGAGGGAAACCATTTATGTTAAACATAGATATTGATGATCACATCAATTCCTATGGGGCTTAACCTTAAGTTAGTATTAAAGTCCTTTCCAAAAATGAGAGAGACCACTCATACAAAACATAGCTTTACCTATTTAAGAATAAAGGACAACCATTGAACTAGAGTAGTAGGAGTACACCATAAACCCTAGAATAACCATTCCTAAATGAGAAAGCTCAACCTATGGTGTTATACTCAAGATAATTGAGACAACCATAACCATGCCCATTCAAGAAACTATAAAAGATAGTATATATTTAATTGATCAAGTCAACACTTGATCTTGGGAGTGAGAAACCCATTCAAGGAGAGATACCTTAAGAAGTCCAACCTTGATCATTATAAATTGTGTAATGATCATAAACCTTAAGAATTTGAAGTAAAGATGTTAAGAACAAGATGATCATATATAATATATGATCATGCTTTGGAGATATGTGAGGATAAGTTAAACCCTACTAAGTATAAGTAGATCCCATTTCCACATGAAATTATAGGGAGATCACTAGTAAGAAACTCTAGACTTATATCCCAACCTTAACTTGTGAACCACTTGGTGATCACAATTAGAATCCTACCATATCTATATTTCATAAATTAATGAACCTAAGAAAACCTTAGAGTTAAACTCCATACTTAATATGGTGAGAAACTATTCATCCATAAGACCAAAGTTAACTATAAAAAGAACTATAACCAATGTAGTTAATTTAATGATAAATTAAGGATAGTAATTGTAGTTAATTGGTAGAAGATAAAACCAGTTCTCAAATCCTTAATAAATCAATGAGCACAGAAGCAATTAAGAAAGTAATCATATTATCTTGGTTAGGGAGATTAACCCTAGCACATGCAATATGGTGACATCTCATCTCACCACCTTGAATTAAACCTCAACCCTAGTTTATGTATCACTATGTGATCATAAAACAAACCAAGCCATAGATGTGATTCAAACCAATTGCCATTAGGTGAATCTCATTAGAACCTTAGAAAATGCTCACAAACTATATCTTTGGTTTCAATTATGAACCAAAGATTAACCTTGTGCTATATTTAATAATTCAAACCCATATGTGGTAATCAACCACTTATCATTAGAATCAAAACCAAACCACTGATGAGAGTAATACCTACTCTAAGTATTTCAAGGTGACATTAAAATATTACTTAGGGAACAAATTGAATAATTCAAAGTTATTATTCAAATTCATCTCCATATGGAAAATTTAATCCACATACCAATACTAATTAATAAATTAATGATATAGTGTCATGTTAAATTTGCAAATACAACACTCAAGAAATTGTAGTACCCTGGACTAACCCTTGTATGAATTAAGTTGCAATACCGCATGATAGAAAATTAATTCAGATCTAAATTCAAAGTAGAAATACAAAACGAGAAAATAAAGAAGAAAAAGAAGAGAGAAGAAAAACCACTGGACCTTACCGGCCGCGAGAAGCCCACCAAGTGCAGCCCAACACGAGCCCAGCAGAAGTCCACCGAGGCCAACCCAACCCAAACCACATACCGTTTCACCTTGCTTTAAAAATCGTGTGAAGACGTGGTCTTCGTCTTCTCACGCATGGTCGACACGGCGTTGGCGTACCACACTTTGCCGGCCACCTCCTCGTCGAGGATAAGGGCGGGCGGACGCCAAGGACCAACCACGGGGTGCCCATAATCTCTCTCACGTCCACCGCATCCAAAACCGCCAAGATTCGTGCCCGGTGGTTGCACCAACTTCGTTGTGCATCCCGGCCGATCGTCGCCGTCGTGCCGCCGTTGCCGGCCGTCCCAAGCCCTATAAATACTTCCCAAGCATCACCAAAGAACCCTAATGTCGCTCCGCTCACGCAATTGCTCTCCGAACCCTTCTAATTCTCGCCACCGTCTCACAGTAGTCGCCGGAGTCGAGGAAGAACCCGACGAATGGAGCTGCCCCAGCATCCGTGAGGAGATCCGAGAGATGCGCCCGAGTCACGGTGATCAACTCTGGTGAAAGGAATCGGTGCGGGGAGATCCCGAAGCCTCCAATCATCCGTTCCCTTTCACCCGTATCCCGCGGGGAAAAGGAAATCACCGTCGTCTTCGTCTCCGATTGCCTTCCCCGACCATCTGTGAAGCATCACGGTGAGCTAGCGCACTTCCCAAGCCCTTAATTGCCCCAATTCATAGCCTGTAACTCACAGTAGCTAGTTGGCCGGATTTGCTCCGCCACGGTTTCGGTTCCGGCGGTGCTCCGGCGAGCCATTCGAGCAACCAACCTTACCATTGGATCCGGCGTGTCGAGGGGTTCGAGTAGTGGTAGTAGCGCGTCCGGGGGTGCCAGGAATTGGCGGCGCCGCCGCACGCGTCTCGCCGGCGTTTAACCGCCGGTAGAGTCAAACTACCAGTCAAACTGTGACTAGTCGTTGCTCACGTGGCAGTCTACGTGGCCCTGGCCCCACGGGTCGGTGACTAGGGTTAGGTTACGCCACGGTAACAAAATCGTTATTCATTTAAGTTATTCCAGAAAATTGCTGTAACTTCAAATAATTCTAGAAAATTCATTATAATTCAGAAAAATTCAAATGAGATACCAAAATAATCCTAAAAATAAAATCTACCCAATAAAAATATAATATGAAATTTTTATTTTTAATAAAAATTTAATTGTTTTAAACTTAATAATTAAGTCTTTTCTTTTAATTCTAAATTCAATTAAAATTCAAAATTTAGGAAAAAGGTATAAAATGAATAAAAACCAGTAAATAAATAAAGAAAACATTAAAAGTAAATTTTCTTTATTTATTATTTGTAAATCATTATTAGAGAGATTTAAACCCTAATTAGTAATTACCCTAATTATTAATTGTTTAAAAATAATAATAAATGTCAAATCCAAAACTAAATTTTATTTCAACATTGTTAATAACTTCAACTTGATAATGAAGTTATTAATCATAGACCTATAAAGTAATTAGGAAACCCTCGTTCCATATTGAATAAAGAACACAACCTCATAATTTTATGTGGAACTTTAAGACCCTAATTCAATTATGCATCACACCCTAGATCCATGATTACATGTGAATCTTAATTTAATTCTAACCTAAACCCTAGGTTAGAACATGTGATCATGTTACTTCATTACCATAGAGCCATAATTAGCAACTAAAGACATATCTATGTCCACATAAAATGTAGAACCCTATCACTACTAATTAGTATCCCATGTGTTCATCCTCATCAGACACAACTAATCAAGTAGGGTCAACCAAGTGAAAACCCTAGACCCTATTACCCAAAACCATCATTCCTATTCATTCCTATTTAGCATCACATCAATGTGAGGAACCTCGAGAGCAACTATGCCAAATCTTGAACATTACATAACCATATTCCACTAAACCCTACTAGTGTTGGATACTTATCAACCATCCTATTTAGGAGTCAATTATTCTTTACCTAATAAAACCAACAGTAAAACCTAGACCACCTCAACTCCAATTGAGATACTTCTTATTACTTAAGAAGTATGTTCTTCAAAAGTTATTCTTTTGAAGTAATTAAAGAAGCATCACCAACCCTGCTTATAAGAACCTATAAACCCTAGCCAGCAATCACCAGTCAGATGAATTAACCTTGATAGCAACCAGGTATAAATACTTGCTTAGGATGCCTAGGCTTAACTCAAACTTACAAGCCCTAGGTGTTGATGAATCCAACATTGTTGGGGATCCATCTAATAATTACTTCAGAAACTAGATGAAACCATAATCAACCATAGAACCCCACGAGTCTAATTATCATACTTGTTCATTATTAAAGAACATGTTCTTCAAAAGTTATTCTTTGAATTATATAATAAGAGATCATCAACCATGCACTATAGGACTTAAAAATTGACAACTGCTATTTACTTATTATACAACCACTATTCCTTGATGTGTATGATTATTAATATGCATTCTTCAGCACCTGTTTATGATACCATGTAACCACACCTGAATAAGAACCTTGTTTGTGAATCACTCTAAAAGTGCAACACACCCTGAACTAATCATTACAACTCACTGATCTCAAATCATCGGGGTTAGGTCACGCTTAGAGCGATTGCATCTCATACTTATGCATTATTGCATCCTTGGCAATCTTTTAAACATCGTCCTTACCGGACGATGATGCTATTTCAGAATTTGGAGTTGTTGCGTATCGAAGACCTTGTCTGCATAATCTTGCAGTCAAGAAAGGCAAGTTCATCACTTGCTCATGTCATTTGAGTATCTTTATCAAATTACTTGCAAAGTACTATGGTTATCACTATTGCATAAAAACCAAAACCACTACTTTCATAACTATGAATATGACTATGTGGTGGGCAATGGAACCATGGATTGTGTTGATATGGTGGAGGTTCCATTGCAAGGGATATTATCCATCTAGGATTAAACAACAAATGTCGCCAGTGATTCTTGTGCTCGTAATACCCGTGTTAACCATAAGATCCGGAGTGGGACGGAGTAGTCAAAAGTGTTTCCACCTCTCGTTCATCAACGGATGCGCTTACCGTAGCAGCTTGTGTCTTGCGGAGTAACTTGAGGGTGGGGAGCCCCTTCTAATTCCCCACGGTATAGCTGTTGCTTACCGTAGCGGTTATTGCTTGCGGAACAACTTGAGGGTGGGGATCCCCTTCTAATTCCCCACGGTAATGTGGTCTATGATGGGTTGCAGCTACCGGCGAAGGAGTTTGGTTAACGAGTCCCAAGCTGTTGTCGTGGTCGGGGTCCACCCCGAAATTACGGGAATAATGGGACCGGCGAGGACCCAGGGTCGGGGCATGCAACAAAGGGTGGGTGTTCGAGGTAGCGGAGGAACATGATTGGCTAGACCTTATACCGGGCCTCACACCAAAGGAAGTGTGGACGAGCTCGCGGCTCGGTTGGCACCAAGGTTAAGATCTCTTATGGGTAAAGCAACACACCTCTGCGAGTGTAAAGAACCGTGACCTGTCACTCCCTGTTCGGGATATGGAGCTGCGAACGCTGCCGGAAAGGAGCTCCATGAAGTTCTAGTAAACCGGTGAAGGCCGACGGACATAGTTCTTCCGAATAAAAGCAACCTTTTGAAGAAATGGTTATGAAAACTTGCATTGGTATTAGACTTTACGGTCTAATGCTGTAGCTAGTGCATTAAACACCTCTTTCCTATAATGAACTTGTTGAGTACGCTCGTACTCATCCCACTCTTAAATCCCCGCTTAGATATGGAGGCACCGAAGGAGGATCTACAGTGCAACACGAAGACCTAGGAGTCAACAACTACTTCAAAGGACAGGAACCTGTCAGAAGAGGCAGATACCACTTCCAACAAGGAGAAACCTAGATTAGCAATAGAAAGGAACTAGCTTCCTAAACTTAGCTCCTATTTAGCTAGAATCTATTCATAGCCTCTGTAGCTAGTTAAATACTCTACAAATAGAGTTCGTGATAAGACTAGTCTACGAGTCGTTCTTCCGGAGTTATTTGCAGTTTTACCTCATTGTAAAGTAGGAGGTCTGTAATGATCTTATGTAACGAGTCAATGTTGTAATTCTATAGACATGCCTTGGACCCGCATATGTTTCGTTGTACCACTCGAGCGATATAATACTAGTGGAACGGTGTTTCATTGGTGTTATATCGGACTTGCATACTACACCATGCGGTGGTATGCCGGGTCACCACAGTTGGTATCAGAGCAAATGCTTTGACCTTAGGATTAAAACCCTTTAAAGGAGACCTATAGGATTGGTAGTGTCTATAGGGAGTTGTCTTAGGTAAACCAAATAATTCTTATGACTTGAGATGGATATTCACTTGAGAATAATCCTGACACACTTGAGTCAACATTTCTTACCTATCTTTACTAAGTAAAGATAGCCAATCCCAAGTATGTAGAACATCAATAAGTCCTTAAAACAAAAGATGAGTAGATCACAGTTGGTGTACAATACATGGTAGTCCAAAGAGAGGATACAACCATAAGGAAACTATCCTATTGGAAGATGTGTACCAACATATGTTATGGTTAAGTAAGAATTATTCGGACATGGAATAGGAGTGATATCAAGTAAGATAATTAAGATATCCTAATAGAAGATGTTGACCCAAACAAGTAATAGGGTAAGTAAAATTTATCTAAACTTGTGAAACAAATGATAGTAAGTGATACAAACAAGTGATATGAGTAGTATAGACCATGATGAGTCAATCATGGGAAATAAGGAAGAGTGATAGGAAAGATATATGTCTACTACAAGTTAGAGTGGCTAATCATATATGATTCACCTGAGAATCATTATGTGATGGACTAGAACCTCATAATTAATTAAGAGGAGTACAATAAGAAGCCAAGTGCAAAACAATAGTGCAAGAATTGTGTTCCAAAAATATGGGAAGTGTGCCAAGCACATCATGACCATATGCTTAGGGTAGAAACACTTAGAAGTATAGGAACTATATCTTAATAAATATGTATTCGGAGTAACCATATTAGAACTAGAGGTATCATACAAAATAGTCCTCAATAGCACTTATATATGGTATAATACTAAGTTAAGGAGTACCTATAAAGAAAATTAGGTTAACTTTAACCATCCCAACCACTTTGTTTCAAATTTATCTCATTGCAATTGTGCAATTAAGGTAAATGTTGAGACAAATAGTAGAATCCCCAATAGTCGTGCTAAGTATCACGATATAAACCTATCTTATGTGGTGTTATATACTACACATCAGAGCCTGATGTTTAGAGATGTCTTACTCAACTATTATATTCAGGCTTATGATGGTGTGTATTATAAGCACAAAGCTGAATCTTCTTGGATTTTATTGGATTTTCATTGTTTGACTAGATCCATACATGAAGTTTGACTTTGATATGCAAATGCATGTTGCAATATCAAGTTCTTACTTGATGTTATAGATCTAGAGGGTAATGGTATTCGTGTGAGGAAGTGACGAATTCTGGAAGATTCCGAAGACAAGATGAAGGTTCATTAGAAGAAGGGAGTAAAGCTGTGGGAAGCAACCACAATATTCAGAAGGAAGTACCAATCAAAACTCATGCTTTACCTCAACAGAGGAGTACTTTGGTACATTGGAAGCATGAAGGTGAGAAATATGATGACTGTGGAGTAGTAGAAGAAGAACCATAGTCATTATGAAATAGGGAATGCATGGGAAATAACTTAGGATACTATATTCATAGTGTCAGCTAGTGGTTTTCTTGCAAAATAAACCCTGAATGAAGAGAGATGATATATGAAACCATAGCAGATATAAGAAGACAATAGTTGGTACCAGAAGACCACAATTGGTATAATATCAATACTGCGAGATAAAGTAGAAGATGTCTCGTCCAGTTGATCAGAACCTATAATTGAATCCATTTTTTTTTATATCAAATAGCCACAGTTGGTATAATAACCACAGCTGGTATTAGTTGGTATTACAAATAGTTCACAATTTAATTATTTGTAACAAAAGTTTGTGAACAAATAAAACCTTATTAGCCAAATAACAATGATCTATAATCATTTAGTCTAAGGAGTCACATTGGATGTCCACAAGTGAGTGGATACACCACTGATGTTCTTCATAAGACCTTAGAAGAGTACAACCCAGAAACTAGACCTAGACCAATATTCTAACCATGAATCTAATGGTTGGAATAAAAGGAATTGAAGACCCTAAGAAAACTCTAAGGGGTAGAGTAAAGATTGAGTTGGATGTACAATAACTCAATACTTTGAGCAAAATAGAAACAGAAGGTCTGAACCGAGAGGAAGTTCGATCTTATTTTCATAAGATTATTGAACAATACTTTCAGAAGAATGTCAGACCAGAAGCCGAGATTTATACCTCGAGGAAGTAAGAAGTGGACTATAACTTGAGAAAATGAGTAGTATTTACTCAGAAGTACGAAAGCTCAAGTAAGTCAAGCATAAAGAAGTTGGACGAAGGAAAATACCATAGACCAAATACAACTCAAGAAGGCCAAAGACCGAAGTAGATTGATTACACCCAAACTAAAGTCTATTTGAATGATTCCTTTCATGGAACCTAAATAATCTAAAATAGTTATAAGTATCAACTATAAACCATGATTGGATGGACTAAATGAGTCTAATCCATTCTTAGGGAAATAAATCATCATGATCATTTCCATGTTAAGTACCTTACTTAAGTACCATTATTGCAATTCTGGTAGTAAGGGAAAAACAAAGACCTATTTTATCAAATAGGAAAATGTTATCCAAATAGTCCTCAATTAAGACTGTCAAGACAAGAAGAAGTCCTAATCATTGAATATTCAATGAGAAAGGGAAACAAGAATTATAATAGATGAAGAAATCAAGGAATCAAAGTAAGAGCCATGGTTCAGAGACAGGTATTATTAGATTCCCGGAAGAAAATCATAGAACTGGAGTTAGAAACTAATGTTCGGAGACAAACCCTAATGGATTCCAGGAAGAATCTGGACAAGGGATATATACAATTATATCCAGTAAGATCACCAAGGAATTTGAGAAAAGATGTAGTCTGCACAAGACAGATCCACACTCCGAAACGTGAGGGATATCAAACTTCGAGGACGAAGTTTAGTTTAAGAGGTAGAGACTGTAATATCCCGGGTAATGGGGTTACGGAAATAGAGGAAACAGATGTGTGCATTGCATTCATGCATAGAAAATCTGGGAATTTTCGCGCTTTAAAGTAAAACAATCACGAGAATCGAAGTTTCACTTGACCTTGGTGGAATTGAAGTAGCTCATCAAGTCAAGCGCTATAAACCTCAATGTGACTTTGATAAAACCTTGTTTTGGGTGGAGATGATTTGATCTAAGGGGTTAGATCAAATAGAACTAATAATCAACACAACAAACCTTTACTTAATGATCAATTGCTGGATCTTATAAAAGATTATAACATGATATTCCTTGCCATAACATATGAACATTCATTCAATTGGAAATCAAGTAACAATAAATGGAGAAACCATTCTTCACTTATCTTTTCCATGTCTTAAACAAATCCTTGATCCTACCATGAACCTCATGGTATACATTCTACTCTAGTCTTGGAAACATAACAAGGAGATCAACTCTAGAAATACATATCCTTCTCTAATCCATATTATTATACATCAAACCAAGAGAAATGAGAGTTCTACAATAATTATTAGAGAAGCAACAAACCTTGAGCTAAACCTTGGATATACATCCAAGTATTTAAATCTTAATCTTTAAGAGGAACCTTAGGAAATTATTCAAGACATTCCTAGAGAGGGAAACCATTTATGTTAAACATAGATATTGATGATCACATCAATTCCTATGGGGCTTAACCTTAAGTTAGTATTAAAGTCCTTTCCAAAAATGAGAGAGACCACTCATACAAAACATAGCTTTACCTATTTAAGAATAAAGGACAACCATTGAACTAGAGTAGTAGGAGTACACCATAAACCCTAGAATAACCATTCCTAAATGAGAAAGCTCAACCTATGGTGTTATACTCAAGATAATTGAGACAACCATAACCATGCCCATTCAAGAAACTATAAAAGATAGTATATATTTAATTGATCAAGTCAACACTTGATCTTGGGAGTGAGAAACCCATTCAAGGAGAGATACCTTAAGAAGTCCAACCTTGATCATTATAAATTGTGTAATGATCATAAACCTTAAGAATTTGAAGTAAAGATGTTAAGAACAAGATGATCATATATAATATATGATCATGCTTTGGAGATATGTGAGGATAAGTTAAACCCTACTAAGTATAAGTAGATCCCATTTCCACATGAAATTATAGGGAGATCACTAGTAAGAAACTCTAGACTTATATCCCAACCTTAACTTGTGAACCACTTGGTGATCACAATTAGAATCCTACCATATCTATATTTCATAAATTAATGAACCTAAGAAAACCTTAGAGTTAAACTCCATACTTAATATGGTGAGAAACTATTCATCCATAAGACCAAAGTTAACTATAAAAAGAACTATAACCAATGTAGTTAATTTAATGATAAATTAAGGATAGTAATTGTAGTTAATTGGTAGAAGATAAAACCAGTTCTCAAATCCTTAATAAATCAATGAGCACAGAAGCAATTAAGAAAGTAATCATATTATCTTGGTTAGGGGAGATTAACCCTAGCACATGCAATATGGTGACATCTCATCTCACCACCTTGAATTAAACCTCAACCCTAGTTTATGTATCACTATGTGATCATAAAACAAACCAAGCCATAGATGTGATTCAAACCAATTGCCATTAGGTGAATCTCATTAGAACCTTAGAAAATGCTCACAAACTATATCTTTGGTTTCAATTATGAACCAAAGATTAACCTTGTGCTATATTTAATAATTCAAACCCATATGTGGTAATCAACCACTTATCATTAGAATCAAAACCAAACCCTGATGAGAGTAATACCTACTCTAAGTATTTCAAGGTGACATTAAAATATTACTTAGGGAACAAATTGAATAATTCAAAGTTATTATTCAAATTCATCTCCATATGGAAAATTTAATCCACATACCAATACTAATTAATAAATTAATGATATAGTGTCATGTTAAATTTGCAAATACAACACTCAAGAAATTGTAGTACCCTGGACTAACCCTTGTATGAATTAAGTTGCAATACCGCATGATAGAAAATTAATTCAGATCTAAATTCAAAGTAGAAATACAAAACGAGAAAATAAAGAAGAAAAAGAAGAGAGAAGAAAAACCACCTGGACCTTACCCGGCCGCAGAAGCCCACCAAGTGCAGCCCAACACGAGCCCAGCAGAAGTCCACCAGGCCAACCCAACCCAAACCACATACCGTTTCACCTTGCTTTAAAAATCGTGTGAAGACGTGGTCTTCGTCTTCCTGCGCATGGTCGACACGGCGTTGGCGTACCACACTTTGCCGGCCACCTCCTCGTCGAGGATAAGGGCGGGCGGACGCCAAGGACCAACCCTGGGGTGCCCATAATCTCTCTCACGTCCACCGCATCCAAAACCGCCAAGATTCGTGCCCAGTGGTTGCACCAACTTCGTTGTGCATCCCGGCCAGTCGTCGCCGTCGTGCCGCCGTTGCCGACCGTCCCAAGCCCTATAAATACTTCCCAAGCATCACCAAAGAACCCTAATGTCGCTCCGCTCACGCAATTGCTCTCCGAACCCTTCTAATTCTCGCCACCGTCTCACAGTAGTCGCCGGAGTCGAGGAAGAACCCGACGAATGGAGCTGCCCCAGCATCCGTGAGGAGATCCAGGAGATGCGCCTGAGTCTGGTGATCAACCTGGTGAAAGGAATCGGTCTGGGGAGATCCCAGAAGCCTCCAATCATCCGTTCCCTTTCACCCGTATCCCGCGGGGAAAAGGAAATCACCGTCGTCTTCGTCTCCGATTGCCTTCCCCGACCATCTGTGAAGCATCACGGTGAGCTAGCGCACTTCCCAAGCCCTTAATTGCCCCAATTCATAGCCTGTAACTCACAGTAGCTAGTTGGCCGGATTTGCTCCGCCACGGTTTCAGTTTCCGGCGGTGCTCCGGCGAGCCATTCGAGCAACCAACCTTACCATTGGATCCAGCGTGTCGAGGGGGTTCGAGTAGTGGTAGTAGCGCGTCCGGGGGTGCCAGGAATTGGCGGCGCCGCCGCACGCGTCTCGCCGGCGTTTAACCGCCGGTAGAGTCAAACTACCAGTCAAACTGTGACTAGTCGTTGCTCACGTGGCAGTCTACGTGGCCCTGGCCCCACGGGTCAGTGACTAGGGTTAGGTTCTGCCACGGTAACAAAATCGTTATTCATTTAAGTTATTCCAGAAAATTGCTGTAACTTCAAATAATTCTAGAAAATTCATTATAATTCAGAAAAATTCAAATGAGATACCAAAATAATCCTAAAAATAAAATCTACCCAATAAAAATATAATATGAAATTTTTATTTTTAATAAAAATTTAATTGTTTTAAACTTAATAATTAAGTCTTTTCTTTTAATTCTAAATTCAATTAAAATTCAAAATTTAGGAAAAAGGTATAAAATGAATAAAAACCAGTAAATAAATAAAGAAAACATTAAAAGTAAATTTTCTTTATTTATTATTTGTAAATCATTATTAGAGAGATTTAAACCCTAATTAGTAATTACCCTAATTATTAATTGTTTAAAAATAATAATAAATGTCAAATCCAAAACTAAATTTTATTTCAACATTGTTAATAACTTCAACTTGATAATGAAGTTATTAATCATAGACCTATAAAGTAATTAGGAAACCCTCGTTCCATATTGAATAAAGAACACAACCTCATAATTTTATGTGGAACTTTAAGACCCTAATTCAATTATGCATCACACCCTAGATCCATGATTACATGTGAATCTTAATTTAATTCTAACCTAAACCCTAGGTTAGAACATGTGATCATGTTACTTCATTACCATAGAGCCATAATTAGCAACTAAAGACATATCTATGTCCACATAAAATGTAGAACCCTATCACTACTAATTAGTATCCCATGTGTTCATCCTCATCAGACACAACTAATCAAGTAGGGTCAACCAAGTGAAAACCCTAGACCCTATTACCCAAAACCATCATTCCTATTCATTCCTATTTAGCATCACATCAATGTGAGGAACCTCAGGAGCAACTATGCCAAATCTTGAACATTACATAACCATATTCCACTAAACCCTACTAGTGTTGGATACTTATCAACCATCCTATTTAGGAGTCAATTATTCTTTACCTAATAAAACCAACAGTAAAACCTAGACCACCTCAACTCCAATTGAGATACTTCTTATTACTTAAGAAGTATGTTCTTCAAAAGTTATTCTTTTGAAGTAATTAAAGAAGCATCACCAACCCCGCTTATAAGAACCTATAAACCCTAGCCAAGCAATCACCGATCGGATGAATTAACCTTGATAGCAACCAGGTATAAATACTTGCTTAGGATGCCTAGGCTTAACTCAAACTTACAAGCCCTAGGTGTTGATGAATCCAACATTGTTGGGGATCCATCTAATAATTACTTCGTAAACTAGATGAAACCATAATCAACCATAGAACCCCACGAGTCTAATTATCATACTTGTTCATTATTAAAGAACATGTTCTTCAAAAGTTATTCTTTGAATTATATAATAAGAGATCATCAACCATGCACTATAGGACTTAAAAATTGACAACTGCTATTTACTTATTATACAACCACTATTCCTTGATGTGTATGATTATTAATATGCATTCTTCAGCACTCGTTTATGATACCATGTAACCACACCCGAATAAGAACCTTGTTTGTGAATCACTCTAAAAGTGCAACACACCTCGAACTAATCATTACAACTCACCGATCTCAAATCATCGGGGTTAGGTCACGCTTAGAGCGATTGCATCTCATACTTATGCATTATTGCATCCTTGGCAATCTTTTAAACATCGTCCCTACCGGACGATGATGCTATTTCAGAATTTGGAGTTATTGCGTATCGAAGACCTTGTCTGCATAATCTTGCAGTCAAGAAAGGCAAGTTCATCACTTGCTCATGTCATTTGAGTATCTTTATCAAATTACTTGCAAAGTACTATGGTTATCACTATTGCATAAAAACCAAAACCACTACTTTCATAACTATGAATATGACTATGTGGTGGGCAATGGAACCATGGATTGTGTTGATATGGTGGAGGTTCCATTGCAAGGGATATTATCCATCTAGGATTAAACAACAAATGTCGCCAGTGATTCTTGTGCCGTAATACCCGTGTTAACCATAAGATCCGGAGTGGGACGGAGTAGTCAAAAGTGTTTCCACCTCTCGTTCATCAACGGATGCGCTTACCGTAGCAGCTTGTGTCTTGCGGAGTAACTTGAGGGTGGGGAGCCCCTTCTAATTCCCCACGGTATAGCTCGTTGCTTACCGTAGCGGCTATCGCTTGCGGAACAACTTGAGGGTGGGGATCCCCTTCTAATTCCCCACGGTAATGTGGTCTATGATGGGTTGCGGCTACCGGCGAAGGAGTTTGGTTAACGAGTCCCAAACCGTTGTCGTGGTCGGGGTCCACCCCGAAATTACGGGAATAATGGGACCGGCGAGGACCCAGTGGTCGGGGCATGCAACAAAGGGTGGGTGTTCGAGGTAGCGGAGGAACATGATTGGCTAGACCTTATACCGGGCCTCACACCAAAGGAAGTGTGGACGAGCTCGCGGCTCGGTTGGCACCAAGGTTAAGATCTCTTATGGGTAAAGCAACACACCTCTCGCGAGTGTAAAGAACCGTGACCTGTCACTCCTCGTTCCGGGATATGGAACTCGCGAACGCTGCCGGAAAGGAGCTCCATGAAGTTCTAGTAAACCGGTGAAGGCCGACGGACATAGTTCTTCCGAATAAAAGCAACCTTTTGAAGAAATGGTTATGAAAACTTGCATTGGTATTAGACTTTCTCGGTCTAATGCCGTAGCTAGTGCATTAAACACCTCTTTCCTATAATGAACTTGTTGAGTACGCTCGTACTCATCCCACTCTTAAATCCCCGCTTAGATATGGAGGCACCGAAGGAGGATCTACAAGGCAACACGAAGACCGAGGAGTCAACAACTACTTCAAGGGACGAGAACCCGTCGGAAGAGGCAGATACCACTTCCAACAAGGAGAAACCTAGATTAGCAATAGAAAGGAACTAGCTTCCTAAACTTAGCTCCTATTTAGCTAGAATCTATTCATAGCCTCTCGTAGCTAGTTAAATACTCTACAAATAGAGTTCGTGATAAGACTAGTCTACGAGTCGTTCTTCCGGAGTTATTTGCGAGCTTTACCTCATTGTAAAGTAGGAGGTCTGTAATGATCTTATGTAACAGAGTCAATGTTGTAATTCTATAGACATGCCTTGGACCCGCATATGTTTCTGTTGTACCACTCTGAGCGATATAATACTAGTGGAACGGTGTTTCATTGGTGTTATATCAGACTTGCATACTACACCATGCAGTGGTATGCCGGGTCACCACAAGGTTCAACGCATTCCACTGGCTAGCATCCGAAGGGTGTCTCAACATCCTGTCCTTTTTCTTTTTGTCCGGATCATCTGCGTCATCTTCTCCCTTCCTCATCTCCGCGTGCCAGCGCATTAGCTTTGCTTGCTTAGGATCCGCGAAATACCGCTGCAGACGAGGAGTGATCGGAAAGTACCACACCACCTTCCGAGAAGCTTTCTTCCCCTTCTTGTACCGACTGACGCCGCACACCGGACATATGGTACACTCCGGGTGCTCGTTCCGATAAATGATGCAATCGTTCAAGCACACATGATATTTCACATGCGGTAAATCCAGAGGACACACGATTTTCTTGGCCTCCTCGATACTAGTCGGACACGTGTTACCTTTGGGAAGACGTTCGTGCCAGAATGACATGTTGTCGTTGAAGGATGTGTCGGTCATTTTGTGCTTTACCTTCATCTCCAGAGCCATGAGCGTTACTTTCATGCGGGTATCCTCCGGCCTGCATCCTTCATACAATGGAGTAACCGCGTCTACCTCCAGTTGATCCATCTTGGCTTTCTCTCGGGCGGCAGCTCTTGCGTTACTCGTCTGCTTGAGAAGCAGCTCTTGAATATAAGGGTCCTGCACCCAGTCCATCGACGATGGTCCATCGTCTTCATTTTCATGATCGTCATGATGACCTCCATCTTGATCTTCCTCATCATCAGGTCCAGGATCTCCTACATTGTGATCATGATCATCTCCGGGATCTTCTACATCGTGATCATGCCCGAGATCTTCTACATCCTGATCACCTCCTTCCTTATTTCTTGTTGAAATCCCATGGACAAATTCATAATCATCTTCGTCGCCTTCCCACCGATAGCCATCCATGAAACCACGCATGAGAAGGTGGTCCCGCACCATATCGGCTTTAGGGTCCATAAGGCTCGTCGCCTTGCATCTTCGACACAAACATCTTATCTCCTTTTGGTTATTTCTAATCATCTCGGCTCGTCGCGGCTTTCAAAAACCTAGCCACAACGCCTTCGCTCATCATGCGGACCATGGTCGCCCGCGGGTATAGAGAAAATGGATATCTTAGCATACCAAAAGAAAATTTTGGCATGACCTTCCCTAAAAATAGGACATATGTATATGCGTAGTATGCCCACTATTCACCGAAACGGAAATGAATCAACATTTCGGCAAAAAATTGGCAACTCCATCGCATTTCAAATCCCTGCAAACAAAAACACATGCAACACATGTGTGGAGGCTTCGCATATACAACACATGTGGAGGCTTCGCATACAACACACATGCACGTGACGCTTTTCGCGCATGCGCACAACACATGATCGAGCTTCACACATAACATATGTGCACACACACGTGTACGTGACGTGTGTGCAAGACGATCGGAACCGGTCACACACAAAGCATAAAACCAACAAAGTTACCGATACAGCGAGACCTAGAGTGTTGGATGCGCGGTAAAAAGTTGAGATTGAGTAGGGTATTGAGCTAAGAAAGCTTCACCATTACTTACCTATGAAGAAAATTAAGTTTACCAACTTAATTTTGGTGAATGAAGAGGTGAAAATGAGGTGGGAAGGAGGGGCAACACGACCAGATCCAGATTTGGTGGGAGGTGGTGGTGGAAGAGTGTTTGGGGAAAGTGGGTGGCACATGTGAGTGGAGGGGTTAAAAGCAGGAAATGGTCCTGAGTTAGCAGTGGCGCACCACCTAGCCGTGCGCCACTGCTAGGGTGACATAGCAATGGTGCACTTCTAGGTGGTGCGCCACTGCTAAGCCTCTCATCTCTAAAGGGGCTCTGGCCACCCCCTAGCAGTGGCGCACCTAATGACATGCGCCATAGGTAACCTATGTAGCAGTGGCACACCACTGAAGTGCGCCATTGCTAAGCCTATCATCTCTAAACGGGCTCTGGACACCTCCTAGCAGTGGCGCACCTCTCCAACGTGCGCCATAGGTAAGAAATGTAGCAGTGGCACACCCCGTAGACGTGCGCCACTACTAGGTTGGGGGAGGAGCTGGCCTCCTGTCACCACTTACTTATGACGCACCACAATCAAGGTGCACCACTACTACTTTTGTAACAATGGCCCACCGTTTTGTGGTGCGCCACTACTAAGTAGTAGTGGCGCACGGCAGTCATGGTGCGCCACTGCTGGCAGTCTTACGGCTAGGCCTTTTCCTAGTAGTGCGCCCAACCTCTCTCGCATCCGAGCCTATCTGCGATCGAGAAGATTTTTGCCAAATAGAAGTTTCGAGAGACCGCCACCTCCCGACCATGGCCGTCGCCATGTCGAGGCCACAGGGCTTCCCTTGGCCTATAAATAGGGGGAAGACATCGTGTGCACTTCTTGTTCTTCCCCGACACTCCATTGCTGCTCAGACACCCTCTATCTCTCACGCTCATCCACTCTCTATCGCCGGAGTCGAAGACAAAGCCGACGGAGGAGGCCACCCCAGCCTCTGGCGCGTGTTCCAGGAGGAGCGCCTGGACTCAAGGAACATCAGGGAGGAGCCCAGCATCCAGGGGAGCCGAGTGGAGGATCAATTTCCTCGTTCCCTTTTGCAGCACATCGCTGAGAAATCTTCAATCGCCGTCGTCTCCGTCGACAATCGCCGGAGCCGGCCACGCCATCATGTTCAGGGTGAGCATACGCGTCTATAGCACCTACTTTCGCTTCCTGGCATCGCCCGTAGCCCTAGTTTGCATGTTGGGCGGAGTAGCACCGCCGCAGTACCCATCGCCGACGATGCTCCGGTGATCCCCTCGCTAGACCATCACCACCATTTGATTCGCCTGGTTACTCGTTCAGTAGAGCCTAGCCACGCATCTCGGGAGGCCGTAAATCGGCGGCGCCACCATCTACTGACCGCCGATGTTTAACCGCTGGTGAGGTCAAAGGCCTTGGTCAACTTTGACCAGTCCTTGCTGGCGTGGCATCTTACGTGTACTTAGGCCCCACTCGTCAGACTCTGTGGCCAGAACTGAATCGGTACATTTAGTACTTGTTGTTTAATTTAAAAACCAGAAAATAGCTGAAACTTTGCAGAAATAGATAAAATTCATTTTAGCTCAGAAAAATATAAAAAATATATCAAGATGCTCACAAAAATAAACTCTATTCAAATAAAAAAAGAAACATGTGTGTCAAAATAAAAATCCACTTATTTTTATCTTTATTAATTATGTCTTTCCAATTGTTTTAAATACAATTTGAATTCAATAATTAGTTAAGTTTCAAAAATTAAATTTTAACTATTCAGTAACTAAGTAAAATGTTAAGATTAGTTTTCTTTATCATAATTGCATCCACTTAAATATTAGTGATAATTCATAAACCCTAATTTGCAAATTGCTATTTTCTATTTTCTTTAAATGATAATGAATCAAGAAGATACTAAAGATTAATATTATTTTGGTAATTCAAAACTTTTTTACTTAAACATCTTTAGTTAACAAGTTAATTATTTTAAAACCAATAACAATTGTTAAACCCTAGTTTTTAATTAAACCTAAATAGGAGTTACCCTAACTATTAATTATTGTGAAAATTAATAAAATGCTAAAACCATTATTAATTTTGTTTCAAAGTAATTAGTGACCACATATCTATTGTCAATTATCATTTTAAGAATTGTACCATAATTTAGAAACCCTAATTCTAATATAGGTAAGACCTTGAACCCATTATTTTATGTGTTCATCCTAAATAGTTGCTTCAATCCTAAAACCCTAGGGGTTTAGCCCATATGATTCTATAAGCTTCACATATACCTATAGAACCCTAATAAGAAACAAATAAATACATGATCATGATCTACTAAAATAAAACAACATCACTTCACATGTGGTTATCATTTCATGTCTCTACTTTTGAGTAAAACCTATATGATTCACTAATACCACCTAGATGCAAACCCTAGCTTGTTAATTAGAGTAGTGTCATTGATCACCACTCCTATATACCACGCTATGGTATTCAACCTCAACCATCAAACCCTAGTAGAACCATAGTGATGAACCCTAATACCAATCTTGTGTAGTAATGCATATTATATGCTCCTATTCAACTAAACCCTACCTAGGAGGTAATAAGCCACTTAGCTTAGGAACCATTAGAAGTTACTTAGTGAAGCAAATGTGAAGTTATAGTAAACCCTAATAGCTAACTTATGGAACCACTTTGATAATCATCCTTTGTTAGGATACATATAATCAACCATAGTAATAAACCTACCAATACTTGCTACATATAGATCAATTCAACATAAGAACCAACTAGTACCTATTAGAGAACTAAATGAATCCAATAGTAAACCCTAAAAGCACTCAGCTCCTACTTGTAGTAATTCTGGTTCTTTGTAAAACTTGTTTTTCAGAAGTTATTCTTTCGAAGTACAAATGTTAATCAACCCATAGAAGCCATAGTTCTTATTTGAAATACTTATTATTTCTTAATCAATATGTTCTTCAAAAGTTATTCTTTTGAAGTATAATATAAGTAATCATCAACCATGTCCTGTAGAACTTAAAATTGACAACTGTTCTTCACATATTATTCCACTACTAATCTTTGTGTGTATGATTGTTATGATGCATTATATCACTTGTTTATGCTATATTATCACCAATCCTAATAAGAACCTTGTTTGAGAACCATCCTAAAAGTGCAACTAACCCTAAAGAAATATTTACAACTCATCAACCTTAAATCATCGCGGTTAGGTTACGCTTGGGACTATTGCATCTCATACTATGCATTATAGTATCTTTGCGAGTTCTTTAATTAAACATTGTCCTTACCGGACGATGATGGTATTTCAGCATTTCGTGTTATCACGTATCGAAGCTTTTGCCTGCATAATCTTGCTGTCAAGAAAGGCAAGTTCATCGCTTGCTCATGTCATTTGATTATTTTTATCAAACTATATGCAAAGTACTATACTTATCACTCTTGCATTGAATAGCAAAATATACTTTACAATTATGAATATGACTATGTGGTGGGCAATGGAACCATGGTATGTGTTGATATGGTGGAGGTTCCATTGCATGGGTACTACTCATCTAGGACTAAGTACCAATGTCGTCCAGTGATTCTAGCGCCGTACATATCGCGTTAACCATAAGATCTATAATGGATCTGGGGAAGTCAGCTGTATCTTTTCCCTCCTGCACGCCAACAAACTTGATAGGGCATGGAGGGGTGTTGGGATAACACCACCGTAGGTTGGGAAATCCTTTTAAATCCCCATCCGTGTGGATGAGAGGCTCTACCGTCTATGAAGGATTGTCCGACGTACATCGGGGGTAAAGCTGTATAATCGGGACATGTCTACCGGGGATGTACGGGTGGACAAAAGGGTGGGTTTGCAGGGTCGCGGAGAAGGCGGTGATTGGCTTGGATCTTACACCTGGCCCCACACCAAGGAAGTGTGGACGGGAAAGTACACCCGGTTGGTATCAAGGATAAGTTCTCTTATGGGAAAAGTAATGCACCTCTGCAGAGGGTATCAAATTGGGCAGTCACTCCCTGTTCCGGGAAGGGAACTACGAACGCGGAAGGAAAGGAACTCCATGAAGCTCTGGTCAACCTGTGAAAACTGACGGGCATAGTTTTCAGAATAAAATAAACCTTTTGAAGAAATGTTTATGAAAACTTGCATTTGCCTATGACTTTTTGGTTTGTGGATGTAGCTAGTGCATGATACACCTATTTCCTAATATGAACTTGCTGAGTACGCTCATACTCATTCCCTCCCATTTGAACCCCCTTCTTAGATCAAGGCACCGAAGGAGAAACTACCGTGGAACTCGAAGACAAAGGAGTCAACTACAACAGGATGAAGAATCCAATCAAAGAAGTCAATGGAGCCAACTTCTGCATCAGCTAGAGTGGAAACTTAGACTAGTAATAGAAGGTAACATTTCCCTAATCCTAGCACCTAAGTAGCTAGAATTCTATAGCAAGCCAAATATCTCTAGAGTTAGAGTTAGCAATAAGTTAGACTACAAGTCGTTCTTCTAGAGCTTTATTTGAAGTTTTACCTCACTGTAAAGTAGGAGGTTGTGTTGATCTTCTGTAAACAGTTTGTGTATCCTTCTATAGACATACCTTGGACTCACATATGTTTCTGTTGTACCACTCTGATGGATGTAATTAATATGAGTGGAACGGTGTTTCACTTGTGTTATGTCAACGACTTGTGTACTACACCATGCAGTGGTACACTGGGTCACCACAGCTGCACCCTCGAGAATGTGCTCGGGTACATCGAGGGCAGCAACTTCCCCGTACTGGGGCTGCCACCGCTGGCGTCAGTGCCTTCTGTGTCGCGCCGACATGGAAGCTCGTGGATGCCAAGGCGGATGGCGTAGTCATCGTCGTCGGGGTCGGCGTCGGCGTCGAGGTCCGCATCCTGTTCGTGCGGGTCGGTGCCTCCACCAGCGATGCCGAGGACCACCATCAAGAAGGAGCCGGTGTCGCCACCGCCAACTAGAGGGCGTAGCAGCGGTGCCCTCATCATCCACGAGGGGGGGGGGGGGCGCCTCGGCGCCTCCGTCGCGCGGCCGCAAGAGGAAGACCAAGAAGGAGGACGCACCAGCCGCAACTGCGTTCGACCTCGCCGCCGAGGTGGCCGCGCGGGCCGAGGACGCGTCGATCCGCGAGGCCAGCGCGAGGTCGCTCAACGACCTCGTCCTCGCCGACAATGCCCTCCCGATGGACGCGGCGCTCGTCTGGTCTAGGCATGACTAGGAGAGGGAGGAGACGGAGTAGCAGCATTGTCTGCTGGACCTAGCGGCCGTGCGGCGCCGCGCTGCCCGCACCACACCCGCCCCGGCGTGCCGCTCTTCAAGCTCGAGGACTCGAGCGAGGATGAGTGGTACCGGCCGACGCCGTCGCCGCCACGCCACAGGGACCCTGGGAAGGGTTCCAGTCGTTGGGGAGCCGGCCAGAGCAGCAGCCAGCAGGCGCCGCCACCCTAGGACGGCGGCTACTTCAGCGATGACGGCATCGGCGACTACACGGCCTTCTACCGCCATTTCGGCATGTAGAACGCCGTGTTTTTAAGTTTAGTTTATATTCCCTCTAGCCGAATTCAAATATATTACGAATTCGGTCTATATATATTAAATATCTCTAAATTTAGCCTAAGTTTGCACGTATTTTGTCTGGTTATGTTTGAATTCGCCTACATTTATTCAATCCCTTGGGCTCACCGCTGGGAAAATGAGCCTCCTAGACCAAATTTTACATCCAATCCGGCGCTAAATAGCGCCGGATTTCGGCATGGGATCCCAACGGGTGAGCATCTCCAACCGTCTCCCCGACGAGGCCCCAAGACGCCTTTTTTCATCCGGATGGATGAAAATGGCCCAGTCGCGCCCTCGACTCCTCTTTTTTGTCCGGATTAGGCCTTTCATCCATCCGGAGAGCCCAGGCCATCCCCGCCCCCCGGGGTGCGCTCGGGGACTCCGGACGAGAGAAAAGCGGGGACGGGGCCGCTCTGTCGGTGAGAGAACAGACGAAACCCACCACTTTGTCGACGCAAATCCCCCTCCCCTCCTGTTGCTCTGTTGCCGCCGGCACCACCCCTCGCCAATCCGTCGGCCGGTTGCCTCAACTCCGCCGTTCCTCCACCCAACTTCCTATATTCCGCCGCCCGTCGTGCCCTCCGCCTATTTTCCACTGCCGGGCAGCTCCCTCACATCGCTCCTCGTCGACACGCCCGACAGGTGTTCGTCCAATTGCCTGGCCGAACATGGACTCCGACGAGGAGGAGGAGCAGATGTTCGTCGAGCTTCTTGAAGAAGAAACGGTAGCCACCGTCCAAGACGAGGAGCACCTGCTGATCCTAGCTTGCCTGTCCGGCTTGTACGCCGAGTCGGCCATTGGTCGCCGTGGTGGGTCGGCACCAGGTCGCTGGAAGTGCAAGCCGAGGCAGCGAATGGAGGGCTACTGCATGCTCTATGCCGATTACTTCGCCGACGATCCATTGCACGGTGAGGCTGTTTTTAGGCATCGTTTCAGGATGAGCCGGAAGCTCTTCTTGAAAATTGTGTACCCTTCGAGAGTACGACTCCTATTTCAGATGCAAGTTGGATTGCACCGGCATGGCAGGGTTTTCCACCCTCCAAAAGTGCACGGTGGCTATGCGGATGCTGGCATATGGAGCTCATGGTGATTCTACGGATGACTATCTTCGGATGGCGGATTCCACTGCCCTTGATTGTTTCTACCGGTTCTGCATGGCGGTGATAGCAGTGTTCGAGAACATCTACTTGTGATCACCGACTGTCGAAGACACTGGTAAGATCCTCGCTGTCAATGAAGCTCGAGGATTTCCAGGGATGCTTGAAAGCATTGACTGCATGCATTGGAAATGGAATAACTGTCCGTTTGCCTGGCAGGAAATGTACAAGGGTCACAAAAAGGTCATGACTCGTGATACTTGAGGCAGTGGCTACCCATGATCTCTGGATTTGGCACTCCTTCTTTGGTATGCCGGGATCCAACAACGATATCAACGTCTTGCAGTGCTCGCCAATCTTCACCAAGCTTGTTGAGGGTCATGCTCCCCCGATTAACTTTTTGATCAATGGCCAGCAGTACAACAAGGGATACTATTTTGCAAACGGTATCTATCTAAAGTGGGCAACATTTGTGAAGAATATCTTAGGCGCCATCGTCCCGAATGAGGTGGAGTTTGTCAAGCTACAAGAAGGTTGCCGAAAGGACGTCGAGCGTGCATTTGGTGTCCTCCAGCAGAGATTTGCTGTAGTCCGGTTCACCGCTTTGACTTGGTCCAAAGATCAGATGTGGGATCAGATGTCGGAGGTGATGAACTGTGTGTGCTTACACAACATGATTATCGAGGATGAGCGGAAGTATCCGGTTCCTCTGAGCGAACAAGCTGCACCATACGACAGAGAGAGTCCTCTTGCACAACCTAACCACCAAGTGCCGACATCGTGAGCTGCGTTCATCGCTATGCGTCAGGAGATTCGAGACTACACAATGCATCAACAACTGCAAGATGATCTGGTGGAGCACATATGGACGCTTCGAGGCAACACCAACTAGTTTCCATTTGATTTGTTTGAAAAATTATCTTGTTTTGTTGAACTGTAACGTTTATTTGTAAAAATAAACCAAATGTTGGCAAAACTGGTCAAATTCGCCAAATTATGCAGGAAATTTGGCATCCAGAGACGTTTTACTCTAAAAAAAATGTTGAATCCCGGATGTCTACTCTAGGGGAGACGGCTGAAACTTCGTCGTTCCCGGACCAAACTTTCGTCCAATCCGACGCTAAATAGCACCGGATTTCAGCCCGGGAGCCCCAACGGGCCAACGGGCTGGAGATACTCTAACGGCCCGTGATGGTATAGTACCGAGGAAGAAAGGAAGCCCAAAACCCACCAATAATAACCGGTCGGAACGTGCGCGTCGTGTCGTGTGCTCGTGCCTCCTCCACCTCTGAATCGACTACTACTCATTCTCTGTCGTCCCCAATCTATTCCAGAGAGGCACGACGCAGCCCGGCAACCAAGATCCAAATCTTCGCCCAGCGACCCGGCGATCCAATCCGATCCGGTCCCGGATCCTCAGCCGACGCCGGCGACCATGGCGCGCCGCCACCTCCTCCTGCTCCTCCCCCTCCTCGCGCTCGCCTCCTCCGTCGCCGTCGCGTCCGCCGAGGTACCGAACTCACTCATCCTCTCGTGACCAACCCGCCTCCCATGTCGCCGCGTGTCCGCCCACCTGACGACGCCTCTATCCGCAGGGACAGGGAGACTCCGCCGCCTTCATCGATGGCGCCTCGCGCCGCTACCTGCGGGATCAGCAAGGCGGCCAGGTTCCGTCCCCGATCCTTCTCTTGCTCTCTCTGCGGATGCGGACTAATCTGTCGGTGCTTGCCGAATGCCGACCTTTTCCTGCTACTGAAACCGAGTTCAGCCGGCTCTTGTAGCTAATCCATACACGATTCCGGTGTATAATTTCTGGATTACCAGATGAGACTACCAATGGCTGTTACAATCCAGTATTACGCTTAAACATGGGGGCTTATGGCTAGATAATTATCAACTACACCTACATATAAGCCATCTACTCATCCCCGGATAACAAAGTTAAAGTGACTATATACTCTTTAATAGGTGCTTGGATGTTGTATCAAGTTTGAGGTAGTTACAGGCATAAAACATGTTAAGCACTGGCTCCTACTAAAGCATTGATGCTATAAATTAGCACATTATCTGACATGCATGATAACTTCCTTCTTTCATGGGATACACTTTTCCAAGTACATCACCTGCTTTTGTACATACCCTGGTAGAAATTTATTTGCCTTGACTAATGGCCTTCACCTACTGTTTCAAGACTGAACCATTTAACCTTAGCTTTTATTTTCATTTCTCCCCACCACATGCCATTATGATCTCATGATATGCCTTGTCATGCTACAACAGGCCACTTCAATGTCACTTGACGAAGTTTCTGCAGCTGTTTCTGTCTTGCTTGGTTTTGCGCCACCGGCCATGCTACCTTCGCAATCTTCTGCAAAGGTTGGTTAACCTTCGTGATGGATTCAGCTAACCTTTACATGCATCGTGCTACACTATCTAAGTTATTCAATCTTTGTTTTTCTTGGTTTTCAGTTAAACAAAGTGCTACTCCCTAACCCATTTGACAGACCCCGTGCTGTTTTCTTGATGCAAATCGATGAATCCCATGGTATGTTATTTTTTCGACGATGATTTTATTAGACTAATCCTGCATATGGATGTAGTGGCTAATGTTGTCTCTCCTAATCATATATCAGCCTCTGTCGATAGCTTCATATCTGAAGCCGGTAGTGTTTTCAAAACCAAGATTGAAGGTGCAGAAAATGCCGCAACAGGGCTTACAGGTATCGCTAATTACTTAACATATCATTGTTTTTTGAACTTGGATGCCCGTACTGCTGTCTGTGTTTGTATCTTGTTTGCCCAAAATTATCATTGATCATGCATGGCCTCGCAGACAAGGATGAGTTAATTGTCATTCGTTCGGATGAATCTCTCGATGTTCAGTCTGGATCAGATTCTCTTGATAATGAGCTCACCGACTTGGTAAGTATTTTTTTTCTGTATGGGAAAGTAGCACTCATTATGCATATCTATAGAAAACCTCGAGACTTGGTGCAATTCGAGACCATAGTCAGAGTTTTATATGTTGTTTTCATTGCAAAATGATGGGTCTCCTTCCGTAACTTTCCAATCAATTCTCTACGGCGTCTAGGAGATAGATATAATATTTTCAGGAACAAGAAAATAAGAAGAATCTTTCTCTCTATTCACTACCATTCCGCGTCTTCGACTTCTATTAGTTTCTTTTCTTATTTAATGCAATAGCTATAGTTTGATATAAGAATCCATTTCTCAAAGTAATGGAAACCATTCTCTTATATGAAATGGTTCGAAAATCCCTATTCCACCTTTTAGGTATCGTGAAAAGTGATACCTGTGAAGATCGTGCATTTCAGTCAAATTCGGATCCGTTTTTTGAGTCCATGATATAAATTGGGTGGATCCTCCACCCGTTTAGCTAAGAAAGAATAGATACAGAGGTGGATAGTAGATCGATATGAAGATCATGAGCTGCCCCATAATGAAACCCCACCAGTAGTCGCGAATATCTCCTTCCCTAATCCAAGATTGGAGAAAGAAGATCTAAAAGGGACCTATGGAGAATGTGGTCATAAATCCATCCTACCTATTGTCTGGATATACCAAGAGAGATCTACGTCTAATGAGGCTACTATGAAATATTTACTCATGGGTGGGGCAAGCTCTTCTATTCCGGGTAATCGTATTATTACGCCTCTAAGACATTCAACCAAACGTAAATTAAAATAAGAAGTTGTTCCTCGCGTTCTTAACTTCAAAAGGCATATTTACATGTCAAAAACATAATGTGTATGCGTCCTGTAGCCCTACATCTTTATTCCAAATCTACCACTTCCGAAAGACCAAGAGTTGTGACGGGACCAACTCAAATTCTATCATACTTGATGAATTGGAGTTTGGTTTAATCCTATGGAGTCATGAGATAAGGAAAGCTCTGGAAGGATCTAGAAATGGCCAAGGACCCTTAGCTCAAAGGGTGATTGATTGAATGCCAAGATTGAAGGACGGAGTCCATATATTGAAGGAAAGACCTTACTTTTTTGGGGGGAGCCACCATTTTGCACAATTTTTCATCCAATATTAATATGGAGTCCATCCTTCAATCTTAGCCATTCAATCTACCACGCTTTGATCTAAGTGCCCTTTGACATCTCGTGATCCTACAAAGGCTTCCTTATCTCCTCATGAGTCCATAGGGTTAAACCACTCCCAATTCCATCAAGAATGGGCATAGTTGCGTCAATCCAGTCAACTCTCTCGGTCTCACAAAAGTGGCAGATGTGGTAAATAAATATGCAGAGCTCCAGGATGAATAGACTCCGTTTGGGACATGAAAATATGCAGTTTGAAACTACAGACGTGAGGAACAAATTTGATGTTTTAACTTTCTTCGTTCGACTCTTTCTTCATGGGGTAAATACGACAACTAAAATCTGCCGTGTAGGGATAGATTCAAGTACAGAACGTTGAAGTTTCCTATGGATTTATCAAATTTCCACAAAATCCTACACACCATAGGCAAAACAAGAACTTTGTGCGTTTCTCAACTACTAGCAAGTTAATCTTAAAAATAATCATCACTTTTATAAGAAGAAGCCCAATGAAACTTTAGGAAGGAGTAGACACATTCTTCACAAAATATAAATAAAACGTTTTTTGTGCAGGCAATTTGGCTGGAGGGATCATATCAGAAGACTGACGGCAAGTTGACCATTCCGTTAGAGAGTGGAAACAGTCTTACTCTACTTGTCTCTAAGGTTAGCATTGCTTCATGATTTCATCCATTTGCATATGAACATGAACTTGGCTGCGCATAAACGTAAATTGTCTTCCAGGATGCATTTTTTGTCTGTTAAACTCATGTCCTAGCTTGTATACAATTGACTAAAATTTAGGATTATATATCAACTGCATTTGCATGTTTTTGCAGAATGCAGACTTGGAATTTGCATCCAGCTTGATCTCCCTTCTTAAAACCATCAAAAGGGGTATTCAGGTTCATGAAGATTTCTCAGGTGGCATTGTGAGCCCTGCAGAGTTAATAGTGTGCCACTTCACAGGCGTTAAGGTAATTGTGAACATAAATCTTTAGCTGTAACTTGAAGCTGGTATCTGTTTCTTATGAATCGTGCACAATAAAGAATATTCAAGGGACCCAGAAGTCTTATTTCCCAGACCACCACCCAGTCCTACTCGTGCTCTGCCCAGCTAATCTTGATCTAACCTAATCTATGTTAGTGATATAGAGTTACTAATTTGTTGTGTTTATCTAGGCTCTGGAAGGTGAATATGGTTCTGCGGAAATTGTTAAGCAGGGAGCTGAAGTAGTTCGGACAGCTCTCACCAAAGCATTTGATCTCTTGCAGGCAGCATATAACGGTAAATTACTTTGTGCCGTTACTTATTGACTGGAAACATAACCTTTTGCTTACTAGTGTTCTTGTTTTTTTGTTGAACTCTTTTAACAATTTACTTTTCTGTTTCACATCTTTCATCTGTATAGGGAAAATTGTTGGGCTTGTAATATCCACAAATGAGGCATCAACATCCTTGGCATCCATCATTGACGCACCGTCTTCGTTGCATATCTCAAGACGGCTAGCAGAAGCAAGCATGACTAATGCTACAGCTTCAGCTTCTATAGCTGCTATTATTCTTGTTAGATTGAGTTTGGCATGGACTACCGGGATCATCCTTCTTATCTCGACTCTCATTGGGGTGAGCATACTTCCTCAATAGTCTTCGCCAACTGATTTAATTTTCTTTCCATGCATCTCTGATGACACTTTTATGCTGATTGTGCAGATTTGCTTGCTCATGAACATGCCGCTTACCAGGGATACCCTCCTGTATTCAAATGTCAAGCTCGATTAGTTTGTGCAATATATGGATTTTCACACGATTACATGGAAGTTTTCGACAGCCATGCTTGGTTTTTTTGTCTTTTGGATCATGGGTTTTACCGTACAGTGGACTGTTTGTTTGCTGTACATCCAGTGTAGCATAAAACACTGCTTCTATGTGGATCCCTCATGGAGAATCTGTACTGCTGCTGCCTGTATGGGCTTCTCTTGTTTCCAGTAAATAACAATAATCGAGAGGAGTGTATTTTGTTGATATCTGTGACGATTGTATTATTGCGGAATACTAGTGTCTGAATAAATTCACTGCTCGCATACTTCCATTCAGGGTGGTGGCTGTTGTTGCTATGAATCTGTGGGTGTTAGATTTCCGAGCATGCTGGAATTTTGAATGAATCTGCTATCCATGTATAATTCAGTTATTGTTTCGGATCTAACTGCTAGAAGAAATCTTAACTTCTTCGTTTTCTGTTGGTTCCCATTGTCTCCGAGGCCCATCTGACCTTCAGTAGTGTTATGAAGTTTCATCCCGGTCCTATTGTCCATGGGACTCAAGAGTTTAGTAAGTACCATGTATCGCTTTATTAACCAACTTGATTCTTGGTTCAGTCACCCAATTTCATGTGTATTTCTTGTGTAACTGGGAAAAAAAGGTGTAATTACACAGACTAGCAGCAAAGCTGATCGGGGAATGACAAGCCGCGCCTCCTAGCGCAGCTTGTTTCTCTCCACCATCCATTGCAAATTCCTCTGCCCCTGGTCGAGCGTTCCTTCCAATTGACTGAAGGACTCGAGGCAGAGATTTAACCCACTGCATCAGTACAACACAATTATCCTGTCAGCAAAACAAAACTGTATCATGCATAGCACTTCCAATAAAGAATGTATCCACGTAGCCAACCATGATGCCTTCAGAAAATCGATCTGCAGCACCAGATTTAACCGACAATGATGCCACAGTCCTCGGTTCCAGCTCGTCCGAGTTCCAACTTCGCCTGATCGGAGGGGGAGCAAAAACCTCTCTTCTGAAACGATACAGAAACCGATTCGAAGTTTAACCGTGCACAGAGGGGGAGCAAAAACCCCTCTTCTGAAACAAAGCCTGATCGGAGGGTTTCAGGAGGGGAGTTCACTTGTCACTACAAGGTCGATCTAGGGTTTAATAACCAGCCAATACCCCCGCCGCCGACCTAGCCAACTCCGTCAGAAGTATGCCGCAGAGGGTTACCGCCGGAGGGAGGCCCGAAAGAGCATCTTCTTGGACCATCTTTTGCGATCTGCAGGTATTACGACAGCTCACAGCCATATCCGCCGCCCTTTTGATTATATAAATCTGGTAGCTAGACCAAATAGTTTTACTTCTTAATTATCTAGTACAATTCTCTATCCTCTACTGAAACAGGCCTGCATCTCTGAGCCCGTTAGAATTGTTCATTACGCTCTCGTCGTTGTTCGACGCCTTTTCTTGGGGGCGGAAAGAGAAGCTGTCAATACTGCTGACGAGAGAACGGGAGAAAAAGAATCTGCTGCTGCCGATTATGATGATTACAACCAGCAACTGGCTGACGATGACCTCCATGGCGGCGACGATGAACTCCATGGCAGCGACGATGAACTCTATGGCAGGTACCTCCATGGCAGCGACGATGATGACCTCAGCGACTATGAGGGCTACGACGATGAAGAAGATGACTTGCCTCCGCCGTGTATCAGGAATGCCTATGATGGAGACAACTCTGATGTAGAGGATGCTTACTGTTTTTCTCGCTACCTGGTGGAGCTGTTGTCTGTGCGCCCCCACTTCCCCTTCACGGGCACCTTCGCTTGCTTCAACGACCGTTCTGTCTACTACTTCTCCTCGCCGAAAGGCCAACAGTATGGTCATGTGGATTCTCAGGTATTGTCTATTTAATCACACGTATTCGCACTCTAAATTTACCTTTTGTATTCTGTATCTCCTTTTGAATCGTTTTACCCCGTTGACAATATATACATACACAGGGAAATATGATAATCTGGGCAAAAGGTTTAGCCATCGAGGACGACTTTCAAGTTAGAGTTGAAATCCCAGAAGATGATAACAAAATTGAAGTGGCCAACTTCAATTTTACAGTGGACCCGTACGCATGTAACAGAGTTATAACCCGCACCATCCCGACAGAACACCTCCGCAAAATAGATCTGACTTTTGTGCCGCTCAACCAAGCTATACAGGCAAACGTGTTTGTCTGCCTCCATCTCATAGCTGCTGCTGCTGGTGGCGGCGGCTCTAGCACAGGTGACACTGTCTACTATGTATATGGCGAAATCACTGCACACCACCAACACTACGGTGGCAAGAATGTCATGCTCTTTTACCGCGAGGAAGGGAACAAAATAAAGGTTATTGGTGGCAAACTCCCACTATTTTTTTCGATAAAGGGAATATATTAATATCGAGAGATACCAATTACACCCAGCCTCTGCAACAACGCACCACCCTAATGGCACTACTGATGCACACAGCCAAAAAAGGGAAAAGAAAACTAAGAAACAAAAGTCCCGCTACAGTATCACGGACCTAACAACAGCAATACATCCACCACCATGACAACACCCGAATTGCGAGACTCTCCAAAAACGACGCCTCCAAGAAGGGAACAGGTGCTCCAACACCGTCGTCGCCCGATCAAAGATCTTAGGTTTTCACCCTGAAGATAGTCCCCACTCTCAAAACAATGCCTCCACCAAGGTCACTGCCAGGCACAACCAGTTAAGACCAGACCTTGGGTTTTCACCCTGAAAGGTAGGACTCTGCGCTTCACATGTGTTGTCGCCCCCACTTTCATACCGCTGCTGTGAAGCCCGGACACCAAGCAAGCCCCTCAACAACGCGGAGACTTGAACCTCCCTTAGCTAGTCCTCCCCTCCGGCCTTCATGAAATTCTCTTCTTCCGACTTTCATCATGGATCCATAGTCACTTGATGTCAACACAGAAAAAGAGCTTCATGTCGCGACTATTGCGGCCTTGGGCAGCTGTTCCAGTATACTTAGATCCTCTATTGGTAATCAAGTTGAGCCTTCATGTCGCGACTGATCCTCAGCATGATCCCGTCTCCTTCCAAGGTGATCTTGCCTTCGACCGTGGCGAGTATGAAAAATCAATTTGCAACGTCCACCATGGTGAAGTAAAAGTGAGGATTTTGTACGGGTAGTTGCCCTCTTGACGGGGAATGCTGCGTTGTAAGTTAACGTTGTGGGTGGATACTGGATCTCTGTTGGACTTTTTCTAGTACATCACTGTTTATGCAATGATGACTAGCTCGTAGTTGTAAACTTCATAATCTGGTGGTTCAGTAAACGTGCAGGCCTCTTGCCATGTTTAGCCTTTCTTATCTCTTTCTTGTGTGGAATGTTCGCGGACTAAACTCCCCTGCGCGGCGAGGCTTTGGTTCGTGAGTTCGTGGGGGATTGAGGCGCCAGTTTGGTTGCTCCGTATGAGACTAAGCTAAGTTCCATTTTGGCGTATGATCTGCTGTCCATCCTAGGTCCTTGTCCCACGGTGCAAGGGCATTTGACAGCTGCAAGTCGTTTCTACAGTTTACAAAATCCTCTCCCTCCATGTATGCGCCCATCGGTTGGACATATACAGTGTGTGATGGCATTTTATCGGATTCAAAATCTTGCATACATATAGTAGCAAGATTGAATGTTTGGGCTAGAGCTATGGAAAATCCATGTCAGACTAGCAGATAGTATAAAGGACTGAAACATTAATAATAATCATGTGGATGCGCACTCCCAACTGCTATTAGAGGTTGGCGTGGGAGTGTTCTATGTGCTTGTGTGGTAGAAGATGTGGATCACATCATCTTCAGGTGTCCTGTGTGGCAGCTTTTATGTGTGGTTTGCGAAACTTTTGTCAAGCAGCATACTCCTGGCAATAGAGATGAATTTATGGAACTCTTTCTGAAACCAGGAGGCGATAAAAATAACCATGTGTGGTGGTTTCTAGCGGCAGGTCCTCGCCACTTCCTAACAATCTTCCTCGCTCCGTCTGGAACTCAGTCGCCCTTATCATTCTATGGAAGATCTGGGACGCTCGGAATGCCAAGGTGTTCAGGAACATAGACCAAACCGATTTACAGGGCTCTCTCTTTAACAAGGAAATGCCATATCGGGTTCTCAACGTTGGCGTCCCTGGTATGAAGCCCATGAAGGAATAGGGCAAATCCCATGAACAAATACATACGAAGCCGAAGATAATAACGTCATGTAAGTTAGGAAGGCTAGGCCCATATCGGGTGAACCGATTTATGATGTAACACGACCTCGAGGCGGACTCTGAGACCTAGCCAACTATATAAGGGCTAGGAGGAGCCACCGAGGAGGGACAGATTCAACCAGACGAAACACTCTGTAACCCCAGTTTCACATAATACAATCTTGGAGATTCGCCCTTGATCATATTTCTCGTCGGCTGCCTAGTTTGGCTAACCGGTTTGTTGATTCGCCAGTGTACTCCTTCCTAAAAATCCAAGTTCATCATCATGGGCATTGACAGGGTTAACCCTTTGTCACTCTTTAATGTTGTAGTAGAAGCCATTGATAGGGTCTAAAAAGCTCGGGATTAAGGAAGCTAATTGAGTCTAAGAAGCTTCCAAATATTAAGGAAGAGATGACTGATCGGGGGGGGGGGGTGTTGGGCCATGTCCTTACACATGGAGATATGTTGGCAACCCAATATCAGTCCAGAAAGTCCAACACGTATCAACCGTTGATCAAGATTCGCATCTAACAATTGTGCTGCCTCCTTGAGAGGTACATAAGGAAAAATCCCTAGCCACCTTGTGGTTAAGTGTGAGAAAGGTAGAGCAAGCCAAAATTGGTTGCTGCTGTGAGAGGATGGGACAGCACACTAGAACACCAACCAAGTGAGAAGAGAGGAAGAAGAAGGAAAGATGATTCCGATCTGGATAGCTAGATTTCAATCTAGATAGATGGATTAAGATTTGGGTTAGTGGAGAATCAGATTTGAGAGTGGTGAAATCAGTTCGAACTGCTGCAGTTTCAGTATAGAGACGTTTTGAGAGACGAGCAGTTTGGGCAGGCAAACGGTGTCCAATTAAGCTGATTTTTGGCCATGCTGGAAACTCATATGTGTGCTTGTCTAACAAGCTTGGTGTTGATTGGATATGCGATTTAAGAGCAGTTTGCTAGTTACCGAAGAGGATAGAATCTGTGATATCTCTGCTTTGTTGTATCTTACCTCTTGTGGATGTTGTTGTTGCCGGTGGGCAACGAGGGTGAAATGTGTTGTAATCTCTAGTTGTTTTAGAGAAGACTCTGTATCCAGGTTGCTCATAGTGAAGTTTGCGTGAACCAGCTGGTCCATACTCATGGTTTTCCCTTCTCAGATTGAGGAGGTTTTCCACTTAAATCTTTGTGTTATGTAAGACTAGGATTAATCATCTTGTACTACAAGTCTACCCCTCCCCTTTTACCTATACCCCTACATGTTATACATCTAACATGTGTCACTTGTGCGTGTGCTTGTGTTTGCTTTTCCGCTGCAGAAAAAGTATAGGAGTAGAAAAAACATATAATTGATATGTCACGTCTACTTGAGTCCTATAAGAAGATGAAGTATGTTCGATTGTACCAAGGAAATTTTTCATAATGTATGAGCTAATGTTTTTCCTATAAAATTTAGACTATAAGATTACTTCTATAGGAAAATTAGTTTCCATGGGATATATTTCTATTAATTATAGACAATTCCTACATAAGTTCTATGAATCAAAGGATCCCTTATTTTCTTGTAAGAGTTGTGTTCTCTTTGCCCCCTATGTTGTTGGTCGTCTATTTGTCTACCTGATTGTGCGGCAAGGGGTGTGTGCGAGTGAGGATCTGATCCTTGTAAGGGGCTACTTCTAAAGCTTTCAATGTATATACCATTTTGCTATGACACCTCAACTGGGACTTCTTTTATGTCTTAGTCACACACAAAAAAGTGTAACCACAATGTAAAAAAGAAAAGCGCAACTCGTTTCTGGTTGCACTTTTCTGACATCGGTTGCACTTTTCTAAAGTGATCGAGACAAAAGAAAATTTCATACACGGACGTTCGTACCTAAAAGTATTTCCCTGTGATTAAAATTCATAACCATTATGTGAAAAAAAAAATCGTCAAAGTATGAATTTAGACAGTCAAAATACTCCTTATGTTTTAGAAAGAAGATTGTATATTTTATCGATAAAGAAGAAGATTGTATATATGTAGTATAACATGATCACGATGTTAGTATGCTGCAATATGGCATGCATGCAAATGCATCTGATGGACATATATGGAGGGTTGGGCAATAAGGCCGGCCGCGAGAATGGCGAGCCACGCCTCCTTGCGCCGCTTGTTTCTCTCCACCATCCATTGCAATCTCTAATTAATGTTCATCCATTTCTCTCCAGTAACTGTTCCTCCATTTCTCTGTCTCTCTCTAGTAATTAACTGGCTAGTAATTTATCAAGGAGTCGATCGTCCCGTGTGGCAGGTGATCGAGGCACGCAGGCAGCCGGCGAGCGCGCGAGCCATGGCAGCATTGTTCTCGACGAGGCTGGGGCGTCAGGCGTCCGGGTACCTCCAGGACAAGTACAAGCAGGCCAGGCTCGCCCTCGGCGACATCACGCCGGCGGAGCTGTACGTTTGTTCTTTGGCATTGCATCTGAATGTAAACGTTGTGGCTCACGATGCATGAATAATTAACCGTGGATGGATTTGGTAGGCTGGTGCAGGAGGCGACCAACGGCGACCCCTGCGTCCCAGACGCCAAGACGCTGGCGTGCATCGCCGACGCCGCCTTCGACATCGACGACTACTGGCGGATCGCCAACGTGCTGCACCGCCGCCTCGGCAGCGTCCACGACTGGAAGGAGTGGCGGCCCGTGTACAAGGCGCTGGTCGTCCTCGAGTTCCTCCTCACCCACGGCCCCGAGGAGCTGCCCAGGGACTTCCTCCCCACCATGAAGGCGCTGCGCGACCTCCGCGGCTTCACCTACATCGACGACAAGGGCTTCGACTGGGGCGCCTCCATGCAGCGCCGGGCCGACAGCGTCGTCAGCCTCCTCACCGACGCCGACCGCCTCAGGGACGCGCGCCACCGCGCCGCTGTCGGCGTCCGCTCATTCCCCTTCTCCCACGGCGCCGATCACCACGGCGTGGTCAGCCCGACCGCCTCCGCCTCCCCCGTCTCTTCGGCGTCGTCCGGCTCCTCCCGCGGATCACGCGGCACCTGGTCCTTCGCCTCCGCCTCGCCGCACTACTCCGACAGCCCCGCCTTCGTCTGCCTCTGCTCCCCCAACGCCGACTACCGCCACGATAAGAAGTTTGACGCCTACACCGCCGACGACAAGCGCGACGGTGGTGTCGTCGTCGAGGAGGAGGCCGACGACTGCCCGACCCCGCACAGCCAGGGGAGCTGGCTCGAGGAGTCCCCCTCGCAGTCCGGATCACCCGCAAGCTGCTGCAGCAGCGCCAAGAGCACCAGCAGCAGGAGGGCGTCCGGCTTCCTTAGCTTGTCGCAGCCAGAGCGAAGGAACAGCAGCAAGAAGCTCCAGCGCCAGCTTTCCTTGGATTATTAGTTAATTGCCTCCATTCTTCCATAATTTTTTCTACGATAACATACCTTTTGCCTCTTAATTCTCATCCATGCATGAGCAACTCAAGTATCTATATATGTATAGGGATTGCAATAGTTACAGCATGAGCATTCTTCTTGTTTTCCTCTATGTGCACTTTTTCTGCATGCATATACCAGATAGTAGGAGTACAGTTTAGATGCCCGCATTTGATCAAATGTTTTTTCTGTAATGGATATGTATTGTTAACTAATTTAACACACGCATTCACAGTGACAGTACTTCTGGTTCCTCGATTTCATTACTTCAGTCTTCAGTTTTTTTTTTTACAACCAGTCTTCAGTTCTTAATGGCTGCATTCGCATATGCTACAAACCCAATCAAGACAGTTGGACAGAAGAGTTCATATGGTGAGGTGCGGCGGAAAGCCCAAGCAATCAGGCTGTATCAATCTAAGGCTAGCTAGAAGCATGGTGGGATTAGATGTTTCATCGAGTTAGATTCATCTACAGAAAAAAAAAACACAAAGGCCTTTCTTTAGTGTGGAAATTCAAACTAAGAGGACAAAGCTGTGTATTTGGATTCTGCGGCAAGTTCCGTCATATCTTCTATCTTTTCTTACACCATGGGCGCCTCCATTTCAAAATAGCTAGCTTTATAAAAAGGCTTACATTTCGGAAATACCTCAGAAAACTGATCTGAGCAAATGACAGCCAGATAGAGCGCAAAGTACAGTAATAGCGAGCAAACTACCGAAAGGACTTCACTAACTCCAGATAATCTGAGAGGCTGTGCTACGCATCAGTGGCAGCAGTCTACCAGAGACTTCTATGGCACTTGATTTGACGGGTTCATCAGCTCAACTCAAACAGAAGTAAATTAAACTTGATTTATCCAGGAGCACAGGCAGTAAACTGAACACGGATTTTGCAACAGGACAATCCCATTCTAACTCCAGGGCATGGGCGAGCACAAGTGAGACATGCTCACATATCTAAGAAGACAATAACAATCAGATATGATCTTGCACTGTACTTTACATGCTTTGGTTGGTCAGAGGTTCGAACAGTAAGTCTTGGATAATTACTGAAAATTCTTTCAAAAATAATGCACAGTTCCTAAAAACATCTCTAACTTGCAATACAATGACGGCAGCGTTATATCAAAACAAAGCTGATTGTACATACAACGTTAAGAGTCAAGGATGCAAAATGTCATGCACAACAACAAGGCTAACATGTTGCAACTCTCGCAAATGTAACATCTATTTGTCATCAGAGAGAACAATGCTTAGTAAGCTGTGACAATTCAACAGGTATATCAACCTCGCGCACCTTGACCAGTGACATAAGAGTGACTAGCCAGTGTATTTTTTAGATGTCCTTCATCCAAACTCCAAAGGCAGCACTGCATGACACAAGCCATCCATCAACAATTTGCAGAGGTAAGTGCAAGTTGTACAATACTTCAGATAAGCAGCTTGTGCGCACTGTAATAATAAGGGTTTGGGTCTACAAAGGAAAAGAGCCACCAGCACATGACCCTACATATAATAAAGTAACAGATCGCTTGTGTTGGTTAACTTAAAATACTAAAAAAAAAAACGAGACCCATGAGCACTAGCACCCAGGGCATATTCTTATAGAAGAAGCTAAAAAAAAGGACGTACCCAGTGCTGAGAGCTCCCGCACTGTGCGGGGTCTGGGGAAGGTGTTAGTGGCAAGCCTTACCCTCACGAAGTGCAATGTGAGGAGACCGCGACTCAAACCTGTCTATTATAGAAGAAGCTAAGTGAGCCACAAATCCGTGTTCGAGGAGATTCGAACCCGGGTTGCGGAGTAGCCACCAACTCGAGATAACCATCTGACCCTCCGGTCATTCTCATTAACTTATACTAGTGAGTACAAATCCGAGTGAAGACACTCACCAAATCTGTGGTACAGATAGGTTTCATTCAGTGATAGGGCTTCCGGCCTAGTGACAACGAGACAAGAGAAACTAACATATCTATTTATTATAGACAGAATACAAGTACATACCAGCCAAAACCAATTAATCAAAGTAAGCAGACTCACAATCAACCACTCTTCAGTCTGCTCTACAATATGGATGAATGTCATCTGGGTCTAAAACTAGTGCACTGTATTACCACAACTGATAATGGTTGAGTTCGGGGTTTGATTATATGTTAATTGCTATGAGGACATAGCCATGCCACTCCAAGCAAGGCTGACAGTGTTCAGGTCTGTCCACTCACAAGAGCAAGTCAGGAAATTGCACCTACAGGGGAGAGTGGATCTTCTCCTATTTGAGTAACTGAGTTACCACCTAAACTTCACAAAATTGGCCGCGACCTGATAACTCTACACTCTGTGTTCTTGGTTTGGAAAGCAGGCATCATGAACGTCAGAGATCGGACAGATGAAAGGTGTGTCAGTTGTACTGCCTCATGCAGACGGAACACCACGGCTGCATCAACCACCCAAGTGGACTTTTGTAACAAGCGAGCATTATTCACTAGAAGCTGGAGGAGGGAAGTATTAAAGGTGGTATCCTGTCTATTTCTAGGGTCAGAGAAGAAAGAGACTTCTAGGCTTGGTCTCCCCAGCTCCTGAGCCACCGTAGGATTGGAAGTTTCTTATCATGGCGCTAAATCAAGCATGTAGTTTTTTCATCAAAGGCTGTTGCATTGGTGTGCGTTGTTCTTGGATTCAATCCATCAAACAAATCGAGTTATCCATTCATAGAACATGAAAACCCCGCACCAACTTATAGTTGTGAGGATATTCGTGGTCATTCCAAAAAGATGAAACACAGCCTTAAGAAAAGGAAAATGGAAAATATAAGACAAACCGAGTTCATTCGAATACATTCAAACCAAGCAGAACAATCTGAATTCGTCTATAAGCCAAGAACTAGACATTACAAAAATATAAAGATCAAAGTCCTTGCTACTGCTTCCATTTCTTTGTATTTTCTATTAGAAGGCCTGTCACAAAGCCACAATCATTCTATAACAACTGTCTGGCTGGGTTTGAGAAACAACTACAGAGTGAATCAATGTTTTTTTGATCAAAAGCTATCATGTAATCTGGAAAAGGACTTACAGCCTTTTTTCTACAGGGGCCACCCTGGTCTGCCTCAATAGAGCTTTACTTGTGAAGAATGCCCTTCTTGGCTGTTTTAGGCTTCTTCTGAATGTGGTTCTGAAAGATGGGGCATATAAAAAAAGTTAGAGCAGACAAGGAGAGAAACACGAACTTGGCTTCAAAAAGGAAACAAGGTATAAACCTTTTGCCTTTGTAGAGCCTCAACATCTGTCCTTTCCTTCCAATTGCTCTTACGCAATTTAATCGGGCGGTTTCCAACATACTTTCCTGAAAGAAGTGAATTCAAACATAATAAGATATGAGTAAACAGAGCTTGTTGAGGAGTGGAAACTTTGTCAATAAAATTCAATGGAAATGCAAACCATTCATTTCTTTTATGGCTCCAGCCAGGTCTGTAGGGTTTGAAAAGCTCACAAATCCATAACCTTTAGTTTTGCCAGTCCTCTTATCTCTGACAACCTAAAAACAGGGTACATATGGTTATTTAACATCAAGTGTAAGCCAGAGTCTGCATATAAGAAACATCATAAACCAGCTGCATATAACTCAACATCTGCGTTAGCCACACGGAATTTAAACAGTACAACTGAACTACGATAGGCCTTATAGCTATATATAGGTGAGGAATCTTGTTATACCAAAACCATGAAACTGAGAAGCTTCGTATAGCTTATTCTGTAAAATATTAGCAATTTTACTCCAATTACTACCAGTGTTTGTGATACACGGATAAGTGTATTTTGAACATTGTAAGGTTTTCAAGATTTAAACACACAAAAAATGATACCAGCAATTTTGAGAAACGAAAACAATGGTATCAATTTCATGTGAACAGTCATTAATGTATATGTATATCAGTGGCAAAAATAGACAAACTTTGGTCGCATGCATAGTTTTTACTTTGAAAGGAATTTTCTTCAAACTATAGTATTGTGGCAATATGTCTTTCATATTATAGCTTATTCAAAGTAAAATAATGTCGGAACTGATATGGTTCTTAAATGCGTGGGTGAAAGTTTGGGCACATCTGTCCTAGCTTCCATGGTTTCGATAACGGTTTGTATAGAATATCTTCTCAAGGCCAGGCACGACTTCATCTCAAAGGCACTTTTTCCCTGGTTCAGGGGTCATCTCAGATCTAGTAAGCTCACAGCTATTATATCTGTCAGGATGCCCAGAGTGAAAACAAACAATAGGGGGTGATCAATCGTCCACATCTTGCCTAACTCCTTTGTTCAATAAAATTACTGAATTACACACTTATTCTGGCTGGACCTTACGGTGTGAGTAGACGAATTTTGCAGGGTTGCTCGGTGCATCAGAAGTCTTGTTCAACTTTTGCTATCCAGATTCATATATCAGACATATGCACCTAGCTGAACTACTAGGAAGTGAATTAGAGACTGTCCAGTTATCCAGACTATTTTCTTAAAATTTAAACACATATTTTTAGTCAGTGCAGAACTAAAAGAGAAGGCATTCAAGAAATTATTATTCCACAACTATTGTTAGAGCAGATAAACTGGATTGAGAACTTGTACGCTTGACCAACAATATCTTTTTAGATATCTGGGACAGAGAAATGTAGAACTTGCGTGAAGCAAAATATTGTCGTGATATTGAACTTGTGCGTTATTTAGAAAGGTAGTGTCACAAAAACCTCTGAAGATATCGAGAGATTATAAACACTGAACGGTAGAGAAACACTGATAGCAATTCCAGGGGCTCGGGGATTAACTTGCCTTGGCCATGTTGAAGGAGGGAAACCGCGAGAAGGCTTTGGAGAGAACATCGTCATTAACTTCGTTCCCTAGATCTCCGCAGAACAACCTGAAGTCATCTGCAAAATAATCGCGGACGGAATGAGCAGAATTGGCGTTCTGACGAAAGGCAGTGGTCGATAAATTGTACTTAGACTGGAAGGGTACGGGGGGAGGAGGAGGAGGACGTACTCTCGGGCCACTCGGTGAGGGTGGGGTCCTCCCAGGACTGGCCGGCGGCGCGGCGCGGGACGGCCTTCTTCTTGGCGGCGGCGTCGGAGGAGGAGGCGTTGGCCCTGGCGGCGGAGGGGTCGAGGACGTCGCTGGTGGCGAGGGCGGCCTTGACGCTCTCGAGCGCCTCGGGGGTGATGGTCTGCGCGTCCCGCTGGAAGAGCTGCTGCGCCTGCTGCAGCTGCTGGTACTGCTGGAACTGGTAGGTCGGCACCACCGGCTGCTGCTGCTGCAGGTGGAAGGGGAGCGGGAAGTAGCTGGCCCCCGCCGGAGCCGCGGACGCCGACGAGCCGGGCGGCGGAGGCGGGAGGTTAGGGTTCGACATCTGCGCAGCAATTCGGAAGGATTTCCTTGGTGAGAGGGAGGGTGGGCTAGGGTTCCTTGTTACCGACGGGATCGAACGGAATTGGGATCGAATTTTGGGGATCCGAGGAGAGGAGAGCCGGTCGTCGGAGGAACAAGGAAAATCGTCCTTTTGTGATTGGGCCTCCACTTTGCCAGCCCATTAGAACATACGAACATTGAAGTATTGAACTGCTTGGGCCTTCGTGTAATAAAAAACAAAATCCATAGGAGATGCTCAAAAAAAAAATCCATAGGCATACAGGCTGTGTATATAGTTGGGAAGGATGTCACAGAATGTAAACATGACATCTTAATAAACATATAGCTTAAGGAGGATCTTCGGTTGTTGTTAGAGCATCTCTAGCAGAGTCGTATATCGCGGAACCGAAAACTACGAGTTCGGTCTCCTGAACTGTGGGAAGTTGTTGGATTTAGTCACGGCGCAGAACAGAAACCGAAAACAAGAAAATCAAACGTCGCGGGAAATTGAAACTCGCGATTGAACTCGATTTGCTCCGATCAAGGTGAATTCGTTGATAATTTACAATAAGGCAGGCAAAATACATACATCTTCGACCTACATTCGATACTAGGGGCCTAATTTAGACTAGATTTAGTCCCCGGAGTGACTATACTGTCACCAGGGCGCTTCATTACGCCGGTGGAGGGTTTTTGGTCGCCGGCGATTTCTAGGCGACGATGAGCGCCGCCACCTCGAAGGCCGCCGCCTCGGAGGTGCTCCCGTAGGCTAGAGGCGGCCCATCGGCGTCGTTGTCATCGTTGCCGCGCGGGGGCAGCGCCGGCACCGGCGGGCTGCACGAGCCGGCAGCGGGGGCGCCTCCGCTTCTCCTTCCTCAGCTGCCGCCTCGTGCGCTTGACGGCGCGCCATCAGTTCCGGCCACTTCCGGTCGGCCCGCTTCCATGCACCGTCGGAGCGCGACCGCCTGGCGTGCTCCGCCTCCACCCGTACACCCGGCGGACGCCGAGGTGCTTTTCGCCGCCGATTCGGCCACCTCCCCTACCCACACGTCTTAAACGCCCCATTTCGGACGGAGGGGTGGTGGCCGAAGCGGTGGAGCGGCGTCGGAGGAGGCGGAATCGCTCGCCGGAGAGGAGGCAGGCGGCGGCGGCGGGATTGAAAGCGGCGGAGGGGAGTGGGGTTTACGAACCGAACTCCCCTCCGCGGCCCCTTTTAATACAGGGCGTCCGCTCGATTTCTCGGGGGGGCGAACTCGTTTTACGGGCCAGGCCGCGAGTTCGGGCTCCATTCTGGCCCATCTCCGAACTGAACCCCTATTCTTGCCGGATTTTTTCAGTTTCGGCCGCGAGTTCGGGCTCTCTTAGAGATGCTCTTACATGATGATGAAGCTGCGCACTGTATTTTTCAGTGCCTGATTCTGTGAGTGCACAATTGCCATCCCACATAGTAGTATCCTGATGTGGCAATTCCCCACCCCACCAACCATAACGAAGCTCGTCATCTCGAATTGGCTTGACAAGAAGATGTCGAAACATATCCTGATTTGGCAATTCTATAAGACTATCTATGTCCTCTTGCATTGATATTGCTAACTTAAGATGAACCTTCCTGAGATTGCAAAGGTGCTTCATCAAGATCGGCGACACGTGTACATTCCCAAAAACCTAAGTACAGCTTAAGGCTCTGTAAGGTCTTGGGTAGGTCGAACAACATGTGACATGTCACCCGAGCAAGAAAAGAAACTTGCCCCAGGTTCCTCCTTGTCGAGACGTGCTGAAAAGGACGCGAGATGAGCGTGCCCAGACTGATGGCCGGTCTTCTTCACAAGTGCCAGCACAAACATACTGCAGCTTCACTAGCTTGACGATGTGTCTAATATCCAGAGTCTGAAGATCACCCAATGATTCCGGCAGATGGATAATATCTTGAGCCGACGCAGTTGTTTAATTATCTGCTCGATCTCGCCATCTGTTAAACCTGAAGTTGTGTCCTCTAGAGTCTAGATCCAGCTCCCTAAGCAGTCTCATCTTCACATCGGTGGAGTGGAGATGAAGAATGATCTCCACTCACCAAACACTGTGAAAGACCTTAGCCGTGACAAGTCCAGGGAAATCTGTGTATCACATACAAAGTTGAGATGTACTAACGTTAGATAATCCATCTTCCACACGTTAGTACAATATACAAAGTTGAGGTCATGGCTGACGAGATACTGTATACCCCTGCTTTACAGAATTACATCCTCCGACATGGGCGACTGCAATGTTTGAGAGTTAGCATTGCCTTGGCCCTAGATCACATTAACGACGGGCACGATTTAAATGCTACAGTTAAGTATTGCATCGAATTGCTATAGTACCACAGTACGCAATGCACAGTTTGGATGAATCTCATGTGGTCCGGTGTTTATACAAGAGCTCACCTGCATGGTGAACAAGAACATCGTGGAAGCGTGGAAGCGCTGAGAGCGAGCACGATGGATTGTGTAGCTGCAAGTTGCCTACTACTACTATGCTATGGTATTGAGATGCTGTGAGCACAATGTTGATGTAGTCTTCCAGTCATACATAGTTGTTGTCTGAATTAAGGTAAATTCTAGTCTGCCTGATGGAATCTGTGAGCTGTGAAGAGATATTCATCGACCAAGTTCCTCCTGCTGATGACTTAGAGCATCTCCAGCCGCGTCCCCCAGAGCGTTCCCCAAAGCAATTTGGGGCGCGCCGGACCAAAAAACCGTTCCAGCCGCGTCCCCCAAATCCGAATTTTGTCCGGCGCGCCCCGATACGGTGTCCGGCGCCCCGAGCCCGTCCCCGTCCCACCGGGGACGCTCCGGGCACGCCGGACACAACGAAAAGCGAGGCGAACCGACGCGGGCCCGACGCGTCAGCGGCTCGGAAGCCTAAAACCCCATCGCCTACCTTTGGTCAAGCGACGTTAATGGCGTCCCTGTTTTCCTAGGCGACGCAGGGACGGGTCTCGTCGTGCATGACCGCGTGGCCGTCCGCGCCGGCGTTATTGTGTGCAACCACCCCGCTGCCGCCGCTGTACATTAAGACGCCCTGCAGTTCGTCCCAATTTCTCACCGCTCCCAAACCTTCTCGTCGCCGCCTCCCCCTTGCATATCTTCTCCTCGCCGCTCCAGAAATGACGTACTCATCCTCCTCGCACTCTTCTTCCTCAGGACCGGCGCGATCGACGCCGTCCTCATCGTACCGCTCGGCGCCCTACACCGTCCCCAAACGGGAGGTGAAGGAGGACCCGGCGATGCCCGTCAACACGAGGCGTGGCGGCAGCAAGGGAGGCGCGGCAGCGCCCTCCTCATCGCGAAGCCGGAGGTGAAGGAGGAGCCGGAGGAAGCATCGCAGGCGGCGCTGCTGGCGGAGTACGAGCGGCAGCAGCGGCTCATCGCCAGCAGCGACGATCCCGAGGACTGCCCAGGTCTGCGGGCGGCGTTCTTGGCGTCACTCAACGACAAGGACGTCTGGAGGGGCGACGTCGAGACGGCGATCGCCATGTCCATCCGCGACTCCAGCAAGCCGCTTGTGGACCTCACCGACGACGGCGAGGCAGGACCAATCGGTTTGGTGAAGGACGAGCCCGTCTCCGAGCGCGTCAAGCAGGAGGTCGTCACCGACGAGATGTACAACTTCCAGCAGTACTACGACGCCTCCGGCCGCCGCAAGTACTTCTAGATTAGGTTTATTTTAAATTTAGTCACATTTCGTTCGAATCTATGTAAGTTTAGACGAATCTAATCGAATCTCGTTAAGTTTAAAATTTCCGAAATTTTGTTTGGGGGACGCGACTGGGGAGCGACGTCCCCCAAATACGGCACGAACGAAACACGTCCCCCAAACGCTCAATCCGGCGCATTTTGGGGGACAGTTTGGGGGACGCGGCTGGAGATGCTCTTAGTAGGCCCAACTTGGAGGCCCAAAATATGCTGATTGATTACTCTTTGATCCCTATTAATGGAGAAACACATGTAAAGCACCAGTGTGTGGGAACTAATGCTGGCTTATGAAAAAAATGGTCGTCTTCGCGAGGTAGTTTGTGATGGAATGAATTTGCTTGGCTGGCATTCAAAAACTCCTGCTGCGCTGGTGGAAGTTTGGCAACTGCTGTGGATTCTCTGTACATAATCAACCTACGCAGTACGCAGTACGCACTGCCTGGTACTACTGTATTTGTTTTTGGTTCTGTCTCAGCGAGGAATATACTGTTGCTCACGTAGCTACTCATGTCTGATGGAACAATCTGCTTGCTTAAATGTTGATACCGACAGGGAAAGGAAGCAGGAGAATCAGGAGAGCATTCGGGCAACTTTTCTTGTTTGTAAAGATTGAAGAGATCGACGGCTGGGGAATATTGGGGACAAAGCAAAGCCGCCGCTATAGTCGGATCAATCTCACGTGGCTATCGCGTTAGACGCACGCACACCGGACCCATGTCCTAGAGCAGATTCCGAGTCGTACACGGATACGTGAGCCCGTGGCCGACTCGAACTAAGACAACCAAGGGCCGACCCTATACATGCGGGGACGCGGTACCCAATAGGTACCACATTCACAAATAGCAGGCGATTCCCTCACTGCTAATTACCTTCCACGAGATACTGCGTGATCCGGCGATCGATCACGTATGGGTTACGCCATCAACCCTTTGTCCTGCGTGAGCTTCGGCAGGAGCAAGTCCGGCAAGAAGAGGGCCGCGAAGAAGCCGGAACCAGCACCAGCACCGGCGCCGGCGCCGGTCGCCACGAAGGATCAAGCCACGGCGGGAAACCAGAGTGCCGCCAAGAAGCCGGAACCGGCGCCGGTCGCTGCGACTGATCAAGCGACGGCGGGAAACCAGAGCGCCGCCAAGAAGCCGGAACCGACGCCGGTTGCCGCGACTGATCAAGCGACGACGGGAAACCAGAGCGCCGCCAAGAAGCCGGAACCAACACCGAGGCCGGCCGCCACGACTGGTCAAGCAACGGCGGGAAACCTGAGTGCCGCCAAGAAGCCGGAACCGGCGCCGGTCGCCGCGACTGATCAAGCGACGGCGGGAAACCAGAGCGCCGCCAAGAAGCCGGAATCAACACCGGCGCCGGCCGCCACGACTGATCGAGCGACGGCGGGAAACCAGAGCGCGGCCGCAGCGTCGACCGTCGTCGGCGCGAAACGAGCGAAAGCAGCGGTGGTCAAACGTCGCAAAGCGGAGGCGGCCCCGTACCGTGGCGGCTTTATGCCGTATCGCCCGCTGTATAGCTACAACATTGACCCAGTCGCCAATTGCATGTACTTTTGGGGGAGCGTTGGCCAGATTATGTGCTAATCGTCTGTTAGAGCACACACGACTGTTTCTTTAAGCTAGCTATCGGACACCGTGAAAAAAGCTCCATATTTGTACGTTGTAAGTCGATGATTGCTACTAAGCTGCTTATGTACTGTTGCTCAACATTGAATTTCTACTTTTGTTTGTTTATCTATCCCAAATCTCGGGAAACTATACTTGCTAGGACTAAATGCAGTATGATCAACAGCCAAATAGTGAGATAGGCTATTGGGGTCACAACATACTAAAAAAGGAATAGGAACCTATCCGAAACCGCCGCCGGAATTGCTTGTCGGTATAGATTGCTTCGGAGCTGAAATAATTCCGCATTATTCGAGCATTGCCCTCGGCTCTATTCCGGTTGATGGTCACACGGCCGAATTGCGATCCCCGCCTCGGCCTCCAAAAATCATCGCTAACAATGAGCATCAAAGCCATCTCCAAGTCTACGGCATCCTTTGGGTCTTGGCCTTCCATCATACCAATTACTGCAGATTTCTTGGCTTGTAGGTCATCTGAATGCAGATCAAGAAGTAAGTGCCAAGACAAGTCCGTCAGATTGAACGGTAGGGCACATGAACTCGGCTGTACTTTGTAGTGTCGATAGTCATGTTGTCAGCAGACAATCCATTACGGACCAATAGTCACTGCTTAAACCAAGCATTCGGCCATAGTAGATGGACCTGACGATATCTGATTTCCCAACACCAGGAATCCCCCACACGGCAGTCACACTAGAATTTTTAAAATACTGGCCAAGGTCATTCCCTTCATCATGGCGCCCAACAAGTTCATTTTCATCAGTCAAGTGAAGAGCCATATTTTCTTCTGTCTTGCCATAAGCCTTCATCTTGCCTTTGTCAAGTATCCAGAACTTATACATCTATTTATTTTAAATTAATTTGCTGTCAGATATGTCTGAATATGATACAGCGAATCTGGATATTGTTTAAACAAGACTTAGACAGCTGTCTGTCAGATCAGGTTGAACACTATGATGAAGCAAATCTGGATATTGTTAAACAAGACATGGATAGCTACCGTCAAACCAGTTTGAAGACCTAGGATCAAGGTTCTAAGTTAGAAACTCGTCAACTTAGCCAAACGGTGGGTTGATTTAACCAACCATGTAGCCACTGCTTAATTAGGGATCGATTTTGAACAAATCTGGAGCATCACAAGACTAAAAATCTGGTTTTTTCAAACTGATTCGGTAGAAGGAACTTGTTCTAGTACAGCCTGATCCTGGAAATTAATTATGAACACACACTAGTCAACAAAAGTCTAGCAGCCAAATCGAGGCTACCACGGGGTTAAATGGAGGAGGATGCCTCACCTTTGTTTGGGGTAGTGTCGGCCTGACGTAGTGGCAACAATTTGTTCATGGGCATCATTTGTCTTCCCACTGCAACAAAACTACTGTAAGCGCAAAGGCTGCAGTCTCGTAAGCAAATGCTTTCCCACCTGGTTTAGAAATACAGTCCCTACAACTTGTTAACTAGAAAACCAAAATTAAGTGGGACCAGTAAATAAGTTACACATACACGAAAAAAAAGTAAATAAGTTACACTGCCAATTTGTTAGATTATAGAACATGTGACATGCAAATTTAGCTGTACTGAAAGGGTCCAAAATATCAATGTTTGTGTGGGCTAACCAAATGGGACAAATAGTTGATCAGCGTTGATGTTTTGCCGAACAACTTAAAGCTTAAGAGTGATGAAATCGATGGAAAAGTTAAGAGTGAGGGCGGGTATTGGCAGAGAGATTAGTATCCGCGCCTGCTGTACCCAGATAGAGGATCAAAGCTGAGTTGGTCGCTTGCTGCCTGCCGAGAACGAAACCAGTCCACCACCGGTCCACTGACTATCAGCAATCGACTTCCATGCCGAACTGCTGTGAGCTAGGGCGCTGGCTGCCGGATTGGTAGACTTTGGAGGGAGGCCGCCGTAGACCACGTTGAGGTGAGGCCACGACTGGACGGAGGAGTGAAGCTGGAATCCGTTGCAACATTTCGTCGAACAGCTGAGCTGCCACGCGCGCGTACTCATTCCAGCGATCGACATAGCCAGCCATGGGGCTAGGAAAGGAGAGCGGACAGGGGCACTGAATCCATCCATGAGGAGAGCGTCAACGTCGAGAGTGACTGGTTGGGTAAGAGATCGATGGAAGAGTCAGCACAGAAACAACAATGGCGATTGGCGAGACAGATCGAGGCCACGAGCAAGCGACAGCCTCGCGTGGGAGTGAGCTACTACTCTCGTAGCCATCAGCCAAAACAGAGCTTTATTCCGGTCGTACAGGTGACTGAAATAATTCTCGTGATACTTCGCTGTAACCATAGTCTACTACAGTTTTAGTGTCGCCTAAAAATTGGCCAAGCACAGGGGCTCTCGCTATGGATGGAAATGCCACTTTTCAGCTGAAAGGATAATCCACAAGCATAATTCTAAGTTTGAAACAAAATCACAAAATGTGGTTATAATAAAGCCTTGGGAAATCCGCCTCCTAGCAAATTAATCACCATAGTTGAGGTGACAAACACAGTAGTTCCCATATGCTGATGATGGTGATACATGCCCAAGTAACTCTTGCAGAAACAAAACACAAGCACACAAATACACACTTGTAACTGATACTGTAATCAGGTGCGGTTTGTACAATAAAACTACGTGCTACTGATCTCTTATATGCACAAGTTAAAATACAGGATCAGCTAAGGACTGTTACTATCACAGATTAACAACTAGGAAGACTCCAACCGAAGTGGACTTCATGCTTCTTTGTACTTGGTAAGGTCGAAGGTGAGGGTTCTAGAGCAACTGCAGAAAGATTTGAGGATTTCAATGGTCAGCCTGCATGCAGAATATGAGAAGAAAAAAAGTAATAAACGTGCACTTTTACCTTCGTTCTGAGTCCCTGTAAACACCAACCAGTGCTTCAGCTTTGTCATAGAAGCTGTCCTTCAGCGATATGACAATACTCTGAAACCCACATCCTCCGTCACCATCTTGTTCTTCACCAGTACGTGCGCATGACTTTGATCGGATAAACCCAGCAACCTTGGCGACATTTAAATTATCCAGAGCTGCATCGACTTCATCCAATATGAAGAATGGTGAAGGCCTGAAACTGCGCAGTTGCAACACAAATTTAAGAAATTTGGTTTGGACAGAAGGCAAAGTAACTGATGTCTTAATAAATGTCCACAAAAGACCCGCGTGTGACACACACGCACCACAACAAATAGGTAAGTGTTCACAAAGAGCACTTCACCCTACCAAACTGCAGTTGAAGGCCAATAAAATTTAGATTCCATATACTATAGAACACTGATAATCGCACCAACTCGAAAATCATGAGGCATGAAAACACTAAGATATACTAGAAGCAAAGTTAACACCTAAAAAGAATGTGTGACCACTAATAATCTCTGTAAATAATTGAGACATTCCCCAACTATTGATGTTACTAGCTAATGAACGAGACATTTTTTTTCAATCATGGGAGCATGGTAAAGGAAATATAGTGCCAGGTTTAGCAGAAACATTTTACCTGTGAATAGCAAAAAGCAATGCCAGAGCTGCAACAGTCTTCTCTCCACCAGATAACTGTTCCATGTCTCTAAAGCGTTTCGTAGGTGGCATAGCTGTGTACTTGATACCATGTAGAAATGGCTCATCTTCGTTCTCCAGATTTAGATACGCTGTTCCTCCGAGTGGATGTGTGTGACTTTTTGTTAACTGCTTATAAATTTTGTCTATGCCTTTAGATATGTGATCAAAGGCTTCCATGAACAGCTCATACCTTGGAAATAAGAACAATGAGATGTGAATCACACTTGTCAGAGGCAAAAATATATCCTGGTAGGCTATATGTGGCCATAAAATCTAAAAGAAACATGAAACTTTATATGATTAACAAGACTGCAGCATACTTTTTCAAATAATATTATCATCATGTTTTCAGCAGCAAGCATATGAGCAAGATCTTGTAGATGGGAGTCTTCCCAAACAGACTGAATATTAACATGATGATTACTTATAAACTGTGGGTTTTGGTCGAAAAAAATGCAGACTTGCAAATAGAAAAAAAAATTAGAACAGAGGTCATGTAATTTGATTACATATAACTTTTGAGTGTATTGAAGGTTATATTGTGAGTACAGTTACATTATGTGATGGTATGGTTTTGGAGCAATATTACCAAAAAATGAGTAAGCACAATGTATTCCATAATAATGTAAGCATAACGTGGAGACAAAGCACCACCTGAACGGCATAAATATTAAGCATTCACCTAGCTTGCCACCATGATTATATCAACAAATCAATAGATTGCAAATTATACACTATTAGAATAGCAGCGTGCAAGTGCTTCACTAGTCATACATGCCAATTATCCAAGGGAAACTTAAACATAAGTCACCAGCTTCCACAGCTGATCAGCTTGTCTGTTTGTATTCCAAAAGGGGAACAAGTAGAAGTACCATATCAATGATATCATATAGACTATAGAGAAAAAAATAAGCGGCAATACCTTCTTTGCTTCACAGCGTTATACTTGTCAGCTACCTCTCGCTCTTCTTTTCTGGCCGCTTCAAACTTTTCCGTGACCTCCTTTTCCTTCGTTTGAAGTACTTCATATTGGTCCAGTGCTTTCAAGTTTGGGGCAGTGCGCTCAATCTCAGCCACTAGTGCACCAATTTTTTTATTGAAATCTGCCTCAAGTTTGTCACGTTCAGACTGCCGCATATCTTGCAGGTAGGTTTCACTAAGCTGGCTGTAATCAAGGACAAGTTCTTGTGAGGATGATCCGGTATCCATTGGATCATTAACTGTAGGAAGCTTCAACTGCTCCAGGTCGCACTTCTCATGAATCTCCTTCTGGCGTGATCTAAGTTGCACTAGTTGACCCTCCTAAAAGAACAAGTATCATTTCATTACAGTAGCAGACTTAAGCAAGTGTCGAATCGCTATCAATCAATAAAAGCTCATCTACACACAAACACAATGAAGCAACCAGTCGTTTAACAAAGTTCAGCCATAAAAAATATTAGAAGTGTCCAATGGGTATTCATTGAGTGGTTCTACTGCAGAGAAAACTACCTTTAACTTCAGCTGACGATCCAGCTTTGCCAATGCAGCAGCAAGACTATCATTCTGCTTCTTTAGTTCATCAATAGCTGTCTCACATTCATCTGACTTCAACTTCCAGTCTGTATTAAGGAGTTTCACAAATCAGTACAAACGTGAACAGAAAATGAACAGTATGTATTTAAAACTCTGGACAAACTGATGTTCGTTATGGGAGCCGAGACTAACACTCACAAGATTGCTATGTTCAGATGAGCTCAGGTCAAAATTCACAAGAGCTCAGTATAAATTCATAAGAATACTATGTTCATAAGAACGCTACCAGATAAATGCAAGATTTTCATGGGAAACGCTCAGTTTAAATTGTTTTCATGGGAAGAGCTCAGTTTAAATTTGAAACACTAATCAGTAAAAACCAATAGGACCTTATAAATGAATCTTAACACACAAAGCAAGTTTGCCGGATTGAGCCGACCTACCAAGTTGTTGTGCCTCATTGCTTGCATTAAGTAGCAATGGACAATTCAAATGAAATGGGTTGTGGATCAGCCCACTTGCATCTCTAAACAAGAATTGCCTACTTGCTACCCGAAGTTACGAAGGACTACAGGAAAACAGTCAACATGCTTCGAACATGTACCTTCAGCCTCAGCTTTCAGCTCTTCCATCTGATTTGAGATCTGTTCAGTGACAGCCTTAGCACTAGATTCTCTCTCCTGTAAGGCCTTCAGTTCCTTCTCTAGGGAATCAATTGTATCCTTTAACTTCGCAATCGGTGCATGCATGTCTCTCTTTTGTTCATATTGCAGCCTGCAGAACAAAATGTTGTTTACACTCCAAACACACTATAAGGTATGTCCGCGTAAGTGAAATCTAGACTTAGCCAGCTGATTCACAGAATGCCAATAAATGAGCGATTACTTACTGATATTTCAATTTTGACAATTGATTACTCAGACTTAGCTTCCTCTCCTGCAGTGCTTGAGCGTCTTTCAGTTGCTTTTCTTCATATTCACGGATGTTCTTCACACCAACTGACGTGCTAAAATCTTTGTAAATCTTGTCCACGATCTCATTTATTTTTTTCTCCCGCTTTTTTAATTCCCGTTCGTTTTTAGTAAGACGGATCTCCAACTAAGAAAATTATATTAGTGACTGATGCATAAGTAACACACGGAACCTGACAGGTGAACAGATTAACATAATACCTCTTCTTTTCCTGGCTCCAGATGATCGATTTCTTTCTCAATATTACGCTTCTCAGACGCCAATTTGTTTAGCTTATCCTTGAGGTTTTTCTGCACACAAGAAATATATAAGAAACAGACAGGAAATAGCGGTGTTTTAGGAGGGTTTACAGTAGGGTTAGGGTATTTGACTCGAAGTCAAAACCATCTATCAACCTGTTCGACATTCGAGTAATGTAACTTTTTCTCGAGCCCAGTTATTTTCTCAGATATTGCAAGCTCCTTTCTCTGTAACTCTCTGGGTGAACCAAGTTCTGCCATTTCAGACTCTAGCTGATTTTTCTTCTTCTTCAAAGCTACAGCACAAATTGCATGAAGATCCAGTAAGGCAAATTGCAAAATGATTTGCATGTCTACTGGTAATATTGTAAAATGAATCATACTGACATTCAATTCTACTGTCCTCCCATTTATTTGATCTAGCTTCCATTCCACCACTTACTCCACCAGTCATTGTGCCAGATTTAGTCAAAAGAATCCCATCGACGGTGACGACTAAATAAATAGACATGAGAGCAAAGTAAGCATAAAAATAACCAACCAAGAAGATGACATTTCAGAACATGCAGAAGCATAAGTACATGCACTTACCCTTGTACCTTTCACCGCTCCAACTTAGAGTTTTAGCTTCATCAAGTTTATCACAGACAAGTGTATTCCCAACAGCATACAGAACTGCTTTCTCCAAAGCTCGATCAAATGTATAATGTTAAGACACAAATGATAAGCAAAAAGGGAAAAAGATTGGCACAAACGTTTTTTCCACATTTGACAATGCAAATTAATTTAAGTGGATCTCATACACAACTGACAAACAAAGAAGAAGACTGTCTATACCAACTAATTCTATCTAGCAAAATCACAAGTGAGCAGGCAGGTGTGCACAAAAAAATTGAAGAACAATACTGTGAGTCTAAAAGTAACTAAGTGAAAGTGCCTTTACAGTTTTCTGAGGGGAAACAGAACCGGTATCTTTGTAAAAAAATGCATATCCACATGTGGCAAAGACAGATAACAGACTTGATGGAAGCTATCACACGAGATGATCAAAATGTCAACAACTCTTCTCACACCATGGAATAATACATTACAAATCTGTACAGCAAGTAAAAATGCAAAAATAATTTTATTCATTAAGGCATATAAAATCAACAAGTACATTAAAATTTGATTTGATCGCTTGAAAGAATAAAAATGAAAATAAAATAAAGGGAGCAAGCAGTAAACATCAGTAAGACACAGAAAAAGGATATTGTATCACATCAAAGATCAGCTGTGCAGATCCCCCAAGGGTACGCAACCTCTCAATTATTGGCTTCACACGGACTGATTGTAGTGGAATAAATGTTTGAGGAGGAAGACGTTGTTCCTTCAAATACTGTAACACATGAGACATATATAAGTGACCACACATTCTGGGAGATGGTACGAGAACTAGAGAGCCAACTAAAAAACAAAATTATATTATTTACCAAACAAAGATGCAAAATGTGGTTGCTGGGCTATTGCTATTTGGTTGATATTCTTGTTTTGCCAGAAACACTGTCGCAAAATTCAGATGGCCACGTTTACTTTTTGTGACTGAATTGTTTGCTACAACTGTGTCAAAATACAAGTGGGCAAGGTAGCTAAGAAAGTGTGGCACACTCAGACAGTGGATAAGGAACTTCAGTTAGCCACGTTTTCTTTTTGTGACTGAAGTTTGCCTAAGACAAGTCTTGCAGTGAGATACATCATGTGCTTTCATCCTAAGGGTGCTACACATCATTCTCCCACTCCTTAGGAAGTGGTGCCAACTGTCAGTTCAAATGGATGTAAGGTGCAATCCAAACACCAACTGTCTGTCCATGTGATCCTCGCGTCCATTTGAACGGTTACAAACCATCCAAGTTTCTTTTAATGCTACGTGTGAGAAGTTAGGAAGCTTCCACCAATATATATTTGCACTATAGTATGAACATATCTATTTCATAACCATGCAAGAAAGTAAGTGGCATTATCGCCAATTGATTTCATTTAAGAGGTGCTTTGTATTTCTACATAAATGTACTTTGAATTGTTCTTTATAAAGATATGATTTACTAATACAGATAGCATAGATATAAAAAAGTACAGAAAAATAAACTAACTAAAAATCATGAAAACAGCACCTTAATGCATTCCTTTCCTGTACTTTCATCTTCCACAACTACTGCATCCATGAATTTTCCCATCGCAACTGTGACAGCAAGGTTGTATTTCTTTTGTGAGGGGCGACAAAGTTCAGTCATGCGACCATGGACTCCAGGAAATAGCCGCTTAAGACTCTTGGCAGTTTCTGAAAATTTAGCATCACGCTCACTTTCATTCTTATCAGCTTTGAGTTCTCGTAATTGCGTATCTATCTCATCGACCCTCTGCTTCAGTGTTTGATACTTAGATCTGCATAAAGTTTGATAAACTAACATTACAGTGCAGCAAAAATTGGTATGCTTAATAATTCCATCAAGCACCCTATCAAGATAAAAGGACTTTGGTGCAGACTAACCCTGAAGACTGGCGTTCCTTCGCAATTTTGTTATGTTCCTCACGTAAATGTGTGAGCTCTTCTTCATGCTTGGGGATTGATTGAAGAATCTTGTTGAGCTTTGTCTGCAATTCACTCTCCTGTGATGATATCTCATCAACACGACTATGCAGCTGCTGCATATTCTCCTCTAAATTCTTTTTGGCTTCAATATCAGCATTTAGCTCTTTGTCTAATACTTCCTTCTCATCTCTCAGCTTTGCTGTCCTCATTCCTGCATCTTCCTTACTGTAACAGAAGTTAAGGTCCAGTTGAGCCATCATAGGGATGCAATCACAAATATCGAAAGAATAGGAAGACATTGATCAAAAAGTTTAAATCTATGCATTTGTCAATTATCCATTATTAACTAAAAAACTACTCAAAAATTCTCACGGATTTTTCTGAGGTAAAAAAGGTTCATTCTAACGTTGTAAAACAAAATCATATAGTATGGGCTCATTGCATCTGTATCTATCTGCAGACTGCAGTTGTTAAATACTTCCTCCGTTCACAGCCATTCGAAGTTCCTTTCCAGATACATATCATTCTACTATTTTGAGACCTTTTTTCATTGTGGCACAGCTGGTTAAACTCCTAAATATATCTTATTTGTAGAAACATAAACATGAGAGGGAGAGATGACCTTCTCCTTAGACAGAACATATGGAGATCAGAAATACAGACTCACATTCTATGATATTCCTGGACTTGGTGGTCAGCTAATTGCAGTTTCACTCCTTTATCTTGGCCTTCCTCATTCAACTCCTCGATAGCATTTGTAACATCAGCCAAAGCACTCTGCAGCCTTTTCATCTCTTCCAAATGTTTCTTGTTATCATCCTTCTTTTTGTCAATCTCTTTGTTGCAGCTTTTAATTTTTGATTTGAGCCGAGATATTTGCTCTTTCAATTTAAGAAGCTCGGGTTGCTGAAGAAGAAATATAGTAATTAGAATGTAATTAACATGCCCAGTTCATAAGTTCAACGACATTGATACTTCACTCTAAATCGTTAGAAGAAAATCCATGTTTCAGGCTTCCAGCTACCACAAAAAAGGCATGTTTCAGCTATTAAGGGTTCTGATACAAATTTTGAACTGCAAGCTATAGATTAAACAAAAAGAACTAAAAACAAATGCAACAATCTGCAGTTCCATAGATAAATGTGATGCCTTAAGAGCATACAAGTCATGAACTGAAAGAAGAAGAAATGATCAGCTAAAAAGCAGATTGGGTATCAATATTAACTAAGGAAAACGACAATTATCCACCAATGCAGAAACACTAATAGGGGTGTCCGGTCCGGTGATGACTAAAACTGGGGGAGATCTAGTGCATGTACATGTGTTAGAAAAAGAACACAAGAAGAAAATATGTTAGCTCCTTAGACAAACACAAATATAAGTTCCATGATTGAAGATTTTGTGGAGTTTAAGAGTGGACATAAGGTGGTTACCTTCTTGTCAATATCAAGCTTTTTCTTGGCCATATTCTTCTCGCACATGGTGATCTTCTTGAGAAATGCACTTTGCTCCTTCTTTTTTGCAGCAAGTTCATTTTCAGCGGATTGACTCTCTTCCCGCGCTTGCTGAAGAGAACCTCTTTCCTCCTCAAGTTCAGCTTCTATTTTCTCCATGTCTTTTTCAATGGTGTAGAGTTGCCATAAGAGATGCTCTGTTTTTAACAGTTTCTGAAAACAAGCAAGGAGCCTATAATGTGAATACTAGACAGAGTAGGCAGCCGAAAGTTCAGATTATTTAGAACAGAAGCAATATGTGCGAGAAATGTACCAGGTCCTGCTGTAAGCGTAGGTGCTTCTCAGCCTCTTCCTTCTGCGTTTTCTTCTGCTTCCTCTCCATGACGATGGTCCTTTTCTCTTGATAGACAAGTGCAGATTTCTCTTCGGCGGTATTTTTCTGCGTCTCCAGATCCTCGTACTCCCTCTTGAGCTCGTCAGAGGCCGCAATCTGCTCCAGAAGCGCGGTGAGCTCCTTGGGATTTTTGGAGGCAATGGATTCCACGTCACCCTGCAGTGCAGATGTTCGTGTGAGGTCACCGGAGTTACTGCTAATCGAGGAGGAAGAATTAGTGAGGTACCTGGAAAACGAGGAAGTTGCGGGCCTTGACGAGGATGCCGAGGGATCTGAGCTTGGCGTTGTAGTCGTCCCACGTGACGACCCGGCCGTCGATGCGGTACTCGCTGCCGCCGGCGCCGGTGATGGCGCGGGTGAACTGGAGCTCGGCGCCGGTGCCGGGGAGGTTGTAGACGAGGCGGACGGAGGCCCTGCGGCCCCTCTCCTCCTTGTCGCGGTCGTCGAGCGCGTAGATGAGGTCCTTGAGCTGGGCGCCACGGAGGTGCGCGGACCGCACGCCGAGCACGAAGCTGATGGCGTCCATGAGGTTGGACTTGCCGGCGCCGTTGGGGCCGATGATGGCCGTGAAATCGTAGAAGGGCCCGATTGTCTGCGCCCCCTTGTACGACTTGAAATTCTCCACCTCCAGCCGATGGATGCGCCCGCCGACGGCCCGGCTGCCGTGCCCACCGGATGTCGCCGCCGCGGCCGCCATGCCTTCCCGTCCTCCTAGTTCCCCTTACCCTACCGAAGTGAGCTAGGGTTTTCGTCGGAGAAGGGACATTCGAAGTGCACGGGGAGGAAGAGGAAGACGGGCGACGCTCGCTGCAATCCAGGGCCGTTTTCTGCCCGAATTCAGGCCCAGCGGTTCAATGGGCCACGCAAGCTTCACGACTGCCTCGTGATGTGAGAGCCTGTCAGAGGGTTTTTATTTCAAAAACCTAAAAAAGCAGATAAAAACTAACCTAGCAAAAACTCAAAACAAAAACTCAGTTTGGGAATAAACAGAGAAGGAGAGATGGGACTGATTCAGGCAAGACCTAACTCGGTTTGGGATGAACTATGGAAGTGCAAACTACCAGCTAAGATAAAGATTTTTGCGTGGAAAACTTTGCATGGTATTTTTTCCGTCTTGAACTCTTGGCGAATCGACATATTATAAATAATAGATCATGTCCCCTTTATTCAAATACATGTGAATATATAAAACATATCTTGTGGTGAAGGTGCTATGGTAATCTGGAAGAAAATGGCCATGTGGAAAATGGTTCAAGAAGCATGTGTAACTGATAGATCGGGTAGTCTAGTTCTTGATTATCTGATGTTGGGGAAGTTTATGCATGATGCAGAGAGAAAATTTGAATAATTTCAAAGTGATTTTTATCACTACTACATGATACATCTGGTGGATTAGATGTCATAAACTTCACGGTGAACCGGTTTTAAAATATCTCAAACTAAAGTGTCGATCAAAGTTCTAGCAGCAAATTTTGCATGGGCTTGCAAATAGAAACATGTGGAGAAGAAAAGTGGCTCGATCAAGGCAAGAGAAGATTTTGTTACTGTTAATGTAGATGCATCTTTTGAAAGTATATAGATGGTAACCTAGAGGAGCTGAATAGATTCTACAAAAAAGGTTGATTTCTTTTGCAACTTTAGGCTTTGCGGAAATATAAATGAGCCTAATGCAATCTAGATGAGACAACCTTTATGATTATACAAGCTACTTCAAGCACGAAGGTTATCACAAATGTAAAAGCACAAGTAAACGAGCTAGGATAGAAACAACTGAGACATGCATAGACGAAGATGTATTTCCGTGTTCTCTTCCTTGAGAGGGTGAGTGTGACCCACGAAGGATTTCTCAGCGCCACGTAGTATCACCTTCTTCTCCCAACCTATCCCACGAAGTAATAGCTCTCTCACTTGTGTAGGCCTTTAAGGAAACCTGAAAGGATCGTATGTCACCTAGGGGGTGAATAGGTGCTTTATCAAATTTTAATTCTTTTTCCAATCTAGACTTGACACAGAGGTAAATTTTCTAGATATGCAACTATGTAAATTTACCTATATGAAAAGATGCAAGCAAGCAATACACAATACAAGATACAAGTAGTAAAGTGCGTAAAAGGGTAGAGGTAACCGAGGTGGAGCACGCGGAGACATGAGGGTATGATTCCCGTAGTTCCTTCCTTGTAAAGGGAAGTATGTCTACGTTGGAGGGGTGTGGTGCCACAAAGGCCAACCAACGCCACAAAGGCCTCACCATATTCTCCGGTGAGCAACACCACAAAAGCCTAGCTCACGCTCCACTAAGCGGTTGCCTTGAGGTCGCAACCATCACCTTTACACAAAGGTTGGGGCACACATCCACAACTCAATTGGAGGCTCCCAACAACCAACCACGGAGCTTTTACAACACAAAGCAAGCTCTGAGGGCGACTTCTCACTGTTGGGGGGATGACCCCCGGTATGCCAAAGGCATGCCGAACTTGCCTAGTTTAGGCTGGTTAGGTACCGGTTTAATGTTTATTCCGGAACAATGAGATCAAGCTTAAGGCTAACTAAACCTGTGCCGGTATCCTAGGATGGGTATACCGGAATGGGCTAAGAAGGTACCGGATTACCGGTACAAGTTGCATTGTAGCACGTCGGCAAGCTGGTCGAAGATTCTCTCAAGAGCTAGAGGACAAAGATGAGCGAAGCACTTCAGCTTTAATCGAAGCTCTGAGGCCAAAGCAGAAGATGACGTAAAAGGAACCGGAGGACGTCAGCCTCCCTGATTAAAGAGATACGGCGTCACCGGTAGCCAAAGGGGCTTTGTAAAGTAGTTTGTCTAGTCAAAGATGCCATTAGGGTTTCCTAGGGTTTCTTCCCCTATAAGCCACCCTCTCCCCTATATAAGGAGAGGGAGCACACCCTTGCGCGGGGCGCGATTACCTTGGAACTGATAGCATGTAACCGATTTCGACCATGTAATATAGATATCCAAAGTTGAGCTAGTTCTTGTGTTCTTCTTCTTCTACCTCTGGCCAAGGCCAAGTTCATCAGGAGAGCATCCGGAAATCCATCCGGAATTCATCCCCATATAACCAAAACCCTCCCCCGAATCCTCTAGCGCACATTCGGCCCCAACTTAAGCCATCCCATGGCATCTGTCTGTTCACCACGACGACAGTTGGCGCCCACCGTGGGGCCAGCAGCTGCGCTTGCTGGAGTTCATATTCGGGCGGGCCTCCTCACCATCTCCGGCTAGCGTGTCGTCACTGCGCTCGTCGACCGCGTCCTCGCCATGGACTTCATCAACGACAACATTGGGTGCTTCGCCAACGGCGGTAAGTTCCCCAAGAACGGCCGCATCATCGAGTTTGGTAGCCTCCGCGTCTACTACGGCACCGTCCCGGAGTGCTAGTGCCTCTCGCCGGTGCTGGTGGCGCCAGACCCGCCAAGATCTGCAGTTCGCAGCGGCCACGCCGCCGGCAGCGTCGAGGTGTTGGTGGTTGGCGCGGCTAACGCCGGCAAGGAGGTCGCGGCTGAAGGCGCTGGGCTGACAAAGTCTACGCGCACGGCCAAGCCGCCGACCGAGCGTGACCAAGGGGTTGCGGGAGCACCTGCAGCGCCACCGGAGACTCCTCTCCAAGCGGCGATGAGCTTGCTGGCGACGCCCATCGCGCAGAACATCGACCCGGCAGCGGCTCAGGCGGAGCCGGGAGGCGCAGCGACGAAGTTGCTCTGCTCGGAGGCGCGGACATCATCCGGGCGCAGCCGCGAGCCGAACCTAACCCTACGTGAGTATAACGCTGTCCATGTCTTTGCTTCGTTAGCGCTCGGACCGCTAGAGTACCGAAAACCGGCTTAGAGCTCGCAATCTAGATCAGGATCTGCGTAGGGAGATTCTTGCCGGTAAAAGTGCCTCTGCATCTCTGAGCATCGTAGAGAAACCTAAGTACAGTAGCCCGGATAGAACCATAAAAGCTGCTAGGGCTGCTGTAGAGCTGTGTGACTCGCTTACCGGAGATGCCTTAGCAAAACAACAAGATCGTGTTAGGGAGTTGCTTGATATGATACAGGAACAAAATGCTGAGCTTGCTAGAGTAAACAAAGCTGCGGCGTCAAAATCTGTGCGTTCGGCTAAAAATGCCGGAAGCAAGTCCCATGGGCAGGCATCGTCCCCCCATCCGGACAGAAGAAAAGAAAAAGAAGTGAATGCGCAACAAATGACTGTGTATGATCCGGTACTTGCCGGAAAACAACAAGCCGGGAGACACGAGGCCGGAAGAAAAAGGCAAGGGGCAGGTAGTGGCTATGCCGGAAATGGCTATGCCGGAAATGATTATGCCGGTAGAGGTGAAACCGGGCAAAATTATCGTGCACCAAGAGCTGCTTATGTTGAAGAGGAAATGCCTCCACCGAGGTACCGGCAGGCAAGAGCCGCGGTACCGGAACGATACGATGAGGCTGATTCGGGAACAGAAAGAATCGCGGCCTACCGGAACCCTTTGGGGGAACGTGTAGGAGAAAGATGCTTGCCAGAACGGGATGAGAGGCACCGGCTGGACAGGGTATATTTATCTGAGAAGGTCCTCCTGGCCCAAAATGCTTTGGCCCACGGATCATGAAAGAGGAACCACCGGTTCGCAACTTCATGTTGCCCCGTGACACAAAAACATATGATGGCACCACTAAGCCGGAAGACTGGCTCGCGGATTACGTGACCGCGGTATACGTCGCTGGCGGCGGAGGAACTGTAACAGGTGGAGGCAACCGGCGTTGGGCCGTGAGAATTGTGCCGTCCTTCCTGGTAGGACCGGCGCACATTTGGCTTAACAATTTGCCAGCAGGAAGCATAAACGGATGGTTGGACTTTGAGGAAGCTTTTGTAAGCAACTTCAGCAATACGTACCGGAGGCCAAACAGGCCACAGCAGCTCGCCTTGTGCGTGCAGCGCCCAAACGAAATAGACCGGGATTACTTGACCCGGTGGAACTCCACAAGGAACTCCTGTGAAGGGGTGATCGAGGCACATGCCATTGCTTGGTTTTGCAATGGATGCAGAAGAGGTTCGTCGTTGTGGGAAAAGCTGCAGCGAAACATGCCGGTAACTCTGGCAGAGATGATATGTGTGGCAGATAACTACGCATTGGGAGATCCAATGCAACCAGCGGTTCAAGCTGAGCCAGAACAAACGAACCAACCTCAGTAGCGCCAAGAGCAGTACCGGGATAACCGGCATAACAAAAGAAGGGAAGACTTTCCGTATCGGAGGTATGGTCCGCAGCAAGTAGTCGCGGTGCAGGATAATTCCGGCGCCAGAGGCAAAAAACCGGATCGCAGCCGTGGGCGGGTCCTAGAAAACAATGGGTTGAAAAGAAACCGTGGTAAAATGAAGAGAGGTACACCATGGAAGCCGCTATGGATCAGCCGTGCCGGTGGCACACGCCTAACCGGCTAGACCGGCAAACCATTTGACAAAATATTGCACTTGGACCAAAAGATTGATGGAAAGAGGCATGATGAAAGATGCGAGGGACCAGAATGCCGGAAGACTACCACCACCACCACCGCTTACCGGAGCAAATGCTCTACCGGTACAACCTCAGCCGAACCGGCAGCAACAACAACAAGTTCATCAGTTGGAAGATGGCAATGGCCAACCACCACCACCGGCACCCTTGGGCCGGAATGTTTACCAGGATCCGCACTTGTGCTACGTTGTGTTCGTTACTGAGCCAACTGACAAGCAAAGCGTGCATCGTCGTTCCATGGAAGTGAACACGGTGATGCCGGCAGTTCCGAAATACATGATGTGGTCTGATCAGGAAATTACCTGGTCGTTCAAGGATCACCCAAAGATAATGCCAAATCCGGGTGGCTACGCTCTTGTTGTAGACCCTATCATGCATGGGCCAACGACTCGAGTGAAGTTCAACAAAGTGTTGATAGACAATGGGAGCAGCATAAATATCATGTACCGGCACACTATGCATACGCTTGGGATAACAAAGAACATGCTGCAACCAACTCACACAACGTTCCACGGAATCGTTCCGGGGCTGTCATGTTCGCCCATGGGAAAAGTCCGGGTGGATGTGTCGTTTGGAGGACGTGACAATTGCCGGGTCGAAAACCTTCTGTTCGAGGTGGTGGACCTAGACAGTCCTTATCACGCACTATTGGGGAGACCGACATTGGCGGCATTTATGGCCACAACTCATACGGCATATCTCAAGATGAAGATGCCGGCACCTCGCGGACCCTTAACCGTGGTGGGAAACTACAAGATCTCGCTGGAAACTGCTTCCGCCGGATCAAATCTGGCAGAGTCGCTGGTGATCGCAGAGGAAAAAAGGAGGATGCAAACCGCTGTTGCGCTGGCTCAGTCCTCACAGTTGAGCTTAGCGGCAATGAGTGGAAACTTGGGAACACCAACATTCAAGCCAACCAAGGAGACAAAAGACATTGTGCTGGACCCGGCATACCCTGAGCGTACCGTTCGTATCGGTGCTAACCTGAACGAGGCATAGGAAAGCGCGCTCGTCAACTTCCTCCGTGAGAATCGGAATATCTTTGCCTGGTCTACTGATGACTTGGTAGGTGTTCCGAGGGAGTTGGCTGAGCACTCTTTGAATGTCCGGAAGGATGCAAGGCCGGTACGACAACCCTTACGCCGGTTCGCTGAAGACAGGAGAAATATCATCGGAGAAGAAGTGACAAAATTACTGGTTGCCGTTTTCATCGTGGAGGTACTGCATACTGAATGGCTGGCCAATCCGGTGCTCGTCGAGAAGAAAAAAGAGGAAGACCCCAAAGCTCCAAAGGTGTGGCGCATGTGCATCGACTACACCAACTTGAACAAGGCTTGCCCGAAAGATCCTTTCCCTTTACCCAGGATCGATCAAGTGATAGATTCTACTGCTGGCTGTGAGCTGTTGTCTTTCCTGGATGCTTATTCCGGTTTCCACCAGATTCCCCTGAAAAAGGAAGATCAAATAAAAACTGTGTTCATTACCCCGCACGGGGCTTATTGCTATGTCACAATGCCTTTCGGTTTGCGCAACGCTGGTGCCACGTACCAGCGCTGTATGCAAAAGTGTTTGTTTGATCAAATTGGAAAAAATGTGCAAGTCTATGTGGACGATGTCGTGATAAAAACTAAGGTAAAAGAAACCTTGATCGATGATCTGAGGCAAACGTTTGACAACTTGAGGAGGTTCCGGATGAAACTCAATCCGGCAAAATGCACCTTCGGTGTCCCTGCCGGCAAATTGCTTGGCTTTCTCGTATCAAGCCGGGGAATTGAGGTTAATCCGGTAAAAATCCGGGCTATCGAAAGAATGACTATACCACAAGACCTCAAGGATATGCAAAAGTTTACCGAAAGCTTGGCATCGCTAAGCCGGTTCATAAGCAGGTTGGGAGAAAAGGCCCTGTCACTCTATGCTTTGATGAAAAAATCAGATACCTTCGTCTGGACCCCTCAGGCAGACGCAGCGTTCAAAGAGCTAAAAACGATGCTGGCAACTGTGCTGGTATTGGCTTCGCCTCTAGAAAGGGAGCCCATGCTATTGTACATAGCAGCAACAAACCGGGTCGTGAGTGTTGTGGTTGTGGTGGAAAGAGAGGAGGAAGGAAAAACCGTGCAAAGGCCGGTATACTACCTGAGCGAGGTGCTCTCCCTCTCAAAACAAAACTACCCTCACTTCCAGAAAATGACCTACGGCGTGTTCATGGCCGCCACAAAGCTTAAGCACTACTTTGAAGAGCACCCCATGAAGGTGGTGAGTGAGGCACCCATTTCAGATACCATGTGCAACAAGGATGCCAGCGGCAGGATTGCCAAATGGGCAATTCAGCTATCACCGTACGTACCGGTATACGAGAGAAGGGACGCCATAAAATCACAAGCTTTGGCTGATTTCTTGGTCGATTGGGCGGAAATGCAATACAAACCGCCGGAACAAAAGGTAGAATACTGGAAGATGCACTTTGACGGATCCAAGCTCAAGGAGGGTCTAGGTGCCGGTGTGGTTCTTACTTCACCAAAGGGAGATCATCTCCGGTACGTTCTACAAGTACACTTCAGGGCATCAAACAATGCCGCTGAGTATGAGGCTCTGATTCATGGGCTCAAGGTCGCAAAAGAAATCGGTGCACACCGGATCATTTGCTATGGTGATTCAGATCTTGTGGTGCAGCAATGTTCCGGAGATTAGGACGCGAAAGATGCCAACATGGCCTCCTACCGGTTTCATGTGCAAAAGATTGCCGGATTTTTTGAGGGATGTGAGTTTCACCACGTGCCGCGGGCGGAAAATGAAGCTGTCGATACACTTTCTAAGTTGGGCTCCTACAGGCAAGAAATTCCTCCCGGAGTAGCTTTGGCTCACCTAAGGGTGCCATCGATCAAACCAAGTCCGGAGTCCGAATCAATTTTCGTACCGGAATCACACGTTGTGCCGATGGACATTGACGAAGGAAACCCGGGGACTGTACCGGCAAACCCGGGGACTGCGGTGTCCATACCGGAAGAAGCTATGCTAGTGGATAGTATGGAAATAGATGCACCGGTGTTTCTGATTCGGGAAGCACCATCTTGGGTTGAACCTATTAAGGAATTCCTGGTCAACGGCACCTTGCCGGTTGACGAAAATGAATCGAGAAGGATCCAGAGGAGGTCCAAAGCGTATACCATCATCAATGGTGAGGTTTACAAAAGAAGTGTTACCGGTGTCCTCCAAAGATGTGTGGAACCGGAAGAGGGAAAAGAGATGCTTGTGGAGATTCACCAAGGGGAATGTAGGCATCATGCCTCATCAAGGGCGCTGGTGGCAAAAGTGTTCCGGCATGGGTTCTACTGGCCCACGGCATTGGAAAATGCTGAGGACTTGGTACGGAAATGCAACGGGTGCCAGAGGTACGCCAAGCAAAACCATACCCCAGCATCCGGTCTAAAAACTATACCTCTAACTTGGCCATTCGCTGTTTGGTGCCTCGACATGGTTGGCCCATTCAAAACTGCAAGAGCATGACTCACATCCTAGTAATGGTGGATAAGTTCACCAAGTGGCTAGAAGTGAAACCTATCGCAAAGTGTGATGGGCATACGGCGGTGAAGTTCCTGAAAGATGTCATCTTGCGGTATGGATACCCGCATAGCATCATCACTGAAAATGGGACAAACTTTGCTCAAGGAGAATTCAAGCGATTTTGTGAGGATAACAACATCCGGTTGGATCTGTGCTCAGTGGCACACCCGCAAGGCAACGGCCAAGTGGAAAGAACAAACGCTTTGGTACTTTCCGGTATCAAACCAAGGCTGATTGAACCGCTTGAAAAGACACCGGGATGTTGGCTCGATGAGCTACCGTCAGCGCTGTGGAGCATAAGAACAACACCGAACCGGTCTACCGGATACACTCCTTTCTTCATGGTTTATGGGGCGGAAGCCGTGATACCAACCGACATTATTCATGACTCACCAAGGGTTCAACTCTATACCTAAGAAGAGGTAAAAGAGGCCCGAGAAAATGATGTGGACCTGCTCAAGGAAGCAAGAGAGCTGGCTTTGGCAAGAACGGTCATATACCAGCAGAACCTCAGGCGCTATCATAGCCGGAAGGTTAACCCGAGGGTGTTCCGGGAAGGAGACCTGGTGCTACGCCTAGTGCAGCGCACTGAGGGGCGCCACAAACTCTCACCTCCGTGGGAAGGACCTTTCATTGTGAGCAAGGCTCTGCACAATGATGCCTACTACTTGATCGATGCACAGGAATCAAAGAAGGGAAAGGCGGACAGGTCAGGAGAGGAAACTAAGCGTCCATGGAACATAGCTTTGCTGCGTCCTTTCTATTCCTGAAGAAGTGCTGTAAGGAGTTCCTTTTTGTACCTTATTTGCTATGAATAAAAGATGTCGGCACCTCGAATGAAACTCGGGGACTGCCTCTACCGAAATTGCATGCAACGTGTTTATTTTTTCAGTATACCGGTTGCCTGTTAGACATTTTCTTTTCCGGTATAGTAGCGTGCTAAACCTACCGGAGTCTTCGACTTTGCTGCTGTCCGAAACCTGGCTTCATGGCAAGCAAGATAAACCGGAAGGACCTAAGCATGCGAAAAACGCAAAGAGAGGTGGAGAACAAGTGATCCGAAGAAAACTTGGCTAACCCCGGTTGTACCGGTTTTTTGTGAAAAATTTCGAATTATTTCTAAGTTCAAGAAAGTGCTTGCTTGGCAAAAGAACTTTGTGACTCATACGCCAAAAAAACCCAGAGAGGTAGGCAGAGCCAAAGCAAAAGAGTCAAGTGTGCATCAAATTGGATGCGGAAACGATTCCGGAATCTTCACGGTGCAAGATCAAAACAAAACAGTAAAGGCAAGTTGCTAAAGTAGCACGCAAACATAACTTGATAAGCTACCGGTATACAAGATACCGGCATAATAAGTTGTAGCACATCCAAAAGAAACTGCAAAGTATTATCTTACATCAGATACCCCGGCATACCGGGGTAGAATTTAACCGACATTGTTTTAAGATACTAGGTGTGACAAACAAAGTGAGAACATTCAAGCAATATGAGGCTGGGGACCAGCAGCGGGAGCTTCCGGAGCCTGCTCTGGAGGGGCGTCACCTTCCTCAACATCCTCCTCCTCATCCTCGCCGGAACCCTCTTCCTCGTCATCTGTGACTTCATCTTTGAGGTCCACGGGAGGAGGGATGAAGGCGCGAAGGCGGGCATATTCGGCGACCCGGTAGGCGCGATCCTAGCGCTTGGCCGTGAGGACCGGATCCTTGTCGGTAGGAGCATCGCCACGAAGGCTATGGAGGGCGTCGAGGTCTAAGTCCTCGTACCAAGAGCAAGCAACGCGTAGCGCTGAGTCAGCCCCGGCACGGGCCGATGAGCATTTCCACTCCCGGAACCTTCGGCAGGCGTCCTTAAGACGACCAGAGAGGAGGGTCACGTTGGCCGGAACGGCTTCCCCAGGCCACAGCAGGTCCGATCCGGCAGGTCAACCAGATGCCGGTCCACAGCCCTCATGTGCTGGATCCGGGCGGCAAGCGCGACCAGATGGTCGTAAGCATCCCAGGGCGCATCCGGGTTGCTCAGGGATTGCTCAGCCCTGCGCTCCGCTACCTTCTTGAACGCGTGCGGCTGTCAGTCCGGGAAAAGCCCTGCAAGGAAAGAGAGAAGAAAAGATAAGGACATACTGCCGGAAGATATAAGCTTGTAAGCAAAGAAGAAAAGAAAAAAGACTTACTAAGGGCCAGCGCATCGGCCTGCATGACCAACCGGTCATACTCAACCTGGTCCGTGGTGAGGGCCGTGATCCGGGCTTGCGCCTCCTTCCGCAGCCGGGTCTCCTCCTCCAGCTCCTTCCGAAGTTGGCTGCTGGCATCGGTGAAGTCCTTCAGAGACTCATCCAATTTGGTTTCAGCAGCAGCCTGGGCCTCCTTCAGCTCCCGATCGTGCCGGAGCTCAGCCTGCATAAGCTGGTCCTTAAGCGTAGCGGAGAGGGTCTCCTGAGCGTCCAGGGCCTTGCGGTGCTCCAGGACAAGCTGCTCCTTTTCGGCTGTTATCCGGAAGGAGAAAGGATTAACAAATGAATCCGGTAAGTTCAAAAGATGCAAGAAAAACGAGAAAAAAGGATAGTACCTTTGAGCGCCGAGAGCTGGGCGGTGAGGTCCTCGGAAGGGGCTTCCGGAAAGGCAGCTGTGGGAAAAACTTGTGAGTATAAGTTGAAAAGAAAAAAGGAGCCGGAGGCGGAGAAGCTAACCTTGGCATTTGCTGTGGGCCTCGGAGAGGTACCGGTGCTCCCACAGAAGCTCCTCGAAGAGCTGCTTCCGGGCGTCCAGCGTGCCCTGTCCAAAGAAAAGTACCGGTAAGGCTATGCCGGCAGTATACTTCAAGTTTCGCGCTAAGAGCTGCGTTCTCAACCCGAAACTCGGGGACTGGCTATGCCGGTTTTTGGTGTTTCTAAGGGAGTTTCGCGCTAAGAGCTGCGTTCTCAACCCGAAACTTGGGGACTGTCTATGCCGGTTTTTTGTGTTTCTAAGGGAGTTTCGCGCTAAGAGCTGCGTTCTCAACCCGAAACTCGGGGACTGGCTATGCCGGTTTTTTACGTTTCTAAGAAACTTTCATGCTAAGAACTGCGTTCTCAACCCGAAACTCGGGGACTGGGAGGATATACATATAAACCGGAAGATTGAAAACCGGCATCAATTTAAAGAACTTGAAGTTTCTGCTACTTACCACCACGTTGTTGTTGGCGTCGTGCCACGCAAGGTCAAACTCCTTGACGACGCGTCTAAGCCGGCTCAGGTATTGGGTGGAGTTTCGCGGACCGGAAGGATCAGCAACCGGTAGCTTCTCCTTGTTCAAGCCGCGAGTGGCCGGGGACAAGTCCGCCAGGTTCCACTTTTCGGCATAGGCCTGCGGCGGGCCCAGATCGACCTCGCCACGGGTGAGCTCAGTAATCCGGCCCAGCTGAGCTGAGGCCGTCTCACTGGATGTAACGGCGGCGCGGCCGGCATGGAGAACCAGTGACCGCGAGCCGGAGGAGGGGGCAGTGGCCGTCGTGACCACCGCAGCAAGTTGCTCGGCTGTGAGCTTGGCGCCCTCTGGAGGAGTTGGCTTGGCGGCAGATGGTTGGCCAGAAGGAGCTGCCGGAGGAGGTGCTGGCATGTCCTTGGATGGCGCAGAAGCTTCCGGTGCTTGTTTTGCCGGTGGTGAGCTTGCCGGCGCGGAAGAGTCCGACACGGTCTTGGAGGGGGAGGAGGCAGATGCTTTCTTCTTCTTCTTCTTGGGGACGGGAGGAACCAAAGGTTCCGCCCTCCCAGCGTCTTCGGTGCTGGCGCCGGTGTTGTTGGCGCTGGTGTCTTCAGCTTCAGGAGGGGAAAGTGACAAGGTATTAACTTGTCAATGCCTACGGATTGTAGACTAGGGTTTAGTTAGATGTAGAGGGCAAGTAGATCTCGAAGGTTTCAGCCGAAAAGTACTCGACGAATATGAAACTAGGGTTGTGTTGACAGTAAATTCGATCCTCTCTTTGTCCCTCGACTCCCCTTATATAGGAGGCGGAGCCGAGGGATTCGTAATACACACGTTTACAGAGTCCGGGAGGGTTTACAACCCATCCCGCAAGATTACAAACGAGGACTCCTATTACAACTCTAGTTTTCCTTAATAGTATCTTGGGCTTCCGAATCTTCTTATTCTTCGGGTGATGGGCCTTTAGTAAACCCCGGGTACCTTCTTCGGCAGGCCCATTGGGTATGCCTATGTCAGTAGCCCCCGAGATTTTGCTTGAATCGCAGAGTCAGGGAAAATCTCCACCTTTATATTTATTCGACAGTTTTAAACTTTTCTATGTTTCTTCATATGAATTTCTATATTGTACAGCAATAATGGTAATTGGGGCTAGTTCATCTGACGGATCAGGTACTAGTTAACTGCTCTAGTGGCAATCCGCAAAAACCTACTTCAAGATCACGTCCCCGGACATGATCTCGGGATATCGGTGTAAACTTCGACGAGTGCCGCTTAAGGTCTTACCATTCTGTCGAGTCCCAGTTATATTTATCGGGTACCTAACGCGTCCGTTAGGATTTTTCTTCGTATCTGTTGATACGGATAAAAGTAGCAAACTGACGTCTACGGGTGCTTCTATTCTTGTAGACAGTGTTGGGCCTCCAAGAGCAGAGGTTTGTAGAACAGCAGCAAGTTTCCCTTAAGTGGATCACCCAAGGTTTATCGATCTCAGGGAGGGAGAGGTCAAAGATATCCCTCTCATGCAACCCTGCAACCACAAAGCAAGAAGTCTCTTGTGTCCCCAACACACCTAATAGGTGCACTAGTTCGGCGAAGAGATAGTGAAATACGGGTGGTATGAATGAATATGAGCAGTAGTAACGGCGCCGTAAAATAGCTTGCTGGCGTGTAGTTGATGGTGGTAATATGGTAGCAATAGTAACGCAAGAAAACGATAAACAAGCAGCGATAGCGATATTTAGGAACAAGGCCTAGGGATTAGACTTTCACTAGTGGACACTCTCAACTTTGATCACATAACGAGAATAGATAGATGCATACTCTACACTCTTTTGTTGGATGATGAACACCATTGCGTAGGATTACACGAACCCTCAATGCCGGAGTTAACAAGCTCCACAATTCAATGTTCATATTTAAATAACCTTAGAGTGCATGAAAGATCAACACGACTAAACCAAGTACTAACACGAGCATGCACATCTGTCACCTTCACACTATGTAGGAGGAATAGATCACATCAATACCATCATAGCAATAGTTAACTTCATAATCTACAAGAGATCGTAATCATAGCCTACGCCAAGTACTAACACGGATGCACACACTCGTCACCATTACACCGTGCGGGAGGAATAAAACTACTTTAATAACATCACTAGAGTAGCACATAGATAAATTGTGATACAAAACACATTGCAATCATAAAGAGATATAAATAAGCACTTCACTACGCCATTCATAACGGTGAATAAGTATTCTGTGAAATATAGCCTAAGAGACCCACACGGTGCACACACTCGTCACCTTTACACACGTGGGACAAGGAGTCTCCGGAGATCACATAAGTAAAACCCACTTGACTAGCATAATGACATCTAGATTACAAGCATCATCATATGAATCTCAATCATGTAAGGCAGCTCATGAGATTATTGTATTGAAGCACATAGGAGAGAGATTAACCACATAGCTACCGGTACAGCCCCGAGCCTCGATGGAGAACTACTCCTCCTCATGGGAGACAAGCAGCGTTGATGGAGATGGTGGTGGTGTCGATGGAGGAGCCTTCCGGGGCACTTCCCCGTCCCGGCGGCGTGCCGGAACAGAGACTCCTGTCCCCCAGATCTTGGCTTCGCGATGGCGGCGGCTCTGGAAGGTTTCTCGTACCGTGGCTTTTTCGTATCGAAGTTTTAGGTCTGAGACCTTTATATAGGCGAAGAGGCGGAGTCGGAGGGTCAACGGGGCGACGACACCATAAGACGGCGCGGCCAGGGCCTGGGCCGCGCCGGCCTATCATCTGGGGCCTGTGTGGCCCCTCCGCGCGACTCTCGGGTGTTCCGGATGCTTCCGGGCAAAATAGGAACCCGGGCGTTGATTTCGTCCAATTCCGAGAATATTTCGTTAGTAGAATTTCGAAACCAAAAACAGCGAGAAAACGAGAACCGGCCCTTCGGCATCTCGTCAATAGGTTAGTTCCGGAAAACGCATAAATATGACATAAAATGTGCATATAACATGTAGATATCATCAATAATGTGGCATGGAACATAAGAAATTATCGATACGTCGGAGACGTATCAGCATCCCCAAGCTTAGTTTCTGCTCGTCCCGAGCGGAGTAAACGATAAACAAAGATAATTTCTGGAGTGACATGCCATCATAAACTTGATCATATTGTAAACATATGTAATGAATGCAGCGATCAACACAATGGTAATGACATGAGTAAACAACTGAATCATAAAGCAATGACTTTTCATGAATAGCACTTTCAAGACAAGCATCAATAAGTCTTGCATAAGAGTTAACTCATAAAGCAATAATTTAAAGTAAAGACATTGAAGCAACACAATGGAAGATTAAGTTTCAGCGGTTGCTTTCAACTTGTAACATGTATATCTCATGGATAATTGTCAATGCAAAGCAATATAACAAGTGCAATATGCAAGTATGTAAGAATCAATGCACAGTTCACACAAGTGTTTGCTTCTTGAGGTGGAGAGAGATAGGTGAACTGACTCAACATAAAAGGTAAAAGAATGGTCCTTCAAAGAGGAAAGCATCGATTGCTATATTTGTGCTAGAGCTTTGGTTTTGAAAACATAAAGAGAGCAATAAAAGTAAAATTTTGAGAGGTGTTTGTTGTTGTCAACGAATGGTAGTGGGCACTCTAACTACCTTATCAACCAGACTTTCAAGAGCGGCTCCCATGAAGGACGTTATCTCTACCGGCAAGGTAGATCATCCCTCTTCTCTTTTGTTTACACATGTACTTTAGTTTAGTTTTTCTTTATTTATGGATGACACTCCTCCCAACCTTTTGCTTACACAAGCCATGGCTAACCGAATCCTCGGGTGCCTTCCAACAATCACATACCATGAAGGAGTGTCTATTTGCAAAATTAAGTTGCTTACTGATGAATCAGAGCAAAACATGTGAAGAGAATTATTAATGCAAGTTAATTAATCGGGGCTGGGAACCCCATTGCCAGCTCTTTTTGCAAAATTATTGGATAAGCGGATGAAGCCACTAGTCCATTGTGAAAGTCTGTCAGAAGTAAATGACAAGATCGAAAGATAAAACACCACATACTTCCTCATGAGCTATAAAACATTGACACAAATAAGAGGTGATAAATTTTGAATTATTTAAAGGTAGCACTCAAGCAATTTACTTTGGAATGGCGGAGAAATACCATGTAGTAGGTAGGTATGGTGGACACAAATGGCATAGTGGTTGGCTCAAGGTTTTTGGATGCATGAGAAGTATTCCCTCTCGATACAAGGCTTAGGCTAGCAAGGCTATTTGAAACAAACACAAGGATGAACCGGTGCAGCAAAACTCACATAAAAGACATATTGAAAACATTATAAGACTCTACACCGTCTTCCTTGTTGTTCAAAACTCAATACTAGAAATTATCTAGACTTTAGAGAGACCAAATATGCAAACCAAATTTAGCAAGCTCTAGGTGTTTCTTCATTAATAGGTGGAAAGTATATGATGCAAGAGCTTAAACATGAGCACAACAATTGCCAAGTATCACATTATCCAAGACATTTTATCAATTACTACATGTAGCATTTTCCGTTTCCAACCATATAAAAATGAACGAAGCAGCCATGAACACTAAAAGATAAAGCGAAGAACACATGTGTTCATATGAACCAGCGGAGCGTGTCTCTCTCCCACACAAGCATGTATTTATTCAAACAAAAACAAAAAACAAAAACAAGCCGACGCTCCAAGCAAAGTACATAAGATGTGACGGAATAAAAATATAGTTTCAAGGGAAGGAACTCGATAATGTTGTCGATGAAGAAGGGGATGCCTTGGGCATCTCCAAGCTTAGATGCTTGAGTCTTCTTGAAATATGCAGGGATGAACCACGGGGGCATCCCCAAGCTTAGACTCTTCACTCTTCTTGATCATAGTATATCATCCTCCTCTCTTGACCCTTGAAAACTTCCTCCACACCAAACTCGAAACAAACTCATTAGAGGGTTAGTGGACAATAAAAATTAACATGTTCGAGAGGTGACACAATCATTCTTAACACTTCTGGACATTGCATAAAGAATACTGGATATTAATGGATCAAAGAAATTCATCCAACATAGCAAAAGAGGCAATGCGAAATAAAAGGCGAGAATCTGTCAAAACAGAACAGTCCGTAAAGATGGATTTTATTGAGGCACCATACTTGCTCAAATGAAAATGCCCAAATTGAATGAAAGTTGCGTACATATCTGAGGATCACTCACGTAAATTGGCATAATTTTCTGAGTTACCTACAGAGAATTAGGCCCAGATTCGTGACAGCAAAGAAATCTGTTTACGCGCAGTAATCCAAATCTAGTATTAACCTTACTATCAAAGACTTTACTTGGAACAACAAAACACAAAACTAAGATAAGGAGAGGTTGCTACAGTAGTAAACAACTTCCAAGACACAAATATAAAATAAAGATACTGTAGCAAAATAAACACATGGGTTATCTCCCAAGAAGTTCTTTCTTTATAGCCATTAAGATGGGCTCAGCAGTTTTAATGATGCACTCGCAAGAAATAGTAGTTGAAGCAAAAGAGAGCATCAAGAAGCAAATTCAAAACACATTTAAGCCTAACATGCTTCCTATGCATAGGAACCTTGTAAATAAACAAGTTCATGAAGAGCAAAGTGACAAGCATAGGAAGATAAAACAAGTGTAGCTTCAAAAATTTCAGCACATAGAGAGGTGTTTTAGTAACATGAAAATTTCTACAACCATATTTTCCTCTCTCATAATAACTTTCAGTAGCATCATGAGCAAACTCAACAATATAACTATCACATAAAGCATTCTTATCATGAGTCTCATGCATAAAATTATTACTCTCCAACATAAGCATAATCAATTCTTATTAGTAATAGTGGGAGCAAATTCAACAAAGTAGCTATCATTATTATTCTCATCAAGTGTAGGAGGCATAGTATAATCACAACAAAATTTACTCTCCATAGTAGGTGGCACCAAAAGACCACTATCATTATAATCATCATAAATAGGAGGCAAAGTATCATCAAAGAAAATTTTCTCCTCAATGCTTGGGGGACTAAAAATATCATGCTCATCAAAGCCAGCTTCCCCAAGCTTAGAATTTTCCATATCATTAGCAACAATGGTGTTCAAAGCGTTCATACTAATATTACTACCAACATGCAAATAAGGTTCCATAGGTTTTTTAATTTTCGCATCAAACCATCCATGTCTTAAATCAGGAAATAGAATAAGAAGCTCATTGGTGTCCATTATGCCTAACTAGTGTAAACAAGAAACAAAAAGATGCAATTGCAGGATCTAAAGGAAATAGCTTCGAGTACTTACAACGGCGAAAATAGCTTAGTAGCCGAGATCCGGAGTGTGAGTACCTTTTACCTTTCCTCCCGGCAACGGCGCCGGAAAATAGCTTGATGTCTACGGGTGCTTCTATTCTTGTAGACGGTGTTGGGCCTCCAAGAGCGAGAGGTTTGTAGAACAGCAGCAAGTTTCCCTTAAGTGGATCACCCAAGGTTTATCGATCTCGGGGAGGAAGAGGTCAAAGATATCCCTCTCATGCAACCCTGCAACCACAAAGCAAGAAGTCTCTTGTGTCCCCAACACACCTAATAGGTGCACTAGTTCGGCGAAGAGATAGTGAAATACAGGTGGTATGAATGAATATGAGCAGTAGTAACGGCGCCGAGAAAATAGCTTGATGGCGTGTAGTTGATGGTGGTAATATGGTAGCAGTAGTAACGCGATAAAACGATAGAACAAGCGGCGATAGCGATATTTAGGAACAAGGCCTAGGGATTAGACTTTCACTAGTGGACACTCTCAACTTTGATCACATAACATAATAGATAGATGCATACTCTACACTCTTTTGTTGGATGATGAACACCATTGCGTAGGATTACACGAACCCTCAATGCCGGAGTTAACAAGCTCCACAATTCAATGTTCATATTTAAATAACCTTAGAGTGCATGAAAGATCAACATGACTAAACCAAGTACTAACACAGCATGCACACTGTCACCTTCACACTATGTAGGAGGAATAGATCACATTAATACCATCATAGCAATAGTTAACTTCATAATCTACAAGAGATCATAATCATAGCCTACGCCAAGTACTAACACGGATGCACACACTGTCACCATTACACCGTGCGGGAGGAATAAAACTACTTTAATAACATCACTAGAGTAGCACATAGATAAATTGTGATACAAAACACATTGCAATCATAAAGAGATATAAATAAGCACTTCACTACGCCATTCATAACGGTGAATAAGTATTCTGTGAAATATAGCCTAAGAGACCCACACGGTGCACACACTTGTCACCTTTACACACGTGGGACAAGGAGTCTCCGGAGATCACATAAGTAAAACCCACTTGACTAGCATAATGACATCTAGATTACAAGCATCATCATATGAATCTCAATCATGTAAGGCAGCTCATGAGATTATTGTATTGAAGCACATAGGAGAGAGATTAACCACATAGCTACCGGTACAGCCCCGAGCCTCGATGGAGAACTACTCCCTCCTCATGGGAGACAGCAGCGTTGATGGAGATGGCGGTGGTGTCGATGGAGGAGCCTTCCGGGGGCACTTCCCCGTCCCGGCGGCGTGCGGAACGGAGACTCCTGTCCCCCAGATCTTGGCTTCGCGATGGCGGCGGCTCTGGAAGGTTTCTCGTACCGTGGCTTTTTCGTATCGAGGTTTTAGGTCCGGGACCTTTATATAGGCGAAGAGGCGGCGTCGGAGGGTCAACGGGCGACGACACCATAGGCGGCGCGGCCGGGGCCTCGGCCGCGCCGGCCTATCGTCTGGGGCCCGTGTGGCCCTCCTCCGGCGGCTCTCGGGTGTTCTGGATGCTTCCGGGCAAAATAGGAACCTGGGCGTTGATTTCGTCCAATTCCGAGAATATTTCGTTACTAGGATTTCTGAAACCAAAAACAGCAGAAAACAGGAGCTGGCCCTTCGGCATCTCGTCAATAGGTTAGTTCCGGAAAACGCATAAATATGACATAAAATGTGCATATAACATGTAGATATCATCAATAATGTGGCATGGAACATAAGAAATTATCGATACGTCGGAGACGTATCACAGGACCACCATGTGATCGTAGACCTCATACGAATCATGGGTGGATCGGCTCTTTGAGCCGATTCACAGGACAACCTGAGAGCCGATTGAGGCTCGTATTTAATGTTTACGTGTATGCCATGCAGGAAACTAAGCGAAGCAAATCCATCACCTTCACGACCAGGTATAGGTCGGAGTGGCACGCCCTGCACCGGCATCGGACGTGCGTGCCGAGGGGCTTTGCGGGCCGTCGCTCGAGGGACCGGGGCCGGCCGCGGTCTCGGGAGCCTCCGGCTCTCTTGTGTTGGCCGTCGTTTCTCGCCGGTGGAGTTTCGACCGCAACACATTCAGCACGCCCGGTGGGACAGTCTTCGACATCAAGCGCATCGCCATCTACATCGAGATGGCGGAAGGTACTCCGATCACGTACGAAGATGCGGCGAGGGAGCTCAAGAAGAAGTATGACGAGGTCAAAGCTATCCTCGAAGCCGACCTCATCGGCTCTTTCCGGAGGACCCGCTCACACGGCATTAGGTGGAAGGGGTTCTCACCTGAAGCGCGCTCGATGGAGTGGACCTGTCTACCCCTTCGAGAAGAACGCACCGGGTCTGCGTCGGGAGATTAATTTCATGGTAGCTCATTCGCTGCACCGCCATTACGAGAGCACTGGTGAACACTTTGGAGCGTGTCGCCCTTCCGGGTGATCCAGGAAATCATGAGGCATCAGTACTCTCCGTCGGGACCTGCTCTAGGGACTCACCAAGGAGAGATACCACTCCGGTCCCAACCACGCTGCCCGTTCGCGTTGGCGGCACCGAAAGTGCCGAGTTCACCGGCATTCGTCGTCTACAAGATCGGTGGTGACCCTAGTGATTACCAGTTCTTGTATGAGGCGCCTAAGGAGGTCCCTCACGGGTACACGTGCACATACGTGCCGGACTGCGATGGCGGGCACTCACGAACCGGACCGCACAGCGGCGAGGACTTGGAACGGCGAGGAGGAGCTTCGGATCGGATCTTGAGAAGCGAGACGTGACTAGCTAAGTATGCCACTCCGACGAACCTCCGAGAGCTCAACTCCTGCAGGTGGCTCGAAGCTTGAGAAGCAAGCGTGGCTGGCTAAGTATGCTACTCCGGCGAATCTTCGGAGCTCGACTCCTGCAGCCGGCACCGCGGATCGGATCGGTACAATCTTGAGAGACCAGTTCGGCATGGTGTCGAAAAGGAGGGCAATCGGCTATTCCAAGCCGTACCCCAACGAGTACGATTTGATCCCACTACCACCCAAATATCGGCTCCACTGAATTCTCCAAGTTTAGTGGGTCGGATGGCTCCGGTTCAATCGAGCATGTGAGCCGATATTTGGCGCAGGCGGGCACGATCTCGGCATCGGATGAACTACGTGTGAGGTTCTTCGCACGGTCCCTCACGAGGATCGGCTTTCGGGTGGTACACATCGCTGCCACCGAGACTCAATCCGGACTTGGAAGCGAGTTGGAAGAACAGTTCCACATGCGGTATCACTCGAGGAGGCTTCGAGGCTGGCATTGCCGATCTAGCACAAGTACGACGAGAAGCGCGGAGAAACGGTGTCGGGAAGCCATCCGGCGCTTCAGGACCGTTAGGAACCGGTGCTATTCGGCTCGTTTGGCTGAAAAGAAGCGATCGAGTTGGCGGTGGTGGGTCTCGCCTCACCGAGTCAAGGATATGGCTTCCCAAGCGAGACTACCCTTCATCTGGCGCATATGGTTCGGAAGGTTTGTCATTATATGAACAACGCCACCCGGAGTTGTACCGGGACAAATTCAGGCGTGCGGTAGTCCTGGTTG
>NC_061508.1:126907505-126953176 GCF_022539505.1 Lolium rigidum
GTTATGCGGTGAAAACCCCACATCGTCGTAGATCTCATTAGCTTTACCTTGATCAAGCAGGACCACCATATATTCGGACACCTCGTCTGAATCATGGGTGGATCGGCTCTTTGAGCCGATTCACAGGATAACCTGAGAGCCGATCGAGGCTCGTATTTAACGGTTACGTGTGTGCCCTGCAGGAAACTAAGCGAGGCATCATCCACACCTTCCTGACCAGGTATAGGTCAGGTGGCACGCCCTTGTGATAAACATCGGTGCGTGCGACCAGGAGGCTTTGCGGGCCGTCGCTCAGAGGGACTAGGGCCAGCCGCAGCCCTAGTTGTTCCCGGCTCTACGGTGTTGCCCGTCTCTACCCGCCAGTGGGTTTCTGACGTCAACAATGACAACCCATATGGACTAATGTTTTCATTGAGTTTATATGAAGGAATATTCCATAGGTACTACTTGTATTCCATGTGTTGGATTCAAGTATGGATGCCATGAAGATAAAGATACACCTTGTGTATTAGCATTAAGATCATCGATCAAGATAGTATGATAGAGCATGAGAAGATACAAGGTTGACCAATACAAATAGTGAAGAAAAGATTCAAGTTTGGTCAACACATGAAGCATGAAGAATGTGCCACGTGAAGTCGCATGGTATCTTTCCATGGGCATGCATCAAAAGTGAGATCTCATATAGCCCATGAGAGGATGACGGCAAGTGGTGATCGTCATCAAGGTTGGTTTGGGCAAGTTCAAGTTGAGCATCTCGAGAGGATCATATGCTTTAAGCTTGCCGTCCATTTTGTGATAATGGACATGTGAAGATGTGCATCAATGGAGCTTTCCCATCATAGTGTATGGGGGAGCATTTGTGAGTCTTCACGAAGCAACAATGATCAAGTGAGGCATTCCGGCTTGAGTGGAGCTTGAAGAGTTATCATCAAGATCAAGCGGGATGCGCAAGGCAAAGGTATGGCCTTGATAGGTTTTCCTTTTACCGGTCTCAAGGTGGTTGATGGGTGTCAACACCCGGATTTTTAAGTCCAGATGCCTATTATGCCATACATCGCAATCCCAGAAATATTGTTTTTGCGAGACATAATAGATTGATATCACAGAACATCATTCATTACAACACCATAATAGTCTTACATCAAAAGGATCACATGATCCAGTTTCATTACAACACTTGATCCAACGATCAGTTACATAACACATAGCGGAAATACGTAGTAGAGGTCCATCTGTTCCACAGGCAACTGTTGCCGTCAGGAGTAGTCCTAGTTGTCGTAGACGTCCGGCTGTCCTTCATCCTGGTACTGGGGCTCATCTTCATACTCTGGCCATTTGAATAGCCAGGGACACAGCCATGAGTACTTTAAAGTACTCGCAAACTAATACTAAGGTAAGTACTAGCAACTATGGTAAGGGGGTGCTAAGCTCTAAGTTCATTTGCATAAAGCCAGGTTTATTTTGTAAGCATTTATAAACAAAGACTCTTCATTTGCCTAACTTAACTTAAGTGGGAACATTAGTGTCATTCCCACAACTCTGTTGTGATTCAAAGTCAAAGTCACCTTTCAAACTCAAGCCACAAGTCACCATTCATATTTTGGAAAAGTTCTGATGACGGAACAATATGGCCTTTCCAACTGTCCAAGATCGCGGACGCGGCTATTCGAATAGTTTAAACTCTGCAGAGGTCATACACTTGTGCCACAATAATTGCCATAGTCCGTCAGGGGTAACTGGCCCTGATTTATCGCACTCAGTGCGCGAACTACCAATCATAACCTTTCATTTACATACCCTAGTATAGGCACCTCTCCCCATGAGCTTGGCCTCCCGGTGAGAGCAAACCGCCAACCCGGGAACTGCACAGGGCTTGGGTAGGACAGTCACCTCATTTCACGTCATTTCACATTAAATGGAGGCAGCCTCGGCATAACCCCTATGACGCTTGTTCAGAGGGAACCCATACTAAAATACATAAGTTTCCAGTTAAGCCTTACCCAGATTCAGGTATTGTGGGGGTACTTAAGAATTGGAATGGTATCGCATCCGAACCCAACCATCAGTTTTGTAAAATTCACCATGTCATTCACAAGTCATATTCACCTTCAAAATATTTCAATAGAATGACTCATCATTCCAAGGTTTTCAAAGTCATTTGATTTCACAAGTTCCCAACTAGAGTAGTCACTTTTAATGTTTAGCACTAGCAACTAGTTATGAGGGGTGCTAAATAGCTTATAGCTTTCTAGGCTAAGTGTGAAGCTCTTGTACTACTCCATTGCTAGACCAAGTGAACCATGAATCAAAAATAATCTTTCATAAACCAAAGTCAAAACTTGTAAGGTAAAAACTTGGGATAGGATCATTAAGCATAAAGTAATATGTAATGGTGCCTTGCTCTTGGAGAGCTTTGCACTAGGTCAACTTGCAAGAATATTAGCTTGCCTTGGTTGGTGTAGTGATCAAAGTTCTCTTCTTCTTCCTCTTGGTAGAAGACCTCTTCCTCTTGATAGTCTCCGGTACTAGCGTCTATAAACGAATACGAGGATACAATCACCAAACCATACTTAAGTAGATTAATTAGCCTTAATGGCTCACACAAGATGATCTAGCATCATCATCTACATTACTCAACATTAGACTAAGGTTTCTTCCTTAGGGTTTAGAAAACAACTCTTCTTATTGAAATAGGGATTAGGGTTTAGAAAACATTTCAAAATACTTCACACAAGCATCCTAGCAAAATTCACAACAATGGTGTAGAAGCACTTTGCACCAAACTCAATTGAATTAAAGTTTTTGCTGGCTCCAATTTTTGGAAAAAGGAAATTCATTTTCTTCTTTGTTTGAAAATTTGGGAATCCCTTCCCCCTTAAACAAATCTCGTCCCGAGATTTTAAGAAAAGTTAGGTTCCTAAGAGAGATTGAGCAATTGGAGTAACAGGAAAACATACTTGGCATGGCTTGAGGGGCTTCCTGGGCTTCTGTTGCATTCATGTGGTAGAGACGGCCGTTGCGGTTGTTCGGGTTCCTTCTAGCTGCGAAGCGGCGCTGTTGCTGGGCAGGTGCAGTGGTATTGGGGGCTGTCTTGGCAAGCTTCTTGGGGCATTCATTGGAGTAATGTCCACCGGTTCCACATTCATAGCAGGTGACCGTTGATTTGTCCTTTGGGGTGACGGGGATGGCATTGCTTCCAGTCCTCGGGCCAGTGTTAGGGTTGTTATTGTTACCATTGGGGTGATTGTTGTTGCTGTTGTGGTTGCTGTTGTTGTTGTGGCTGTTGTTGTTGTTGCCTTCGGGCTTCGGGGGTCCTCCATTATTGTTGGAGTAGTTCGGGCGATACGTCTGAGAAGTTGGCTTGTTGTGTCTTGGGGTAAATCCTCCAGAGGAGTTGTTGCGGTACTTCTGTGTATGGTGGGGTCCATTCTGGTTCATCATCCTGCGCTTGCGGTTCTCGTTGGCTTGATGCAGCTTCCCTTCCATCTGTATGGCTGAGTCCACATGGGCTTCCAAGTCAGCGAACGGAATGTTCACTAACACAGTTTGCATTTCATCATGCAGTCCATTCAGAAATCTCTCCTTCCTCTTCTCATTGGTGTCGGTTTCATCCGGGGCGTACCTTGACAGAGTGAGGAATCTGTCGCGGTATTCCACCACGGACATCCTTCCTTGTTTGAGTTCCCGGAACTCGTCTCTCATCTTCTTGATCAGTCCTCGGGGTACATGATATTTGCTGAACTTGAGTTTAAAGTCTTCCCAAATCATCATTTGTCCCGCATTCATTGCACGGGCACTTGTCCACTAGGCTCTGGCAGGTCCTGACAGGTAGTGGGTGGCGAACAGTACTTTCTCTGCGGCTTCAACTCCCGCAACTTCCAGGTTGTTCTCCATTGTCTAGAGCCCGTCATCAGCATCTAGGGTTCTTCTGTCTTGCTGAACATTGGAGGGTTGGTGTTCTGAAAATTCTTCAGCTTCGATCCAGGGTGATCATGGTTTCCATGGCCTTGATTGTTCTGAGCTATCTGCTGCAGTGCGGCATGTTGGCTTGTCGTTCAGCTCTTTCTACTTCTCGGTCTGCCATCATCATCTGCAACATCTGCAGCATGGCGTCTTGGTTGGTGCTGCGGGTTGGTGGGGCCATCTGAACATTGAGGTAAATGATAAGATAAGAGGGAAATTTCTAGGGTTTGTTTGGGTTAAGTTTAAAAAAGTTCAAGACTTGAAAATTTGAGTAGTGTTGAGGGGGTAAAAACCAACAACACTTTTTCATTCATACCAAACATCACACATTACAAAGCTAACACACTGTTGGTTTGAAGAACCATTCATTCGTTCTACGATACAAGGGGATCCTGATACAAACTCACACCTGCTCAAGTGCTTTAGTGATACTACTCTTCAGGGTGGATTCTTCGTCTTCACGGGTAATGTGCTTGGCGAGAGGTGAGGGCGTTGTCCAACTCCTTGCGGGTCTTGTATAGCATGAAATCCAGATATGCCACATAGTGGTTCATCTCCGGGTGCGGTGGCATGGTTATTGGTCTTCCCATGGGGTCATGTCTTGGGTAGTAAATGAAGCGAGTGTTCTTGATCTTGTTCACATTCTATCCACACGGACGGGCAATTGCTTCCTGCATGGCTTTGGCTATTCCATCCTTCCAGGTGTTTCCCGTTACAGAAAACCAGATGGTTTCCCAAATTGGGGCTCCTAGCTTTCCTCTCAGATCTGCAGTAACTTCCCACCGAGGTTGTCCTCCCGACAGGTTATTGAGTGGTATTCCGAAGAACTCGGGATACGGGCGTCCTAAGTATTCAACTAGTTTCTCCAGATCCTTCTCGAACATTAGGTCTCCTCCGTGGCCAAGCTGATAGGACTTGTAGGTGTACTCCATCTGTGAAGAATTAGGATGAGTGAGTTAGAGAAGTGGTCAAGTGTGCAAAATTTTATGTAGAATTACAAGGAAAGTAGAGCATAAATTTCTCTTTTTGAAAAAGATCTCAAGGATAAGAGTGAGAATAATTTTTCATAAATATTCACTTCATTGGTTTTGGAAACTAAGTTTTTCAGACGTCCATTCTAACTAGGGTCTCCTAAGGTCAAACAATGGCTCTGATACCAACTTGTCAACACCCGGATTTTTAAGTCCAGATGCCTATTATGCCATACATCACAATCCCAGGAATATTGTTTTTGCGAGACATAATAGATTGATATCACAGAACATCATTCATTACAACACCATAATAGTCTTACATCAAAAGGATCACATAATCCAGTTTCATTACAACACTTGATCTAACGATCAATTACATAACACATAGCGGAAATACGTAGTAGAGGTCCATTTGTTCCACATGCAACTGTTGACGTCAGGAGTAGTCCTAGTTGTCGTAGACGTCCTGCTGTCCTTCATCCTGGTACTGGGCTCATCTTCATAGTCTGGCCATTTGAATAGCCAGGGACACAACCATGAGTACTTTAAAGTACTCGCAAACTAATACTAGGTAAATACTAGCAACTATGGTAAGGGGGTGCTAAGCTCTAAGTTCATTTGCATAAAGCCAGTTTTATTTTGTAAGCATTTATAAACAAAGACTCTTCATTTGCCTAACTTAACTTAAGTGGGAACATTAGTGTCATTCCCACAACTCTGTTGTGATTCAAAGTCAAAGTTACCTTTCAAACTCAAGTCACAAGTCACCATTCATATTTTGGAAAAGTTCTGATGATGGAACAGTATGGCCTTTCCAACTGTCCATGACCGCGGATGCGGCTATTCGAATAGTTTAAACTCTGCAGAGGTCGTACACTTGTGCCACAATAATTGCCATAGTCCGTCAGGGGTAACTGGCCCTGATTTATCGCACTCAGTGCGCGAACTACCAATCATAACCTTTCATTTACATACCCTAGTATAGGCACCTCTCCCCATGAGCTTGGCCTCCCGGTGAGAGCAAACCGCCAACCCGGGAACTACACAGGGCTTGGGTAGGACAGTTGATACGTCTCAAACGTATCTATAATTTCTTATGTTCCATGCTACTTTTATGATGATACTCACATGTTTTATACACATTATATGTCATTATTGTGCATTTTCCGGCACTAACCTATTGACGAGATGCCGAAGAGCCGATTCTGTTGTTCTCGCTGTTTTTGGTTTCGTAAATCCTAGTAAGGAAATATTCTCGGAATTGGACGAAATCAACGCCCAGGGGCCTATTTTTCCACGAAGCTTCCAGAAGACCGGAGGAGACACGAAGTGGGGCCACGGGGCGCCGCCACACTAGGGCGGCGCGGCCTAAGGGGGGCCCGCGCGGCCGTAGCGTGTGGGTCCCCCGTCACGCCTCATGACCTGCCCTTCCGCCTACTTAAAGCCTTCGTCGCGAAACCCCCAGTACCGAGAGCCACGATACGGAAAACCTTCCAGAGATGCCGCCGCCGCCAATCCCATCTCGGGGGATTCAGGAGATCGCCTCCGGCACCCTGCCGGTGAGGGGAATCATCTCCCAGAGGTCTCTTCATCGCCATGATCGCCTCCGGATCGATGTGCCAGTAGCTAGATGGTTGTCTTCTCCTCCTTGTGCTATCATGTTAGATCTTGTGAGCTGCCTATCATGATCAAGATCATCTATTTGTAATGCTACATGTTGTGTTTGTTGGGATCCGATGAATATTGAATACTATGTCAAGTTGATTATCAATCTATCATATATGTTGTTTATGTTCTTGCATGCTCTCCGTTGCTAGTAGAGGCTCTGGCCAAGTTGATACTTGTGACTCCAAGAGGGAGTATTTATGCTCGATAGTGGGTTCATGCCTCCATTGAATGCGGGACGGTGACGAGAAAGTTCTAAGGTTGTGGATGTGCTTGTTGCCACTAGGGATAAAACATCGATGCTTTGTCTAAGGATATTTGTGTTGATTACATTATGCACCATACTTAATGCAATTGTCTCGTTGTTTGCAACTTAATACCTGGAAGGGGTTCGGATGATAACCCGAAGGTGGACTTTTTAGGCATAGATGCATGCTTGGATAGCGGTCTATGTACTTTGTCGTAATGCCCCGATTAAGTCTCATAGTACTCATCATGATATATGTATGTGCATTGTTATGCCTTCTTTATTTGTCAATTGCCCAAGCTGTAATTTGTTCACCCAACATCTGTTTATCTTATGGGAGAGACACCACTAGTGAACTGTGGACCCCGGTCCAATTCTTTACATCTGAAATACAATCTACTGCAATTGTTCTTTACTGTTCTTTGCAAACAATCATCATCTTCCACACAATACGTTTAATCCTTTCTTACAGCAAGCCGGTGAGATTGACAACCTCACTGTTACGTTGGGGCAAAGTACTTTGATTGTGTTGTGCAGGTTCCACGTTGGCGCCGGAATCCCTGGTGTTGCGCCGCACTACACTCCGCCACCAACAACCTTCACGTGCTTCTTTGACTCCTACTGGTTCGATAACCTTGGTTTCTTACTGAGGGAAAACTTGCTACTGTACGCATCACACCTTCCTCTTGGGGTTCCCAACGGACGTGTGTCAACTGCACGCATCAACAGTCACCTCATTTCACGTCATTTCACATTCAATGGAGGCAGCCTCGCCATAACCCCTATGACGCTTGTTCAGAGGGAACCCATACTAAAATACATAAGTTTCCAGTTAAGCCTTACCCAGATTCAGGTATTGTGGGGGTACTTAAGAATTGGAATGGTATCGCATCCAAACCCAACCATCAGTTTTGTAAAATTCACCATGTCATTCACAAGTCATATTCACCTTCAAAATCTTTCAATAGAATGACTCATCATTCCAAGGTTTTCAAAGTCATTTGATTTCACAAGTTCCCAACTAGAGTAGTCACTTTTAATGTTTAGCACTAGCAACTAGTTATGAGGGGTGCTAAATAGCTTATAGCTTTCTAGGCTAAGTGTGAAGCTCTTGTACTACTCCATTGCTAGACCAAGTGAATCATGAATCAAAAATAATCTTTGATAAACCAAAGTCAAAACTTGTAAGGTAAAAACTTGGGATAAGATCATTAAGCATAAAGTAATATGTAATGGTGTCTTGCTCTTGGAGAGCTTTGCACTAGGTCAACTTGCAAGAATATTAGCTTGCCTTGGTTGGTGTAGTGATCAAAGTTCTCTTCTTCTTCCTCTTGGTAGAAGACCTCTTCCTCTTGATAGTTTCTGGTACTAGCGTCTATAAACGAATACGAGGATACAATCACCAAACCATACTTAAGTATATTAATTAGCCTTAATGGCTCACACAAGATGATCTAGCATCATCTTCTACATTACTCAACATTAGACTAAGGTTTCTTCCTTAGGGTTTAGAAAACAACTCTTATTGAAATAGGGATTAGGGTTTAGAAAACATTTCAAAATACTTCACACAAGCATCCTAGCAAAATTCACAACAATGGTGTAGAAGCACTATGCACCAAACTCAATGGAATTAAAGTTTTTGTTGGCTCCAATTTTTGGAAAAAGGAAATTCAGTTTCTTCTTTGTTTGAAAATTTGGGCTTTCGGTTGGGAACTTGATCACATCGTCTTAGGGAGCTCAATCCTTTTCATACTTTGCATATCCCTATTGCTTTTTGGTGTTTCTCTGTGTGAAGTTCTTGAGCTTGTTGCTAGCTTTACAACAAGCCCAAGTTCGTCGAAAACGGAATTCATATGCATCTTCTATTGCGGTTTCGAGCTTGGAGGTTTTACCGTGTCTCTTTTATAGATAGTTCAAATCATTCATCTTGTGGTTTTTCTCCGCGGGTGGACAATGATGTTTCTATATATAAAGTTGTAGGGCTTGTTGTTCTGATTCCAACAAGCCCAAGATCATCGAAATCGGAGTCCGGACGCAAAAGTTATCATGGTTTTCGTAAAACATGTTTTCATGATTGGCCCGGTGCCTCGCCCGGCGTGACCGGCCGTCCCACCAGATGGCACGGTTTCAACCGGCCCCTAGACTGGTGCCAACCGGGGCATGTCCAGTATGTCAACAGAACGAACCCGGTCGTGGTCTGTTCTCAGGTCCGGTTTGGACCGGACGGCCCGGTCTATGGCCCGGTCGGACCGGCTCTCACACCAGGCGTCCCGGTGCCTGGCTCGGTCGACCAGCTCTCACGCTAGGCACCCGGACCCTGGCCCGGTCGACCAGCTCTCACACTAGGCATCCTGTCCCTGGCCCGGCGACCAGCTCTCACGCCAGGCTCCCGGTGCCTGGCCCGGTCGGACCAGCTCTCACGCCAGGCGTTCCGGTGCCTGGCCCGGTTGACCAGGGTGCTGACCAGGCTGCACGAAAAACTCCCAAATCTGCCCCAAACGGTCATATTTCGTTTGGCTATAAAAGGGGCTTCTTCCCCAACAGTTTTCTAGGGTTCTTAAGCACGTTTTTGACCACCATTGTTGAATCTCTTGAGCTTGCTTCCTCTCCCTTCCCTCCCATGATTCTTGCTCATTCTTGAGGGATCTAAGAGAGGAGATCTAGATCTACAACCTCCACCAATCCATTTCTTCTCTAAGTGAGGGGAACTCTTGGGATCTAGATCTTGGAGTCATTTGTTGATTTCCTCCTTTGTTCTTCCTCTCTAATCTCATCCTAGCATTTGTTGCTTTGGTGGGATTTGAGGGTGAAGGATTTGAACACCTCTAGTGTTCTTGCTTTGCATCATTGCATAGTGTTGAGTTCTCCACCACGATTAGTTCGAGTGAGAGACCGTGAGCTTGTTACTCTTGGAGGGAGACCTCCTAGTTGGCTTGGCGGTTGGTGCTCCGGTGATCTCTTCAACGAAGATTGTGAAGAGGATCGGGCTTCTCCTTCGTGGAGCTTGTGAAGTGGTTGTGGAGCTTGCCATCTCCGGATTGGAGGAAAAGCTAACCATAAGGAAATGGCCATTATCCTTCGTGGGTGTGGCTCGGAGAATAGGGTGAGCCTTCGTGGTGTTGGGAAATCCTTCGTGGGACCTCCACTCCTCCAAATGTGACGTACCTTCTTGCAAAGGAAGGGAACACGGGAATACATCCTCGTCTCCGCGTGCCTCGGTTATTTCTATACCCGAGCTCTCTTTCCTTGTGATAGCCATCGTGCTTGAAGTACATATATCTTGCTATCACTTGTGCTACATATATCTTGTGCCTATCTTGCTTAGCTCTAGTTGTTATTGTTACACTTAGTTGAGCTTAGCATATTTAGGGTTTGTGCTTGTAAACTAAACGTTAATTTAATTCCGCATTCTTACAAGACAAATTCGTAAGAGTTTTTAAACGCCTATTCACCCCCCCCCCCTCTAGGCGACATCTCGTCCTTTCATCTTTGAGCCTAGCAGCAAGGCGAAGAGAGCTAACGATGACTTCGAGCCTAGCACGTAGGCGAAGAAAGCTGCATCATCGAAGGGCAAGAGTGTCAAGTCCTCGAAGGGCAAGAGTGTTGCACCGCCGGTCGTCGACTAGGACGATGACTTCGAGCCTAGCACCAAGGCCATGAAAGCTGCATCGTCGAAGGGCAAGAGTGCTGCACCGCCGGTCGTCGACTCGGACGACGACTTCGAGCCTAGCATCAAGGCCATGAAAGCTGCATCGTCGAAGGGCAAGGGAAAGGGTGTGTTGCGTTCTTAGTTTAAGTTTTAGTTTCTTGATGTATCTTAAATACCGTTGTAGTGATAAGCCGTATTTAAATTTCAGCTCTATTGTATCTTAATTTTCTATGTTGTTTTAATAAAGTACTATTGATTTAGCACGAAAGGAAGATGTGAGCGGGAAATCAAGCATACATAAATATCTCATACATAAGTCATGCATACATAAATGTCTCATACAGGAGTAATGCATACATAAATGACTCATACATAGGTGATACATCAGCCGGGGGGACGGCGTAGTCTGGGCTGTCGTGGGGGTGGCGTACCACGGGGTGTCCAACCGAACCTGTCCGGGGCCCTGACATTGCGAGAAGGGATCCAGGACCCGAACTCGGGGTCGTATTGCGTCTCCTGTGTGGGCTCTGGTGGAGGAGTCTGCATACCGACATAGTTCTGATGCGTGTTGTAATACTCCATGTGCTCAGCATCCTGATCACTAGCTCCCCATGAAGGATTAGATACAGTGTGCTGTGTGTATCCTGTGGCACGAAACATAAGTGATGTCAAACTAAGTGGAGTATAATTTATATAGAACACAATAGCAAGAATAGTACATACCCTGCGAGTATCCTGCTCCTCCCATGAAACGAGCCTGTTGCTGCTGCCACTCGTCGAAAGCAGCTTGCTGCTGATAGTACTGAAAGTCGTCGAAGGAAGGAGTGTGCTGCTGCTGCCACGACGAACCTCCTGCCTGGTCAGGAGGTGGTGGTCTGGGTGTCGCCGTCGGCGTGAGACGAGGCCGTGATCCATGCTGCTGGCCGTGAAAGTCGTCGAACGAAGGAGTGTGCTGCTGCTGCCACGACGAACCTCCTGCCCGTTCAGGAGGTGGTGGTCTGGGTGTCGCCGTCGGCATGACACGAGGCCATGGATCGTGTCGTGTGGAGGGCCGCGGTGGAAGGAGGTGGCGCTGAACAACGTCGGAACTACGGCTGCACGTGATAGCCGAGTAGATCCCGCGTAGCTTCTCCTCGAGACGCCTCAACCAGGACACATGCTGGTCGCGCGGCTATAGAAGAGGCCCACTGGACACTTGACGTGTGTACCGAGTGACTTCATCTTGTAAGTCTGAAGTCATCTGACCCTGGAAAAACATGGTAGATCATGGTAGCATATAAACCGTAGAACCCAATATATAAACGAAAAATATGTTGGTGGAATAGAAAAGTAGTACGTACTGCGTGCTATCGACTACCGGCTGTGGACTGAGTCGGGTACCTATCGTACATAGACGCTGGAGGCGCCTCAGCTGGATCTGTCGGTGGGATGAGGCGCACTCGCGCTGCTGCAGTGTACCTCTATAGATATGCCTCAAACCCCTGTGGATCAAACTGCTCATCGTGTCGCCAGAGGTGTGTTGTCGCAGTCAGCCACTCATCAACATACCAGCCAACGCGCTGAAGCCACCATGTCGAGGAGTGGCTCGTACCCTTCCTGTTGTACCTGCAGAAAATTATTGTGTCGGTAAGCTGAACCATGATGAACAATATTAACCTTACCGACGCTCTGAACTTACTTGTGGACGTAGGCAGGGAGAGGTGCTATCGGTGGAGGATGATCGACCAACTGGCGAGAACCGAACTGTCTCATGATCCTCTGCTGGGCCATTACCTCGACGGACACATCGAAGATGATCTTCGACTGTGTCATCTAGTACGCACAATCTCTATAGCAAAGGATTGAGATCCCGCCGGGGTATCTTGCATGCACTATGTCGTTGCCTAATCGACGGTACCTCGGAGGAGGGATCCTCACGAGGGGGAGAAGAAGTAGGGGCCATAGGGCGGAGTGCTCACGGGACGGTGGTACGCGATTTACCCAGCTTTGGAACACCTACACGGTGACAGGGCCTACTGCTGCTTGTCTGGAATTATCTGGGCGCTTTCGCGTTGTTACAATGAGTTGTGGTTGTGCCTCTAGGGCTCCCAGGATCCGGCTTATAAAGGCGCACGGATCTAGGGTTTACATGGAGAGTCCTAGCCGGAATACAAGTTGCCTAACTACGGTACAATGTCTTGTCGTGTACGTCAAGGATCCGCCTTCCTCCAAGTACATGCTAGATCCGGATACTTCATGGGCCATCACGTATCCGGCCTCCTTCGTAGGTCGGTTGAGATCCGGCTTCCTGTTCCTGGGCTGGACTTCATCCTTCAGGATCTACAGCAACTGGGCCGCCCGATGGGCCACATGCCTCATCACCAACTATGGGCCACCCGGGCTTGCCGGATCTAGGCCATGCCGTTGATATACCCATAAAGTATACCCACAACAGTAGCCCCCGAAGTTCTCCGAGATTCATCATTCCTCCGACTTCATTCAGCTCGGATCCGAAGAGAATCTTGAAGAGCTTCAAAACTTTTACTCGATTCCGTGTTCATTCACTCGAAAATCCTTCGTCTTTGGAATAGGTATCGCAACGGAGATTCCGCCTTTCCCGCGCACAACCTCCTTATTTCCCGCACTAAATTTTCGCAGATGCGAATCTTCAGCCGGAAATTTCGGGATGCATGGTCAAATTACCTCCACGTCGTTTTACCGCACTTGACCTAAGACACGTGTTATCCATCCAACGGTGCGACCGTTCCGTTTCCACCGTTGGATCCGAATGCTGAATCTCCGCGCGTGGCCTATAAATACCCCGCGGCTCGGTAATTTTTCATTCTTTCACCGCACCTCACCACTTCATCTTCTTCCTCGCGCCGCGCCGCCCGACGGATCTCAACTCCGGCGAACTCTCGCACGGGGAACTTCTCCCGCCGCCACTCCAAGGTCTCCCTCGACCTGAGATCTGCGCGTTTGATCGGGATTTTCACTCCGCCGCCATTTCGTGGTCTTCGGAAGCGCAACGCTGCAAGTCCGGCCAGCACAACCTCGCCGGCGTCCCTCGGAACCACCGCGCCATTAACGGTAAGTGCGCCGGCCCTGTAGAAGAAGAAGTGTAGCGTAGATTCTGATTACTCAAATATTTTAAATGGGTGCAGCCGGAAGCATGCCAATCGATTCACCGTATTGCACTGGTAGCTCTCCGAGTAGCCCAAATCCCAATTCGTTAGAACCAATCTGTCCGGATCCCATAGCATATCTACCACCATATGTTTCCGACATCCGGCTAGCTCAACCATTTTCCGCATCTTCCAGCACCACTCCAGGCCGGATCCCCTCCCTCAAAGAAGTTCAAGAAGAAATCGAGGGTCAAGCGAGAATGGCAGCCAAAGTGCAGGAGGCGGAAAACAAGAGGGCTTCCAAGGCTCGGATCCGCGAGGGAGAACGGGGTCAATGGTGGCCCTGTGAAACCACCGACGTGGAGCTTAGAGAGCTCCAGAACGAGGGTATGATCTCCGCCTACTGGAGCTTCATACGCGACACCGACGTCCCCAAGCCCGGAGCCGATGAAGTGGTTATGACCAAGGCTTGGGTGGAGCGCGGGTTGTCGCTTCCCTGCTCGAAGTTTTTCCTCTCCATCCTCAGCACGTATGGGCTCCAGCCCCACAATATCTGCCCCAACTCATACCTCCTCCTCTCCAACTTTGTAACACTTTGCGAAGGGCATCTTGGAATCCGACCAGATGTCAAGTTATGGCAGTTTTTCTTCCGAGTGAAGAAGGAAACGAAGGACAAAGCAATGGTGAACTGTGGGCGCATGACGTTTATGCTCCGACCTGGACGCATGTATCCACCACATGATTCGCATGAATCCGTCCGGTACTGGAACGCCGGATGGTTCTATGAAAAGAACGCTTCAGTTCCGAACGTCCATGACGGCCTGCCCAAGTTCGTCAATGAGCCTCCGGAAGAACTCGCGAGCTGGAGCTTCGTAACTTCACTCGCTCAAACCCCTATCCTGGAGAAAGCGGCGCGGAGAATATCTTGGTTAGTCCATGACGGACTAACCGGAGCTCAACTTACTCTTAGCTGGTTCACCCGGCGGATCCAACCACTGCGGCACAATACGCGGTTAATCTGCGCATACACCGGGGCGGACAACCTGCTCCGGGCTACCCGCCACGACCTTCCGGCTGACTCTCTCAAAAGGAGAATCAAAATGCTCGTGAAGATAGGCCGGGGCCAACCGGTCCCGGAATTGATCAAGGATATCTACACAAACGACCAGTGTCCTCCGGTAAGCTCTGTTTCCTTCGTTACTTCAAACTTCACAAGTTTTTGGATGTTGACTTTAACTTATATTCATATTCCCTCCAGCTCGATACTTTGGCGGAGGAAAACTTCCGCACCATTCTTCGTGTTCCTGCCAGCGGCGACGGGGCGGAGGAGGTTCCGGACGACGAAGAAGAGGAAGAGGAACAGGCACCCCGTAAGGCGGCCCCTCGACCTTCGAAGCGTCCCCGCGCCAAAGCTTCCGGCTCAGAAGCCGGAGCCAGCGGCGAGGCCTCCGCCAAAAATCCCAAAACCGTAAAGCCCCCTCCGCTAAACTCGAAGAGAGCGGAGCAAGCACGTCTGAAAATGCAGGCAACAGCTGGCAAACGCTCGCGCCCCATCATCCCCGGCGCCCCGTAAGTTTCCGAGTATGGTGCATCTCTATTTTGATGAAGTTATTTATGATTTGAACCCCTTCGCTTGCTTGCAGGAATCCAAGTACCGCCGCCACCTGGACCACCAGCCAAGAGCCCATTACCAAATACATGAAAAAGTCTCCGGCTGTTGGTCCCCCTACTCCAGCTCCGCCAAGCACATCTCACACTGCTCCTCAGGCGTCCCCATCTCACGCTGATCGTTCTCCACCTCCTGCTGCCAATACTCCACCGGAAATAGTTCCGATTAGCAGCGAAAAGGTGGGCGGAGAAGATCCTAAAGACCAAGGACCTGCTCAAGATGAAACAGGAGTACAAGGTCAAGGAGAAGCTGAGGTCACTTCCTCCGAAAGAGCCGGAGCCGATGCTGGCGATGTCGTCGTATTCCCGAAGAACTTTGGAGATCCGACTGACCTCACTTCCACCCCCAAGGCATATGCGACTAAGTTTTTCAACAAACTTACTGAGGCGGAGAAATAGGAGCTTGAACAAGACTTGCTCAACGCCATGCTGAACAACGCCTGGGGGAAACCTGATGTCGCCATATCGGAGATCCAGGATTTCAAGAAGGACGTCGGCCAGTTCCTCGACAAACTCATCTGCAAACAAAAGGTACTCCCCAGTAGCCCCCAAGCATGTAGGCGGAAACGTAGATATACGTTAGCGCTTAAATGCTTAGACAAAGATTACTTCTGAAAAGTTTTTTAAATCGAAGCAGTAGCCCCCAAGCATTATGGCGGAAAGGTTTCGGCAATAATGCTTCAAAGGAATCCACTGATACAGGCAGAATTTTTACTCCTGCGCCGTCTTATAATTTTCAGGAACAGCAGGCGCTGCATTACGAGCTGCATAAGAACATTGCCCTTCAGCGCCGCGTGACCCTAAGTCAGGCGGAAAATATCCGGACTCTGAAAGACGCAAATGCAGAACTGAACAAACAACTGGCGGACGCTCAAGGTTGGTTTCCGCCTTTTTCTTGTCATTAATTCACGTTCCGACTTTGAACTTGTTTTTAACTTATATTATTATAGGCGCATCCTCTTCCCTTGTCACAGCCTCCTCGGAACTTGAGAACCTGCGCTCCTCGTACCAAGAATTGGAAACGAAACTAATGGAGGCGGAACAAAAGAGGGAGCAGGCCGAGAAACAGCTGGCGGAGCAAAACTCTAAACACACCAGGGAGAAGGGCGAATTTGTATTGAAGAGAAATGCTGACAGCGAAACCATCAAGAGGCAACAGAAAGAACTCAATGGGTACCGGAAATATATGGAAACCGCAGAACATCACTGGGGCTTGCTCAATGAGAACATCCTGGGTAATATACCGGAAACTTATGTAGATGTTTGCTTCTTTTCTTTGGTTTTGTGATCAATCTGCATACTTATATCTGATGATCTCGTGCAGAGCCACTTGGGTATCCGGAAAAACGTCGGAATTTGTTCCCCCCGAGACGACCTCCTTCAACTTGCCGGTGATGATTGCAAAGATCTCATCTCCGCCTCCCGGAAGATATGCTACAACTTATCCATCAAGAGGAGTCGCACTTGCAACGTTCGCAAGCTTATAAAAAAGATGGACGTTCTTCCGGAGCTGGTGACGGATCTTCAAGCATCATCAGCCCGAGGCGCAGCTGCGATGGCCTTGACTATGTGCCTGGCGCATAACTCGGAGCTTGATATTGACCGGGTGACCACAGGTGTTCCTCCGGGTGCGGATGTCAATGCACTCCTAGATGCAGTGAGCAGCTATGACACCCGCATCGCGCGCAGGATTCGGCATGAAGAATTCTACCACAAGTTCGTGCTTCCTGCGGACGAGCCCCTGGAAGCCGAACTTCAGAAGGAGCGTGACGCGGAGGCGCGACCGACGGAATCCGGCACCCAGTTTACCTGGACCGGCTCCAAGGATGCTCCCCAAGAGGAACCCAAGGAAGGCGCTGCAGCTTCGAAAGAAGAAGAAAGTGACGAGGACGTGTCATCTCCGGCTGAGGATGCCGAGGAAGGAGACCCAAAAGGCAAAACTTCTCCTGCCAAAGGGGAGTGAAAACTTTGTTCCTGCGGGAAAAATAATGCATCATTTTGGCCCCAGCGAGGGTTTGTAATATAACTTAAATTCTTAAGTAGCTAGGGACGAAAACATGTTATGCGCGGGCGGAGAACATTTATCCTGCTATCCGTTTAATATTATCTGCATGTTTCGTTGGGTTTGAAAGCAAGTGCTGATTTTGATGTTTTCCGGCTTACTCGCTTGACCTTCCGCGAGCCGGAAGACCTTTAGCCGGAAACGCTCGCCAGCGGCGACGAAGCCCAATGGCAATCCGTCAATAACCGCGGAAACAAGCCCCCAGCCAAGGTGCCGGAAATCGCTACTAGGAATCCACGAATTCGCAACAAAAAACATTTCCACCAGAAAACTTAAGCTTACGTCCTAAGGGACGATTTTTGAAAATCACAACTTTCATACACGCCTAGGCGGAAACATCCAGCTCTGCGGTTTTAGTCGGAAAACATACACGATCTAAAAATGAACAAGTAAAGGAGGTAAATGACTCGTAGAGTGAACCAAAAGCTTTATTTCATTGATTATGTATATTATTGTTACAAAGTATGTAATTCTATGCTAAGTGTGGAAAGGACGTAGCTGTGCAATGTTCCAAGGACGTTCTGTTTCATCGTAGATGTCATCCGGATCCTCTCGTTTTCGTTTCCGGTGCCAATTGGCAGGTCTGTCTTTTAGCTCTCGGAAATCGACGAGGTAGTACGATCCGTTGTGAAGCACTTTGCTAACGACGAAGGGTCCTTCCCATGGAGATTGCAACTTATGATCTTTTACTTGGCGAAGGCGGAGGACCAAGTCTCCGGCCATCAACGAGCACGACTATGGTAGCGTCGGAGTTTCTGCTGGTAAATGGTGGAACGTTGGTCTGTTAAATTCCGAGCTTCTTCGATCAAGTCCACAGATAGCTGTCTGGCCTCATCAGCAGTTTCTTCATTATAGGCGGAGACTCGCGGTGAATCATGGATGATGTCGGAGGGGAGCACAGCTTCGGATCCGTATACCAGGAAGAACGGAGTGAATCTGGTTGACCTGTTAGGGGTAGTTCGTAAACTCCACAGGACGGAGTCCAGCTCCTCTGCCCAGGCTCCGGCTACGCGACGCAGCGGTTCTTCAAGGCGTGGTTTGATTCCGGATAAAAGGAGTCCGTTGGCTCTTTCGACCTGACCATTGGACTGTGGATGAGCCACGGATGCCAGGTCTAGTCGGATCCCAACATCATGACAATAATCCTTCAATTCTCCTTGCGCGAAGTTCGTGCCATTGTCTGTGATTATGCTGTGCGGGATGCTGAATCTCGTTACGAGGCTGCAGACGAATTTGAGTGCCGTAGCACCATCGGCCTTTCTCACTGGCTTTGCCTCGATCCATTTACTGAACTTATCAATAGCGACCAGGAGGTATTCAAAACCACCAGGAGATGATTTCTTTAACTTACCAACCATATCAAGCCCCCAGACCGCAAACGGCCAGGTGATAGGGATGGTCTTCAGCTCTTGGGCTGGAGCGTTTGGTTGAGTAGCGTAGTACTAGCAACCGCGGCAAGTTTTTACCAACTTGTCAGCATCTTCTTTAGCTGTGAGCCAGTAAAATCCAAGCCGAAGGCTTTTGCAACGAGTGATCTGGGAGCGGCGTGATGCCCGCAATCCCCAGCATGAATCTCTCTGAGTATCTCAATACCATCTTGATTAGAGACACATTTGAGAAATACCCCTGTTGCACTTCGTTTATAAAGCTGTCCATCAACTATTGTGTAGGATCTTGCTCGTCTGACGATCTGTCGTGCGAGGACCTCGTCCTCTGGCAACTTTCGATCGATGAGGTAGTCCAGGAAAGGCTGTGTCCATGCCGGAATGATAGCCATCACTTCTCTAGCCGGAGATACTGCCACATCTGGGTTCTCCGGGTTAGCGACCTTCACCGAGGGTATCCGTAGGTGCTCTAGGAAAATACCAGGCGGAATTGGTTTTCTGCCGGATCCGAGCTTGGACAGCATGTCTGCCGCTGCGTTGTCGTCTCTCCTGACGTACTTGACTTCGTATCCGAGAAAGCACTTGGCGATATCGTCAACTTCATCTCTGTAAGCCGCCATGACGGAATTTCTGGCGTTCCAGGTTCCGGCTACCTGTTGTGCCACCAGGTCGGAATCTCCGCAGCAAATAATGTGCTTGATCCCTATCTCCTTAGCGATGCGCAGTCCGTGTAGTAAAGCCTCGTATTCCGCCATGTTGTTTGTAGCTTCGAAGTGGATCTGCAAGACGTGCTGCAGTTCTTCTCCGGTAGGGGACTTCAGGGTGACTCCGGCTCCTGAGCCTTGATGCTGCTTGTATCCATCGAAGTGCATAACCCATGTCTCTGGTTCCGGCTCCAGATTTGTATCCGGAGCTTCTGTCCAATCTGCGACAAAATCTGCCAAGATTTGGGATTTGACCGCGGTCCTGGCTTTGTAGTTGATGTCGAAGGCGGATAATTCAATGCCCCATTTTACTGTGCGTCCTGTTGCGTCAGCGTTATTGAGAATCGTTGACAGCGGAGCTTTGCTCACGACTGTTACTGGATGCTCCTGGAAGTAGTGTCTCAGCTTCCTGCTCCCCAGGAATACTCCATAGGCTAGCTTCTGAAAGTGAGGGTATCTTTGTTTGGATTCTATCAGCACTTCGCTGATGTAGTAGACTGGTCTTTGGACTCCATACTCGTGTCCTTCTTCCTGTCGCTCCACTATGATGACGAGGCTGATGACTCTGTTGGTAGCTGCCAGGTAAAGGAGCATGGGCTCGACTCTCTCGAGTGCTGCTAGGATGGGTGGGGAGGTGAGCATTTCCTTCAACCCTTGAAGCGCTGCATCTGCTGCCTCGTCCCAAACAAATTTGTCTGTCTTCTTTAATAGCTTGTACAGGGGTAGTGCCTTCTCGCCAAGACGGCTAACGAACCTGCTGATTGATGCAACACAACCAGTTAGTCGATGCACATCTTTGAGACAAGTTGGCCTTTTAATGCACAGGATTGCCTTGATTTTCTCCGGGTTAACTTCGATGCCCCTATTAGAGACGATGAAGCCAAGGAGTTTTCCGGCTGGGACGCCAAAGACGCACTTCAGCGGATTTAACATCATCTTGTACCGTCGGAGATTTTCAAAGGTTTCTGCAAGGTCGCTGATCAAGTCGGATCCTTTCCGAGTCATGACCGCGATGTCGTCGACGTAGGGGTGTACGTTCCGGCCAATTTGGTCCTTCAAGCACCGCTGGATCGTACGTTGGTAGGTGGCACCTGCATTTTTCAAGCCAAAAGGCATAGTAACATAGCAGTAAGTGCCAAATGGGGTGATGAACGAGGTCGCCTTTTGGTCGGACTTCTTCATCCGGATCTGATGGTACCCGGAATATGCGTCAAGAAAACACAGAAGTTCCGCCCCCGTCGAATCAATGACTTGGTCAATGCGCGACAGGGGAAACGGATCCTTCGGACAATGCTTGTTCAAGCCGGAGTAATCGATGCACATTCTTAGTATTTCAGAATTCTTTTTGGGTACAAGGACGGGATTTGCGACCCAATCAGTGTGGATTACTTCTATTACAAAACCTGCCTCTAGTAACTTTGCTAATTCCATTCCTATGGCACGGCGCTTCTTGTCTCCAAAGCGTCGCATAGCTTGCTTCACCGGTTTAGCCCCCGGGTTTATGTTGAGGTAGTGCTCGGCGAGTTCCCTTGGTACTCCGGACATGTCAGAAGGTTGCCATGCGAAGATATCCATGTTAGCGCGGAGGAACTCGACGAGCGCGTTGATGTCTACGGGAGCTTCTATTCTTGTAGACAGTGTTGGGCCTCCAAGAGCAGAGGTTTGTAGAACAGCAGCAAGTTTCCCTTAAGTGGATCACCCAAGGTTTATCGATCTCAGGGAGGAAGAGGTCAAAGATATCCCTCTCATGCAACCCTGCAACCACAAAGCAAGAAGTCTCTTGTGTCCCCAACACACCTAATAGGTGCACTAGTTCGGCGAAGAGATAGTGAAATACAGGTGGTATGAATAAGTAGTAGCAACGGCACCGGAAAAGTGCTTTGCCCAGGACGATAAACAAGCGTAGTAACGCAGCGAGTAGTAACGCAATAGAAACGAGTAAACAAGCAGCGATAGCGATATTTAGGAACAAGGCCTAGGGATTAGACTTTCACTAGTGGACACTCTCAACATTGATCACATAACAGAACGTATAAATGCATACTCTACACTCTTGTTGGATGATGAACACATTGCGTAGGATTACACGAACCCTCAATGCCGGAGTTAACAAGCTCCACAATAATGCTCATATTTTAGTAACCTTTAGTGTAAGATAGATCAAAAGACTAAACCAAGTACTAGCATAGCATGCACACTTGTCACCTTCATGCATATGTAGGAGGAATAGATCACATCAATATTATCATAGCAATAGTTAACTTCGCAATCTACAAGAGATCATGATCATAGCATAAACCAAGTACTAACACGGTGCACACACTGTCACCTTTGCACACGTGCATGAGGAATAAAACTACTTTAATAACATTGCTAGAGTAGCACATAGATAAATTGTGATACAAACACATTGCAATCATAAAGAGATATAAATAAGCACCTCACTATGCCATTCAACAGTGAATAAGTATTCTGTGAAATATAGCCTAAGAGACCCACACGGTGCACACACTCGTCACCTTTACACACGTGGGACAAGGAGTCTCCGGAGATCACATAAGTAAAACTCACTTGACTAGCATAATGACATCTAGATTACAAGCATCATCATATGAATCTCAATCATGTAAGGCAGCTCATGAGATTATTGTATTGAAGCACATAGGAGAGAGATGAACCACATAGCTACCGGTACAGCCCCGAGCCTCGATGGAGAACTACTCCCTCCTCATGGGAGCAAGCAGCGGTGATGAAGATGGCGGTGGAGATGGCAGCGGTGTCGATGGAGAAGCCTTCGGGGCACTTCCCCGCTCCGGCAGGTGCCGGAACAGAGACTCCGTCCCCGGATCTTGGCTTCGCGATGGCGGCGGCTCGGGAAGGTTTTCCGTATCGTGGTTTTTCGTATCGGGGGTTTCGCGACGGAGGCTTTATATAGGCGAAGAGGCGGCGCGAGGAGGGTCGAAGGGGTGGCCACACCATATGGCGGCGCGGCCGGGGCCCGGGCCGCACCGGCCTATGGTCCGGGGGCCCGATGTGCCCCCCTCCGGTCCTTCCCGGTGTTCGGATGCTTCCGGTGAAAATAGGAACCCGGGTCTTCGTTTCGTCCAATTCCGAGAATATTTCGTTACTAGGATTTACGAAACCAAAAACAGCAGAAAACAGGAACCGGCACTCCGGCATCTTGTTAATAGGTTAGTTCCGTAAAATGCACGAATATGACATAAAGTGTGCATAAAACATGTAGGTATCATCAATAATATGGCATAGAACATAAGAAATTATCGATACGTCGGAGACGTATCAAGCATCCCCAAGCTTAGTTCCGCTCGTCCCGAGCGAGGTAAAACGATAACAAAGATAATTTCGAAGTGATATGCCATCATAACCTTGATCATACTATGTGTAAACATATGTAGTGGATGCAGCGATCAAAACAATGGTAATGACATGAGTAAACAAGTGAATCATAAAGCAAAGACTTTTCATGAATAGTACTTCAAGACAAGTATTAATAAGTCTTGCATAAGAGTTAACTCACAAAGCAATAAATCAAAGTAAAGGTATTGAAGCAACACAAAGGAAGATTAAGTTTCAGCGGTTGCTTTCAACTTGTAACATGTATATCTCATGGATATTGTCAACATAGAGTAATATAACAAGTACAATATGCAAATATGTAGGAATCAATGCACAGTTCACACAAGTGTTTGCTTCTTGAGGTGGAGAGAAATAGGTGAACTGACTCAACATAAAAGTAAAGAGAATGGTCCTTCAAAGAGGAAAGCATCGATTGCTATATTTGTGCTAGAGCTTTTATTTTGAAAACATGAAACAATTTTGTCAACGGTAGTAATAAAGCATATGAGTTATGAAAGTTATATCTTACAAGTTGCAAGTCTCATGCATAGTATACTAATAGTGCCCGCACCTTGTCCTAATTAACTTGGACTACCGGATCTTTGCAATGCACATGTTTTGACCAAGTGTCACAATGGGGTACCTCCATGTCGCCTGTACAAAGGTCTAAGGAGAAAGCTCGCATTTTGGATTTCTCGCTTTTGATTATTCTCAACTTAGACATCCATACCGGGACAACATGGACAACAGATAATGGACTCCTCTTTAATGCATAAGCATGTGGCAACAATTATTATTCTCTTACGAGATTGAGGATATATGTCCAAACCGAAACTTCCACCATGAATCATGGCTTTAGTTAGCGGCCCAAAGTTCTTCTCTAACAATATGCATGCTCCAACCATGAAGGTGGTAGATCTCTCTTACTTCGGACAAGACGGACATGCATAGCAACTCACATGATATCCAACAAAGAATAGTTGATGGCGTCCCCGAAACATGGTTATCGCTCAACAAGCAACTTAATAAGAGATAAAGTGCATAAGTACATATTCAATACCACAATAGTTTTTAAGCTATTTGTCCCATGAGCTATATATTGCAAAGGTGAATGATGGAGTTTTAAAGGTAGCACTCAAGCAATTTACTTTGGAATGGCGGATAAATACCATGTAGTAGGTAGGTATGGTGGACACAAATGGCATAGTGGTTGGCTCAAGTATTTTGGATGCATGAGAAGTATTCCCTCTCGATACAAGGTTTAGGCTAGCAAGGTTATTTGAAACAAACACAAGGATGAACGGTACAGCAAAACTCACATAAAAGACATATTGTAAACATTATAAGACTCCATACCGTCTTCCTTGTTGTTCAAAACTCAATACTAGATGTTATCTAGACTCTAGAGAAACCAAATATGCAAACCAAATTAGCAAGCTCTAAGTATTTCTTCATTAATGGGTGCAAAGTATATGATGCAAGAGCTTAAACATGAGCACAACAATTGCCAAGTATCAAATTATCCAAGACATTTTAGAATTACTACATGTAGCATTTTCCAATTCCAACCATATAACAATTTAACGAAGAAGAAACTTCGCCATGAATACTATGAGATAAAGCGAAGAACACATGTGTTCATATGAACCAGCGGAGCGTGTCTCTCTCCCACACAAGCATTTATTCAAACAAAAACAAAAACAAACAGACGCTCCAAGTAAAGAACATAAGATGTGACGGAATAAAAATATAGTTTCAGGGGAGGAACCTGATAATGTTGTCGATGAAGAAGGGGATGCCTTGGGCATCCCCAAGCTTAGACGCTTGAGTCTTCTTAGAATATGCAGGGGTGAACCACCGGGGCATCCCCAATCTTAGAGCTTTCACTCTTCTTGATCATAGTATATCATCCTCCTCTCTTGACCCTTGAAAACTTCCTCCACACCAAACTCGAAACAACTCATTAGAGGGTTAGTGCATAATAAAAATTAACATGTTCAGAGGTGACACAATCATTCTTAACACTTCCGGACATTGCATAAAGCTACTCGGACATTAATGGATCAAAGAAATTCATCCAACATAGCAAAAGAGGCAATGCGAAATAAAAGGCAGAATCTGTCAAAACAGAACAGTCCGTAAAGACGAATTTTAAAAGGGCACCAGACTTGCTCAAATGAAAATGCTTAAATTGAATGAAAGTTGCGTACATATCTGAGTATCACTCACGTAAATTGGCTTAATTTTCTGAGTTACCTACAGAGAATTAGACCCAGATTCGTGACAGCAAAGAAATCTGTTTCGCTGCAGTAATCCAAATCTAGTATTCACTTTACTATCAAAGACTTTACTTGGCACAACAAAACATAAAACTACGATAAGGAGAGGTTGCTACAGTAGTAAACAACTTCCAAGACACAAATATAAAACAAAGTACTGTAGCAAAATAACACATGGGTTATCTCCCAAGAAATTCTTTCTTTATAGCCATTAAGATGGGCTCAGCAGTTTTAATGATGCACTCGCAAAAGATAGTATGTGAAGCAAAAGAGAGCATCAAGAGGCAAATTCATAACATATTTAAGTCTAACATGCTTCCTATGCATAGGAATCTTGTAAATAAACAAGTTCATGAAGAGCAAAGTAACAAGCATAGGAAGATAAAACAAGTATAGCTTCAAAAATTTCAGCACATAGAGAGGCATTTTAGTAACATGAAAATTTCTACAACCATTTTTTCCTCTCTCATAATAACTTTCAGTAGCATCATGAGCAAACTCAACAATATAACTATCACATAAAGCATTCTTATCATGAGTCTCATGCATAAAATTATTACTACTCCCAACATAAGCATAGTCAATTTTATTAGTTGTAGTGGGAGCAAATTCAACAGAGTAGCTATCATTATTATTCTCATCAAGTGTAGGAGGCATAGTATAATCACAACTAAATTTACTCTCCATAGTAGGTGGCACCAAAAGACCACTATCATTATAATCATAAATAGGAGGCAAAGTATCATCAAAGAAAATTTTCTCCTCAATGCTTGGGGGACTAAAAAGATCATGAAAACCAGATTCCCCAAGCTTAGAACTTTCTATATTATTATCAACAATGGTGTTCAAAGCGTTCATACTAATATTACTACCAAGCATGCAAATATGATTCCATAGGTTTTTTAATTTTCGCATCAAACAATCCATGTTTTAAATCAGGAAATAGAATAAGAAGCTCATTGTTGTCCATTATGCCAAACTAGTGTAAACAAGAAACAAAAAGATGCAATTGCAGGATCTAAAGGAAATAGCTTTGAGCACACACACAACGGCGCCAGAAAAGTACTGTTACTTGGAACCGGAGTATGAGTGCCTTTTTACCTTTCCTCCCCGGCAACGGCGCCAGAAAATAGCTTGATGTCTACGGGAGCTTCTATTCTTGTAGACAGTGTTGGGCCTCCAAGAGCAGAGGTTTGTAGAACAGCAGCAAGTTTCCCTTAAGTGGATCACCCAAGGTTTATCGATCTCGGGGAGGAAGAGGTCAAAGATATCCCTCTCATGCAACCCTGCAACCACAAAGCAAGAAGTCTCTTGTGTCCCCAACACACCTAATAGGTGCACTAGTTCGGCGAAGAGATAGTGAAATACAGGTGGTATGAATAAGTAGTAGCAACGGCACCAGAAAAGTGCTTTGCCCAGGACAGTAAACAAGCAGTAGTAACGCAGCAGTAGTAACGCAGTAAAACAGTAAACAAGCAGCGATAGCAGTATTTAGGAACAAGGCCTAGGGATTAGACTTTCACTAGTGGACACTCTCAACATTGATCACATAACGGAACGGATAAATGCATACTCTACACTCTTGTTGGATGATGAACACATTGCGTAGGATTACACGAACCCTCAATGCCGGAGTTAACAAGCTCCACAATAATGCTCATATTTTAGTAACCTTTAGTGTAAGATAGATCAAAAGACTAAACCAAGTACTAGCATAGCATGCACACTCGTCACCTTCATGCATATGTAGGAGGAATAGATCACATCAATATTATCATAGCAATAGTTAACTTCGCAATCTACAAGAGATCATGATCATAGCATAAACCAAGTACTAACACGGTGCACACACTTGTCACCTTTGCACACGTGCATGAGGAATAAAACTACTTTAATAACATTGCTAGAGTAGCACATAGATAAATTGTGATACAAACACATTGCAATCATAAAGAGATATAAATAAGCACCACACTATGCCATTCAACAGTGAATAAGTATTCTGTGAAATATAGCCTAAGAGACCCACACGGTGCACACACTGTCACCTTTACACACGTGGGACAAGGAGTCTCCGGAGATCACATAAGTAAAACTCACTTGACTAGCATAATGACATCTAGATTACAAGCATCATCATATGAATCTCAATCATGTAAGGCAGCTCATGAGATTATTGTATTGAAGCACATAGGAGAGAGATGAACCACATAGCTACCGGTACAGCCCCGAGCCTCGATGGAGAACTACTCCCTCCTCATGGGAGCAAGCAGCGAGTGATGAAGATGGCGGTGGAGATGGCAGCGGTGTCGATGGAGAAGCCTTCCGGGGCACTTCCCCGCTCCGGCGAGGTGCCGGAACGAGACTCCCTGTCCCCCAGATCTTGGCTTCGCGATGGCGGTGGCTCTGGAAGGTTTTCCGTATCGTGGTTTTTCGTATCAGGGGTTTCGCGACGGAGGCTTTATATAGGCGAAGAGGCGGCGCAGGAGGGTCGAAGGGTTTGCCACACCATATGGCGGCGCGGCCAGGGCCTGGGCCGCGCCGGCCTATGGTCTGGGGGCCCAGTGCCCCCCCTATGGTCCTTCCCGGGTGTTCTGGATGCTTCCGGTGAAAATAGGAACCTGGGTCTTCGTTTCGTCCAATTCCGAGAATATTTCGTTACTAGGATTTCTGAAACCAAAAACAGCAGAAAACGAGAACCGGCACTCCGGCATCTTGTTAATAGGTTAGTTCTAGAAAATGCACGAATATGACATAAAGTGTGCATAAAACATGTAGGTATCATCAATAATATGGCATAGAACATAAGAAATTATCGATACGTCGGAGACGTATCACGCGTCTTCCTATTTGGGGTCCATGTTGGCTCCGACTGAAACCTGCTTGGTAGCGTCATCTTCCTTGAAGTTGACTTTCTTGGTCTCTATCGCGGCCCTGAAGGAGTTTTTCTGTTCGGAGATCTGCTTCTTGGTGGTCCGCATCTCAGTCGGATCCACCGCGGCTCTGTAGCCTTGCAGCTCCTCTCCAGATATCACAGACTCTGCGAAGGCGGCTTCGCCTAACTCGCACTCATGAGCCTTCTTGTAGTCTTCGGATACGGTAATCATACCATTTGGACCCGGAATCTTGACCTTGTTGTAGATGTAGCACGCTCTTGCGTGAAACTTGTGGTAGGTGGGCCTGCCGAAGATGACATGGTAGGAGCTCTTGAAAGGCACGACCTCAAACGTGATCATCTCTTCGCGGAAATTATTAATGTCGCCGAGGGCCACGGGAAGTCTGATGCTGCCAAGGGAATTTGCCTTTTTACCCGGAACCACACCATGAAATTCAGTGGTGCTATGCTTAAGCTGCTCCTTGGTAAGGTTCATCCGCTCCAGAGTCTCCAGGTACATGATGTTCAAGCTGGCCCCATCCATGAGGCACTTGGAAAAGTCATACCCGTCGATGCGGGGACTTACAACCAAGGCGTAGCATTCTTTGGGCACAATGGTAGGGTGATCCTGCCTATCAAATGTGCACGGGACTTCCGACCACCTGACATACTGCGGCACAGCCGGAACTGTGGCGTTCAGGATCCGGAAAGCTGATTTGGTAGCGCGGACTGTTGGGGTTCCGAGGAAGGTGTGATACGCGCCCACGCTCTTTTTCTCGAAGGGGTTGGGTTTACCTGCGGATCCGGCTTTGGGATCCGGCGAGTTATCATCCTCGTCCATCGCCTCGGAACTGTCCTCCTCCTTGTCTTTGTTCTTGCCCTTGCCTCCTTTGCCGCAAGGGCGGTGCTTCCGGGCTGGCTTGTATCCTGCTTCCGGGTCGTTCTTCAGATCGTTGACCCACTTGCAGTTGCGGTTAGTGTGAGTGGACTTCCCTGTAGCCGGATCCAAATGGGCCAGGCAGGGCATGTCTCTGTACTCCTCGTAGGTTTGGGGGGCGCGGGCTCCGGCTGCGGTGACCTCGTCACCTCGCTGCTGGCCCTTGCCGGCTCCGCCGCCGCGACCGCGGCCTCTTCCGCCTCCTTGACCTCCGCGTTGGAAAGCCATGGCGACCATCTCGGATCCGCCACTCTTCTGGTCATCTGGTGGATTTTTCCGCTTGTTGCCGCTGGTGTTACCGTTGTCACGGTTCTTCTTTTGCTGGTGCAGGGGAATTGCCGTTGCTGCTAGATCTCCGCCTGCGTCGTCATCGGTGGCAGTATGATCGCTGGCGATGGTGATCATGTCATCCAACGTCAGTTTGTTTGCATTGACCAAGCAAGTTAGCTTGTGTCGCAGCAATCCTCCTCGCTGTAAGCCACCTATGAAGGCGTGCATTGCTGTGCGGTTGTCGACGTTCTCGCACTCGCTTCTGCATGCCAACCATCGGGTGAGGAAGTTCCTTGATGTTTCTCCCTTCTTTTGTATACACGCCTGTAAGTCGCTTGTTGTGGCAGGTCTTTTGTAGGTGCCCCTGAAGTGCTTTTTGAAGGCGGTCTTCAGGTCGAACCAGCAAAATATAGAATTCTTCTCGAGGTCGCTGAGCCAGATCCGGGCTGGACCTACAAGGTACAACTGAAGCATGCGGCAGGCGATATTAGGGGTTCCTCCGGCAAAGGTTACTGCATTATAGTAATCCTCGATCCAGGTATCCGGCCTTTCGGTGCCATCATAGGTCTTCAGGTTTCCGGGTAGCTTGAGGTTCATCCTTGGCGTTGGTTCCTCTCGAATCATCCTGCCGAAGCACTTTGGGCCTATGTAATCAGTTTTGTATTCGTTGAGACGTTCCCGCGCGTCACGCGAGCCATGGCGGGGGGATTTTGAACGGGAGCGAGATCTCCGGCCACCGCCTCCGCCTCCTCCTCCGCCTCCACCGCTGGGTGGTGGTGAAGGAGACCTGCGAGGGGGCCGATGTGACCTCCTGCTTCCGCCGTCCGAGTCTCCCCGTCCTTCGCGATGTTGACTCCGGCTTCGATGGCTGCCTTCACCATGGTGTTGGCTGCCTTCATCGTTCCGGCTTCTGCGAGGCTCCGGGTCGCGCTCTTCGTTCCGACTTCTCCTAGGCTCGGGTTCTCGGTCATTGTTCCGGCTCCGGTGGGGTTCCGGCGTACGCTCTCTGTGCCTCGGAGGCTGCATGTTGTCGCGGATGTTGATTCCACCTGGACCATGTGGCCTGGTGTTTCCGACTGGACTACGGCGGCGAGGGAGTGGGGGACGCGGGTACCCGTTGGGTGGAGGAGAGGGATTCCGGTACTTGTTCCTACCAGTGTACATCGCATCCTTTCCCTTTCTAGGATCTGACGGTGGCGTCTTTGATGGTACGGGGATTGGATTTGGGTGTTCTCTCGGTTTTCCTTCTGCGTTCCGAGGATCCGGTTCGCGACTCGTCATCGTGATGTCGATTGTCGTAGGCGTCCTTCGCGCGAGTAGAGACACAAAGCTCCGGGTTGGATTCCAACCTCGCGCGAAGTGTCTGCCTTGCTCTGCTGCTTCATTGCTGATGCAACGAGCGTGCGGACGTATTCGATGTCGATCTCCTCGGTCTTTTTCTTCAAGATCTCCGCAGCCTTTTTTATGTTATCTTTTGCGGTTGCGAGAGGCTGTTTCTCAGTGGGGGTCGCGAAAGTGATCTTGCGGGGAGGTATAGCATCCCGCCTGGTTTTATCGGCCTCCCGCTGAAGCTCGGTGACCTTGTCCTTCCAGTGTTGCTGGAGTTCCTTGACTTTTACCAGTTGTTCGTCAACCTCAAGCTCCCGCTGGTGGAAATTTTCCACGAAGTGCGCGGCTTCTTTCCTTTCATCCAAAGCATTGCCGCTTGCGGTTCTTGCGAACTTCTGGGCTGTTGCCAGCATCTCCTGTCTTGCTGCTTCTAGAGCTTCCGGATTTGCGGCATCGTCAGGGGTTATTGGCTTGTTGAGAATAGCCGACCTCCATGCCTGCTTGTTCAACCAGCTCTTCAGGGGATAGCACTTCCTTGTGCGGACGCTCCCACGATAGCGGAGATCCTGCACGGGAAGGCTGTGGGTCGGAGTAGGTGTTATCATCCTCTGATTCGCGTTGATCCAACGCCGCCAAGGTTGCAAGGACCTGTTTAGGCTGGGCGGATTCAACTTCGGGCTGATCACCGTATCCGTATTCCTTCACCTTGCGATCGAACTCTTCAGTATCCATGGATTGGGCATCTCCGGAAATTGGGCTTAGGTTGCCCAAAATCGACTCTTCAACTGGAGCTCCGCTTTCTCCGACAGCCTCTTGCTGATCCGGAGCAGCGTTGTTTTCCGGGGCCTCGACCTACTCGGGACCAGCTCCGGCTTCTTGAGGGGCGATTCCGGCGGTATGGGCCAAGAAGTGCACGAAGTGACACCTTTGCTTCTCTAACACCTGGGAGACCCAGGCGGATCTGCATTGGTCTTCCACCTTTATTTCCTGCTCAGGGGCGGATTGGGTGGGTTTTGATTTTTTCAGATCTAAGGCGGAATCTTCGCTAGGAAGTTCCAGCGTCTCAGATCGGATCTTCGCGACAGCGTACTGTGATGTCTACGGGTGCTTCTATTCTTGTAGACAGTGTTGGGCCTCCAAGAGCAGAGGTTTGTAGAACAGCAGCAAGTTTCCCTTAAGTGGATCACCCAAGGTTTATCGAACTCAGGGAGGAAGAGGTCAAAGATATCCCTCTCATGCAACCCCGCAACCACAAAGCAAGAAGTCTCTTGTGTCCCCAACACACCTAATAGGTGCACTAGTTCGGCGAAGAGATAGTGAAATACAGGTGGTATGAATAAGTAGTAGCAACGGCACCAGAAAAGTGCTTTGCCCAGGACAGTAAACAAGCAGTAGTAACGCAGCAGTAGTAACGCAGCAGTAGTAACGCAGTAAAATAGTAAACAAGCAGCGATAGCAGTATTTAGGAACAAGGCCTAGGGATTAGACTTTCACTAGTGGACACTCTCAACTTTGATCACATAACAGAATAGATAAATGCATACTCTACACTCTTTTGTTGGATGATGAACACATTGTGTAGGATTACACGAACCCTCAATGCCGGAGTTAACAAGCTCCACAATTCAATGTTCATATTTAAATAACCTTAGAGTGCAAGAAAGATCGACACGACTAAACCAAGTACTAACACAAGCATGCACACTCGTCACCTTCACACTATGTAGGAGGAATAGATCACATCAATACTATCATAGCAATAGTTAACTTCACAATCTACAAGAGATCATGATCATAGCATACGCCAAGTACTAACACGGATGCACACACTTGTCACCATTACACCGTGCGGGAGGAATAAAACTACTTTAATAACATTGCTAGAGTAGCACATAGATAAATTGTGATACAAAACACATTGCAATCATAAAGAGATATAAATAAGCACTTCACTACGCCATTCATAACAGTGAGTAAGTATTCCGTGAAATATAGCCTAAGAGACCCACACGGTGCACACACTCGTCACCTTTACACACGTGGGACAAGGAGTCTCCGGAGATCACATAAGTAAAACTCACTTGACTAGCATAGTGACATCTAGATTACAAGCATCATCATATGAATCTCAATCATGTAAGGCAGCTCATGAGATTATTGTATTGAAGTACATAGGAGAGAGATGAACCACATAGCTACCGGTACAGCCCCGAGCCTCGATGGAGAACTACTTCCTCCTCATGGGAGCAGACAGCGGTGATGAAGATGGCGGTGGAGATGGCAGCGGTGTCGATGGAGAAGCCTTCCGGGGGCACTTCCCCGCTCCGGCAGGGTGCCGGAACGGAGACTCCTGTCCCCCGGATCTTGGCTTCGCGATGGCGGCGGCTCCGGAAGGTTTTCCGTATCGTGGTTTTTCGCATCAGGGTTTTCGCGACGGAGGCTTTAAATAGGCGGAAGGGCAGTCTCGGAGGGGGCCTGGGGGCCCACACCATAGGGCGGCGCGGCCCCCCCTCTGGCCGCGCCAGGGTGTGGTGTGGGGCCCCCAGGGCTTCCCTCTGGCGGCTCTCGGTTGTTCTGGATGGTTCCGGGAAAATAGGAACTTGGGTCTTGATTTCGTCCAATTCCGAGAATATTTCGTTACTAGGATTTCTGAAACCAAAAACAGCAGAAAACAGCAACTGGCACTTCGGCATCTTGTTAATAGGTTAGTTCCAGAAAATGCACGAATATGACATAAAGTGTGCATAAAACATGTAGGTATCATCAATAATATGGCATGGAACATAAGAAATTATCGATACGTCGGAGACGTATCAAGCATCCCCAAGCTTAGTTATGCTCGTCCCGAGCAGGTAAAACGATAACAAAGATAATTTCTGAAGTGACATGCCATCATAACCTTGATCATACTATTTGTAAACATATGTAGTGGATGCAGCGATCAAAACAATGGTAATGACATGAGTAAACAAGTGAATCATAAAGCAAAGACTTTTCATGAATAGTACTTCAAGACAAGCATCAATAAGTCTTGCATAAGAGTTAACTCATAAAGCAATAAATCAAAGTAAAGGCATTGAAGCAACACAAAGGAAGATTAAGTTTCAGCGGTTGCTTTCAACTTGTAACATGTATATCTCATGGATAATTGTCAACATAGAGTAATATAACAAGTACAATATGCAAGTATGTAGGAATCAATGCACAGTTCACACAAGTGTTTACTTCTTGAGGTGGAGAGAGATAGGTGAACTGACTCAACATAAAAGTAAAAAGAATGGTCCTACAAAGAGGAAAGCATCGATTGCTATATTTGTGCTAGAGCTTTTATTTTGAAAACATGAAACAATTTTGTCAACGGTAGTAATAAAGCATATGAGTTATGAAAGTTATATCTTACAAGTTGCAAGCCTCATGCATAGTATACTAATAGTGCCCGCACCTTGTCCTAATTAGCTTGGACTACCGGATCTTTGCAATGCACATGTTTTAACCAAGTGTCACAATGGGGTACCTCCATGCCGCACAGTACAAAGGTCTAAGGAGAAAGCTCGCATTTTGGATTTCTCGCTTTTGATTATTCTCAACTTAGACATTCATACCGGGACAACATGGACAACAGATAATGGACTCCTCTTTAATGCATAAGCATGTGGCAACAATTATTATTCTCATATGAGATTGAGGATATGTGTCCAAAACTGAAACTTCCACCATGATTCATGGCTTTAGTTAGCGGCCCAATGTTATTCTCTAACAATATGCATGCTCCAACCATTAAGGTGGTAGATCTCTCTTACTTCAGACAAGACGGACATGCATAGCAACTCACATGATATTCAACAAAGAATAGTTGATGGCGTCCCCGTAAACATGGTTATCGCACAACAAGCAACTTAATAAGAGATAAAGTGCATAAGTACATATTCAATACCACAATAGTTTTTAAGCTATTTGTCCCATGAGCTATATATTGCAAAGGTGAATGATGGAATTTTAAAGGTAGCACTCAAGCAATTTACTTTGGAATGGCGGATAAATACCATGTAGTAGGTAGGTATGGTGGACACAAATGGCATAGTGGTTGGCTCAAGTATTTTGGATGAATGAGAAGTATTCCCTCTCGGTTTAGGCTAGCAAGGTTGTTTGAAACAAACACAAGGATGAACGGTGCAGCAAAACTCACATAAAAGACATATTGTAAACATTATAAGACTCTACACCGTCTTCCTTGTTGTTCAAAACTCAATACTAGATATTATCTAGACTCTAGAGAAACCAAATATGCAAACCAAGTTAGCAAGCTCTAAGTGTTTCTTCATTAATGGGTGCCAAGCATATGATGCAAGAGCTTAAACATGAGCACAACAATTGCCAAGTATCACATTATCCAAGACATTATAGCAATTTACTACATGTATCATTTTCCAATTCCAACCATATAACAAATTAACGAAGAAGAAACTTCGCCATGAATACTATGAGTAGAGCCTAAGGACATACTTGTCCATATGCTACAGCGGAGCGTGTCTATCTCCCATAAAGTGAATGCTAGGATCCATTTTATTCAAACAAAACAAAAAACAAAAACAAACCGACGCTCCAAGCAAAGTGCATAAGATGTGACGGAATAAAAATATAGTTTCAGGGGAGGAACCTGATAATGTTGTCGATGAAGAAGGGGATGCCTTGGGCATCCCCAAGCTTAGACGCTTGAGTCTTCTTAGAATATGCAGGGGTGAACCACCGGGGCATCCCCAAGCTTAGAGCTTTCACTCTCCTTGATCATATTGCATCATACTCCTCTCTTGATCCTTGAAAACTTCCTCCACACCAAACTCGAAACAACTCATTAGAGGGTTAGTGCATAATAAAAATTAACATGTTCAGAGGTGACACAATCATTCTTAACACTTCTGGACATTGCATAAAGCTACTGGACATTAATGGATCAAAGAAATTCATCCAACATAGCAAAAGAGGCAATGCGAAATAAAAGGCAGAATCTGTCAAAACAGAACAGTCCGTAAAGATGGATTTTATTAGGCCACCAGACTTGCTCAAATGAAAATTCCCAAATAAAATGAAAGTTGCGTACATATCTGAGGATCATGCACGTAAATTGGCTTAATTTTCTGAGCTACCTACAGGAGGTAGACCCAGATTCGTGACAGCAAAGAAATCTGGAACTGCGCAGTAATCCAAATCTAGTACTTACTTTACTATCAAAGACTTTACTTGGCACAACAAAACACAAAACTAAGATAAGGAGAGGTTGCTACAGTAGTAAACAACTTCCAAGACACAAATATAAAACAAAGTACTGTAGCAAAATAACACATGGGTTATCTCCCAAGAAGTTCTTTCTTTATAGCCATTAAGATGGGCTCAGCAGTTTTAATGATGCACTCGTAAGAAATAGTATTTGAAGCAAAAGAGAGCATCAAGAGGCAAATTCAAAACAAATTTAAGTCTAACATGCTTCCTATGCATAGGAATCTTGTAAATAAACAAGTTCATGAAGAGCAAAGTAACAAGCATAGGAAGATAAAACAAGTGTAGCTTCAAAAATTTCAGCACATAGAGAGGCATTTTAGTAACATGAAAATTTCTACAACCATATTTTCCTCTCTCATAATAACTTTCAGTAGCATCATGAGCAAACTCAACAATATAACTATCACATAAAGCATTCTTATCATGAGTCTCATGCATAAAATTATTACTCTTCACATAAGCATAATCAATTTTATTAGTTGTAGTGGGAGCAAATTCAACAAAGTAGCTATCATTATTATTCTCATCATCAAATATAGGAGGCATAGTATAATCATAACAAGCTTTATCCTCCATAGTAGGCGGTACTAAAAGACTACTATCGTTATAATCATCAGAAATAGGAGGCAAAGTATCATCAAAGAAAATTTTCTCCTCAATGCTTGGGGGACTAAAAAGATCATGAAAACCAGCTTCCCCAAGCTTAAAACTTTCTATATTATTATCAACAATGGTGTTCAAAGCGTTCATACTAATATTACTACCAGCATGCAAATAAGATTTCATAGGTTTTTTAATTTTCGCATCAAACCATCCATGTCTTAAATCAGGAAATAGAATAAGAAGCTCATTGTTGTCCATTATGCCAAACTAGTGTAAACAAGAAACAAAAAGATGCAATTACAGGATCTAAAGGAAATAGCTTCGAGCACACACACGACGGCGCCAGAAAAGTACTTTACCTGGGACCGGAGTATGAGTGCCTTTTACCTTTCCTCCCCGGCAACGGCGCCTGTAAAAGTGCTTGATGTCTACGGGTGCTTCTATTCTTGTAGACAGTGTTGGGCCTCCAAGAGCGAGAGGTTTGTAGAACAGCAGCAAGTTTCCCTTAAGTGGATCACCCAAGGTTTATCGAACTCGGGGAGGAAGAGGTCAAAGATATCCCTCTCATGCAACCCCGCAACCACAAAGCAAGAAGTCTCTTGTGTCCCCAACACACCTAATAGGTGCACTAGTTCGGCGAAGAGATAGTGAAATACAGGTGGTATGAATAAGTAGTAGCAACGGCACCAGAAAAGTGCTTTGCCCAGGACAGTAAACAAGCAGTAGTAACGCAGCAGTAGTAACGCAGCAGTAGTAACGCAGAAAAACAGTAAACAAGCAGCGATAGCAGTATTTAGGAACAAGGCCTAGGGATTAGACTTTCACTAGTGGACACTCTCAACTTTGATCACATAACAGAATAGATAAATGCATACTCTACACTCTTTTGTTGGATGATGAACACATTGCGTAGGATTACACGAACCCTCAATGCCGGAGTTAACAAGCTCCACAATTCAATGTTCATATTTAAATAACCTTAGAGTGCAAGAAAGATCGACACGACTAAACCAAGTACTAACACATCATGCACACTCGTCACCTTCACACTATGTAGGAGGAATAGATCACATCAATACTATCATAGCAATAGTTAACTTCACAATCTACAAGAGATCATGATCATAGCATACGCCAAGTACTAACACGGATGCACACACTCGTCACCATTACACCGTGCGAGGAGGAATAAAACTACTTTAATAACATTGCTAGAGTAGCACATAGATAAATTGTGATACAAAACACATTGCAATCATAAAGAGATATAAATAAGCACTTCACTACGCCATTCATAACAGTGAGTAAGTATTCTCTGAAATATAGCCTAAGAGACCCACACGGTGCACACACTGTCACCTTTACACACGTGGGACAAGGAGTCTCCGGAGATCACATAAGTAAAACTCACTTGACTAGCATAGTGACATCTAGATTACAAGCATCATCATATGAATCTCAATCATGTAAGGCAGCTCATGAGATTATTGTATTGAAGTACATAGGAGAGAGATGAACCACATAGCTACCGGTACAGCCCCGAGCCTCGATGGAGAACTACTCCCTCCTCATGGGAGTAGCAGCGGTGATGAAGATGGCGGTGGAGATGGCAGCGGTGTCGATGGAGAAGCCTTCCGGGGCACTTCCCCGCTCCGGCAGGGTGCCGGAACGGAGACTCCTATCCCCCGCATCTTGGCTTCGCGATGGCAGCGGCTCGGGAAGGTTTTTCGTATCGTGGTTTTTCGCATCGTGGTTTTCGCGACGGAGGCTTTAAATAGGCGGAAGGGCAGTCTCGGAGGGGGCTCGGGGGCCCACACCATAGGGCGGCGCGGCCCCCCTCCGGCCGCGCCGGGTGTGGTGTGGGGCCCCTGTGGCTTCCCTCCGGCGGCTCTCGGGTGTTCCGGATGGTTCCGGGAAAAATAGGAACTTGGGTCTTGATTTCGTCCAATTCCGAGAATATTTCGTTACTAGGATTTCTGAAACCAAAAACAGCGTAAAACAACGAATCGGCACTTCGGCATCTTGTTAATAGGTTAGTTCCAGAAAATGCACGAATATGACATAAAGTGTGCATAAAACATGTAGGTATCATCAATAATATGGCATGGAACATAAGAAATTATCGATACGTCGGAGACGTATCATCCTGCTCAGCGGCGGTCGCGTCAGCGTTACTTACCAGTGGGTTTCCGTCGGAATCGACGGTTTCCCCGATGAAGATGTGTATGCCGCCAACTGGGACGATGGAGAGCTTGACGGGGTCGGTTTTAGCCGGAATCCAGCACTCATCCGGAGGGACGATCGGTAGATTTCCGGCGTAAAGGACACGCCCCACAGCGATGGTGTCGTCGAAGCTTCCCATGGCGGAACCCTCCCGGTTCCGGCTTCCAGACGCCGCAGGCCCCACGGTGGGTGCCAACTGTCTTTGCCTAATCGACGGTACCTCGGAGGAGGGATCCTCACGAGGGGGAGAAGAAGTAGGGGCCATAGGGCGGAGTGCTCACGGGACGGTGGTACGCGATTTACCCAGCCTGCGAACACCCGCACGATGACAGGGCCTACCGCTGCTTGTCTGGAATTATCTGGGCGCTTTCGCGTTGTTACAATGAGTTGTGGTTGTGCCTCTAGGGCTCCCAGGATCCGGCTTATAAAGGCGCACGGATCTAGGGTTTACATGGAGAGTCCTAGCCGGAATACAAGTTGCCTAACTACGGTACAATGTCTTGTCGTGTACGTCAAGGATCCGCCTTCCTCCAAGTACGTGCTGGATCCGGATACTTCATGGGCCATCACGGATCCGGCCTCCTTCGTAGGTCGGTTGAGATCCGGCTTCCGTTCCCGGGCTGGACTTCATCCTTCAGGATCTACAGCAACTGGGCCGCCCGATGGGCCACATGCCTCATCACCAACTATGGGTCACCCGGGCTTGCCGGATCTAGGCCATGCCGTTGATATACCCATAAAGTATACCCACAACACACTGCTGCCGCCATATAGGGCTCCCAGATCACCGCCCTATCATCGAGCACGTCAAACTGCTCCGTGAACGCAGGGTAGCAGTTCCTGACCTGGTCGCGAGCAAATCGTCTCTGCGGACAGAAAAATAACTATAGTCAGGTATACACATAGTAGTATAAATTACAAAAGAACTATAGTCATTACATGTACCTCGCGACGTGTCCAATGTATACTGAACGTAGGCATGTCGATGTGGTCCGCATCATCTAACCCGTTTGCCTCGAAAGGGCGTTCAGCATCTATGTCTGGTCGACCAATTGGGAACCTCTCCCACGACCATAGCTGCAACAACAAGTGGACAACCAAGAAGGCCGGACTTAGGGGAGACAAGTGTACAAGCATTGAACAAACCTCGGTACGTGGTCTGCTAGAACCGCGGAACCCCAACTCCGCGGTATGATGTCGTCGGTGGTTGTAGCCTGTGCTATCTCCTGCACAAAGGGGATGTAGCGCCTGCTGATGGTGGCCTGATGGTTCTCTGTGAACATCACCTTCCCAAGCAGCCACATAAGGTATGCCTCGAGACTCCTAGTGATTTGTACCTCACTCATCGGTGATGCGAACTGTGAAACCTACAACGCAGAAAAAAAATGTTATCTATAACAACGCATTAACAATAAATAAATTTTTTATAACAATGCTTACCTCGAAGTTGAGTAACCAGTCACACTTTGGACCATGGTCCTCACAGAGAAAATCAGGCTGACCCACACGAATTCCCTCAAAACGTGCAGGCATTTGTTCATCCCAGTCCACTGGTTCTGCCAGTGGGCCTATGGCCCGACCCGCTAACGGTAGGCCCGGTAAGTATGACACGTCCTACAGAGTAGGGGCCATCTCTCCCCAACGAAAGTGGAACGTGTGAGTCTCGGGCCTCCACCGATCCACTAGGCTGGTCACCAGGGAGTGGTCGTACTGAAGGCGCTTGATCGGCGTGCCCCCTCGCTCACCGATGACCTTCGGCATAGTGGCCTCAACCAACCGAGCGAAAGATAGAAGTCCATCCCACTTCAACCTACAAATTCATATAAGAAGCCAATTAGTATGTGTGAGTACTTCAAATTAAATATATCAAATATAATCCCACATACCTCTGAACCCAACCGGGGTGTATCTGCCAATTCTGATTAGCCCCGCGTGTCACCAGTGTGGGAAGGCTATTAGGGCTTTCCTCTAGCTTCGCTGCACGGTGCGCCTTCTCAAGGTCCCTACTGAGCAACGATCTTCCTGCCATTTCTGTAAACAACAAAACATATTTGCGAAATTCACAGGACATAAGACGAATATATATTTAAGTAACATACAGGACCACAATAAAATTGCAAAGTAGTTCCATACTTATTACAAATTCATTGTTCACTACATAAATTACAGTAACATAGTTTCACATTTGAAATTGCAAAGTAGTTCCATACTTATTACAAATTCGTTGTTCAGTACATAAAATTGCAAATAAGTTCCGAAGTAGCGCCTCGCCGCCTAGTTTCGTCCCCTCCCGCGACGTCCCCTTGTGGCTCGCTGCCCCCTTCCTGCTAGGCCAGTGCCGAAGGTTGTACAATTAGTGTCCCAATGGCCAAATTGATTGCGTAGGAAACATTGTCTCGCTGGCCCTCCAGCTTCAGATTCATCCATATCATTCCGGATGCGCTGCGATGGCCGTCTACCGATGCCTGTCCTCGCAGCGTTGGGTCCGGGATATATCGCCTTTCACCAGGGTTTACGGTGTTGAAATTTCCCATTGACCGAAATCCTTCCAGCTCACCGGTCCAGGTGTTGAGCACGGCCTCCTTCCGATAATACGGAGAGACGAACGAGATTTCCGACATCCCCGAGACACCACAAACAGCTAACACATGTGAGCAAGGAAGATGAAGCAACTTTGGTTTGTTGCATGTGCACTCGCAAGTTGGCCATTCTTCATTGCCAATTTTCACATCATGCGTCCGCTGCGGATTCCCACACCTGAACCTATCTATAGGTAAGCGGACTTCGAACCTTCTTTCCACATTACCAATTTGAACAACAGCGAGATGCTTAGCTTTCTCCTTCTTCTTATGCATGTACTCCATAATCTTCAAACAATATGGTGTGTCTGGTTTGTTCACCATATGCATCCGAGCCTTTTCATGTCTCTCTCTGTAATATTTAACTGTGCCCATGAAAATACCCTCTACTATAGTTGTAAGTGGCAAAGCTCTGTTGCCTCTCAGCACAAAGTTATACGACGCTGCGAGGTTGGTTGTCATGACGCCGTATCTAGCTACATGTGTGTCGTGCAACAAAGACCACCTCTCCGTAGGCTCATGCTCTATCCACTGCTCAAAGTTTTTAATCTGCCTTCCCTGCCTTCTCCTTGTTTCGGGCGGGTCAAATCCGGGCAAGTCGCACAGACGTTGGGGTGTCTCGTAAACTGGTGCTTCTACCGCTGTTGTTCCTGCTGCAACTGCCTGCATATGTGCTGCTATGTTTGCATCTCGAGCTGCTTTCCTCTGCACAACGTGTTGCTTCGTGAACTCCTGCAGTTTGCTACACAAAAAATTATACTTCCACTGCTGGTTCTGGATGCACAGCCTCTTGAAGACATTCATAAGGTTCTTGTTCCTGAATTGTGTGTAAAAATTGGACCCCAGGTGGCGCTTGCACCAACGGCTCTCAATGTCAATCCATAGCGTTTCTTGCCCAGGCTCCTTCAGTGTCTTAATAGCTTTCAGTATACCTGCATGCCTGTCATGAAGGATGCAAACATTCGGATTGTCCTTTACAATTGAAATCTTCAATCGCTCTGAAAACCATAACCAGCTTTCGGTGTTCTCACTCTCCACGAAAGCAAAAGCGAGTGGCACGATTTGATTGTTTCCGTCCATTCCAATGGCGGTCAAGATTTGACCCTTGTACTCGACCGGTCGAAACGTGCCGTCCACACATAACACGGGTCGACAATGAACCGAATGATTCGATGCATACACCGAACGAGAAATAGAATCTATGCGTAACCCCGTAAGATGGGGACTCCAGCAAAAACAAGTCCCGGATGTTCACATATGTGTCCGGATTCCTCGCCCGCAACTGTCTGCAGCAAACGAACAACAACTGTCGTATGCGTCTCGAAACGAACCAAACCTCATCTCCATCGCCCTCTGCTTAGCCCTCCAAGCCTTGCCATAAGAAATGGTCTAAAAATGATGCTTCTTAACATTCTTCTGTATGGCGTTTACTCTCATGGCTTGCCCTTCCACTATTTCAGTGTACAACATCCGAGCTATGAGATTAGACGACAGGTTGCAATGATCATTCCGGATACTTGCAAGCTCACAACTGTGCGGAACAAAGTCGCTCACACGCCATGTTGTGTCATACTTAGGAACATACCCATGCACCCTTCCGGGACAATTGATGTCCACACATTCCATCGTCAGGTATTTTCCAGATGACACGGTTGTTCTCAGCTGCTCTGGCTCGCCATTCCCCACTTATTGCATCCTGCATATGTCGCTTCGATGGAAACATGGCCCCTACGGCGACATTGTTCTGGTGATACTCCTAGTTAGAATCAATGCCATCGTTGATTGTCATTGCAGACGAAAAGTTATGATTCCATCTGCCAAGAATAGGCACCTCCTCCCCATCATCAGACTCATCAGAATCATCAGCATCAATTTCACTTTCTGTATCTTTCTCTTCCATCTGGTTCTGCATGTATCCATTTTCTTCGTCACCATCAACCTCACCGTCTTCTCCTGTGTAACCATCACCTTGACCACTATAAACATCTTCCGCATGGCTGCTCTGTTCAGGCTCGTAATCACCGCCACCGCCGGGTGCTTGACTGCTCTGGCCTGATTCGTAACCACCTCCTCCACTATAACCACCTTCAGGAGGCGCTACCTCCTTCGCCATTGGAAGAACTAATGCCACAGGGTTAGTTCCTCTCCTTTCAGACCCTTTTAACCAGCTCACCCACTTAGAGGTATCATCTACATGCCTCAGATACCACAAAATGTTTGATATCAACTTAGTCCACAATGCATGCACACCCACCGTGTGCACTTCCGGATTAAGCCCAAAACATTCTGTCACCAGTCCTTCACCTGCTCAATTGTCCATGTTCTAAGAGCAGTCATATTCATATCTACAGATTTGAACTCACTCAGATCAACTCCCATTTCATTTGATCGGACACTACCCATATCATAGTAAAATACTATCTTCACTACATCTGTCATCTTTCCTCACCTAAAAAAAATTCCGTCCGCGTCAACTACTAAAACCAGCCCACATAAATACACAAACACTAAAACCAGCCCACATAAACCTACACAGTTAACACTGATATGCAAAGATTAGGGTTTACCCTTGTAGCGTGAGCAGCCTCTCCAACTGCAGCAGCACAAACAACACGCAGCAGCACGAACAACACGCAGCAGCTTAGCACCACCACCAATCCACAACAGCAGCTCAGCCCCTTACATCACCACCAACCTCCACCACTTCATCACCATTGCTGCTAAACAACACCACCAAACGCCTCCAAACCCTAACCCATCTGTAGATCGGGCTTCCCTCAACTAATACCAGCAAAATGGTGAACTTTTATTGGCTAAATCAGTGGAGATCTACAAAAATGGAGAGTTTTTGGAGCTGTTTTCGTGTGCTGCAGACGAACAGGGAGCAAGGAAGAAGAAATGAGGAAGGAAGAAGAAAGAGGACAACGCGCGGCGGGGAGGGTCTGCGGCGCCGAATAAAAGGAGAGGGCGCAGCACGGGAGCGTCTGCGGCGTCGAAAGCCGTGCCATGCACGGTCGGCCGGCTACCGGCCGATCGGCCGGCTACTGGCCAACAAGCGCTGGTCGGCCTGTCCCCCGGCGCGCAGACTGCAGTCAGTCAGCTGCTGGCCGATCGGCCCGCTGCTGTCCGGTCGATCGACTGCCGACCGACCAGATCACACTTTTCAACTTTTTTCAAATCGCGCGCTATTCCTGCACTTAAAAAAAAATCGTATTATTTAAAAAAAATCGCGTGATTTTGGACGCGGCCCATTAGTTCCATTTTTTTCGTTTTTCGTTGGCCGGGTTTCTGGTTAGGTTTTGAACGGTTTTCTTCCCGGTTTATCTAGCTATTTCTTTTCACCGTTTGCTTCTGGTTTTTGTTTCTTTTTTCAGAATTTTTTAGCATTTATATTTTGCTCAGTTTCAAAATAAAGTTTGCTCCGTTTCTGACTCTGCTCAAATTCAAATTTTACTCCATTTCGAAATATGTTAAAATTTAAATTTTGCTCCATTTTGAAAAAAATTCAAATTCAAATTTTTCTCCGTTTTGAAATTTGTTAAAATTTAAATTTTGCTCAGGAACCAAATTTTCTCAAATTCAAATTTTGTTCAGATTCAAAATTTGGTCAAGAACAGAATTTGTGCAGATTCGAAAAAAATCAGGTGGAGAAGGCCCGTGCGTGGGTAGGGAGGTGGCTCACAGTATCGGTCGCTTTTTCTTTCAACCATATAGAAATTAAAAATCATTTTATGTCAGTCATATGCAAAACTCAACAATATTAAAAATACTTATGCTCCCCCTTTCCCTTCGTAAACGCCGCCACCAGTCTAACATCATGTACACTAGGGTAACCAGGATTTCCATCATCATTTTTGAACCCATGACTTTTTATTATGTTTTTGATTTATATTATCATGATGAAAACACCGAGGTTTTGCATGTCACCTGTGTAACTCATGGAGTCTGTGCATCTCAGTCGATATCAAATCCAAATATAAACAATAAAATAAAAGACCGGGAACGTAAAAGGTTGAGATTGTTGCCACCTAGATCACTGCCAGAAAACAAATGCAATTTCACTTTCGTCATCATAAAAACCCCGCCACGAGTTTGCCATTATGTATGCCAGGCTAACCAGGATTTCCATCATCATGACCATGAAAACATCTAGATTTGCACCTTTCATGCATGCATCAATATTAACCAGGTAAATAGATATGCAAGCCCAGCTCCTACGTATGCAATCCATCCGGCTGCTTTCGACTTGCTCATCGTGAAGGTACGGCAAGGCAAGTCCATTTCGAAATCGGCCAATCCCATCGCATCGGAAACTATGGTAGGGGGTAGAGTACGTGAGACAGATACCATGAAAACACTGATCAATATATTTTATCCATAGCGGCGAGTGTCGCATGTCCACGCTCACGATAGTGTTTTTCTTATTGAATCAGTGATGCATCTTTTTTATAAATGGAGGATGGACCTCGGCCTCTACATCAAAAAGACGCATAATGATTTTTTTATTAATTTATT